>NW_026901284.1:0-338131 GCF_033783945.1 Neopsephotus bourkii | reverse complement strand
AATGGTCTGGAGGTAAGGCCTGGCAAAATTTTGGAGCAGATTCTCCTGGAAGGCATGCTAAGGCACATGAAAAACAACAAGGTGCTTGGTGACAGCCAGCATGGCTTCACTAAGGGGAACTCCTGCCTGACCAATTTGGTGGCTTTCTATGATGGGGCTACAGAACGGATGGACAGGGGTAGAGCAGTTGATGTCATCTTGTGCAAAGTGTTCAACACTGTCCCACACAAAATCCTTGTCTCTAAATTGGGGAGACATCAATTTGATAGGTGGACCACTCAATGGATAAAGAACTGGCTGGATGGCCTCACACAAAGAGTTGTGGTCAATGGCTCAATGTCTGGCTGGAGACCAATAATGGGTAGTGTCCCTAAGGGATCAGTGTTGGGACCGGTCTTGTTCAACAACTGTGTTGGTGACATGGACAGTGGGATTGAGTGTGCCCTCAGCAAGTTTGCCAATGACACCAAGCTGTGTGGTTTGGTTGATATGCTGGAGGGAAGGAATGCCATCCAGAGGGACCTTGACATGCTTGTGAGGTGGGCTGATGCCAACCTCATGAAGTTTAACCATGCCAAGTGCAAGGTCCTACACCTGGGTGGGAGCAATCCCAGACACAGCTACAGGCTGGGCAGAGAAGAGATTCAGAGCAGCCCTGTGGAGAAGGACTTGGGGGTGCTGGTCGATGAGAAAATGAACATGAGCTGGCTTCAGTGTGCATTCACAGCCCAGAAAGCCAACCGTATCCTGGGCTGCATCAAAAGGAGTGTGACCAGCAGGTTGAAGGAGTTGATCCTGCCCTTCTACTCTGAGGGCTCTCGTGAGACCTCACTTGGGGTATTGTGTACAGTTCTGGTGTCCTCAACATAAAAAGGACATGGAACTGTTGGAACAAGTCCAGAGGAGGACCACGAGAATGATCAGGGGACTGGAGCACCTCCCATATGAAGATAGGCTGAGAAAGTTGGGGCTGTTCAGCCTGGAGAAGCGAAGGCTGCGTGGAGACCTCATAGCAGCCTTCCAGTATCTGAAGGGGGCCTATAAGGATGCTGGAGAGGGACTCTTCATTAGGGACTGTAGTGACAGGACAAGGGGCAACGGGTTAAAACTTAAACAGGGGATGTTTAAATTGAATGTAAGGAGGCTGTAATTTAGTGGCATGTTATTTTTGAAGCATCTTGGTAAGCATAATCTTGTGAGCAGCCATTTTTGCCAAAGTTTGAAATGTCAGCAGATTTCTTGTTTAAGAATTCTTCCCATCTTTAACATTATTCTCCCTTCCTCAAAAAGGAAATTGGAATATAAGAAACATGTAGGTGTGGATTTTTATGATTCCAAGATTTTTTTTATTTTTATTTTTTTTGTGAGGGAAACGACTAAACTGACTATAAGGTAGAATTTAACTTAATGGTAAGTTTTGCTCTTGATTTTGATGAAAGTGAAATTAAGACCAAAAGTGGACATGGAGAATTATAATCTTGCTGCTTCTCTGGTCTAATCCCAAGCCTCTGAGCTGCTCTCCTTCCATTTTAAATCATCTCTAGCAAACAAACAAAGCAATTTCTTTAGGTTTCAGAGCAAGCAAACCAGGCTTTATCAGCTTTCTGTGCCCTTGGATTTGAACTGGAAAAAGGCACTCAATGTTTCCACAGCCTGGTCTGTCCTGTCATGTGAGTAGTTTGTTGATTATTGATGAATCTCAAAGCAATTGTTACATGGTGAGCCCATAATAGTTGTTGGGTTTTTTTTGAGTCAGACAACTCATCCCTAGAAATCACTGCTCTCTTCATAATTTTTAGGGGGTCCATCTCTTTAAAGGGAATACTGGGTGTGGTAAAGTCAGTTATTTCTGAAATGCAGGAAAAGCTACTGTTCTGCAGTTAACTAACAGGCATATTTTTGTAAGTGATACAGTGGAAAAGAGCTCTTCTCTGCAATTAACTTGGTCTTCCTATGGAATAATAGTAAGCAAAAATAAAAAGCAGATTAACTAATTCTCAGATTTAGTTGATCTGCATTCACAATTGCAGATGAGAAGTACAAGACTTTGACAATTCCAGAATCCAGCTCTTGTCCCCAGAATAATCTGGTTTAGCTGTCCTGACTGACGTATGAATAGTCTCCTCAGTTTACTTCTGTGACCAGTCAGAAAATGTGGGCATTTCTTGTAGAACCATAGAATCGTTTAGGTTAGAAAAGACCTTTAAGATTGAGTTCAACTGTTAACCTAGCACTGCCAAGTCCACCACTAAACCACATATCTAAGCACCACAGCTACACAGCTTTTAAATATCTCCAGTGGTGGTCATTCAACCACTTCCCTGGACACCCTGTTCCAATGCTTGGCAAATCTTTTGGCGAAGAAATTTTTCCTAATATCCAGTCTAAACCTCCCTTGGCACAGCTTGAGGACATTTCCTCTTGTCCTGTTGCTTGTTACTTGGGAGAAGAAAGGGACACCCATCTTGCTACAACCTCCTTTCACATATTTGTAGAGAGTGGTGAGCTCTTCCCTGAGACTCCTTTTCCTCAAGCTAAACAACCCCAGTTCCTGAGCCACTCCTGAAAGGACGTGTGCTCCAGGCCCTTCACCAGCTCCATTGCCCTTCTCTGGACCTGCGCCAGCACCTCAATGTCTCTGCTGTAGTGAGGGACCCAGAACTGAACATAGGATTTGAGGTGCAGCCTCACCAGTGCCAAGGGCAAGGGGATGATCACTGCCCTGGCCCTACTGGCTACACTACTGCTCATACAGGCCAGGATGCTGTTGGCCTTGCCTGGGTACAAGCTGGCTCATGTTCAGCTGGTAATCGGCCAATACCCCATCAATATTGTGACTTTATTATAATATAATAAATATAATAAAAAATAAAATAAATATAATATAATGAAGTCACATATATCTTTCATTATAAGGATTAATCCTCTCCTAACCAGAAATTGGACAAAATTAGCCTGAGCTGTCACGTTCAACAATAGGTTGGTAAAATCTGAAAAGCCATCTCCTGTGCTTTTATTGCAATAGCTGATATATATCATTGCATTGTCTTTTCTAACACCTGAAATTACATTAGGTTGTGGTGAGGGTGAAAACCTGATGTGTTTTTGCACAGGGTGACCTTAAAGATAGGGGTACTTTAAAAGTACTGGTTTTCTCTGCCACTAAGCAAAATAAGATGCTTATTTAGATGTTAATCAAGTCTGTGAACATTTCATTTGCTTCCTTGTTATTCAGGTCAGTATGTAGATACCACATGTGGTTCCAAAGAGGTGCATGTTTCAAATAAGCTATTGAGTCGTAGTATTTATAGAAAAGTCACTGGCACTGCAGCCACAGAGAGTGTTAACATTCAGAGCAGATTTATGGGTTATCTTTTTGATAAGAGGAGGTATAATTTTAACTTTCAGAGAATTACAGTATTAGTTAACTAATTAATGAATCAGTTAATTAAATCTTAATTAGCCTTCCATGTGGAAGACTGAACATTTACAATGAATTAACGAAATTGTCTGCAGTCTCTAAAGTAATAAGAAACACCCATAGTAGGACTGTGCAACTCCAGCTTCCAAAGGAAAAATGAGTGATTAATTATGAAAATTCAGATTACGTTGTTCTTGCTCCATCTGCTTTTCACTGCCTTTTGAAGTTTGTTCTTCACAATTGTATGCTAATTGTTGTATACAAATATTTTACAATATAGTGAGAGAATAGAGCCTGCTGTGAGGAAGCGTATGTGCACATAGTCCCCTGATGAAATCAGATTACAGTTGCGGCTTATTCAGACTTGTTGGTTGAGTTTGGGCAAGTAATTTCTGTCACCATTTTTCAGATCCCCTCAATCTTGTGAAATCATATGCCTGCCTTATTCAGTTGTGGAAAAAATAAAACAACCCTGGGTGTCCTTGAATGTCATTGCATTAAAACAATCAGTGCTGCAATGTCTGCATATGGCAAGAAAACAGTGGCATTTCACTTGTGAAATGCAGAACGTCATCTATTCCTATTTCAGTGTATTCTGGACACCAGTCTTTTTTGACATCGTCAATGAATTGTCGCAGTAGCAATTATAGCATCATCTTGTGTAAGCATAAGAAAAAAGAGTAAGGCTAAAAGAGTAAAATAAAAGAGGAAGGATAGGAAGTTAATAATGAGAAACAGGTATTTTTATAAGGCAAAATTCCTCCCATTATATTAAAGCTTTTATGCCATACCTCATTTTTATACATGTTATTTCAATACTAACCACAGAATTTGTACAGTATGTAACGCTATCCATTTGCCATGGAAAAACTGATCTTTACTGAGCTGAAAGGTATTTCCCTTCCTGGGCACCTCTCTTGAGTGTAGGGGATGAGGTGTGGGGGACTGGCCAGTGCCAAGCCTCAGCCATTGCTCCCTGTCCTCTTCTAGGGCCAGCACTGGTTGCAATTTTCACCAAGCTTCTTAAAGGGGGAATAAGGAAAACAAGCAGGTTTTGGCAAGGAGACATGAATTAACCCTTTCTGGCAGCCTATAAAAGACTACATAGCAAAGTGCTTCCTGATGCCAAGAGCAGAATAACCTGTTCTTTCAGGTCCAAACATCAGCCAGGGATTGCACCTTGCAGAAAGGTGATGAACTGCATGAGACCAGCTTTCTGTTTTGCAGTAGATGGGTATCACCGTTGTTCGTTTTAATGGGTTTTGGGTACATTCAGAGTGCTAGAACAACTTTAAGTAATTGCAGCATATTCTACAGAAAGTGATCATTAAGGTGGTGCTTGGTAGCAAACATTGTGGTAAAGAGAAGCAGGTCTTTCAAACTGTTGTTGGCGTCCTCTACCTTTCTGACTTCTTGTTTTGGAAGAGAGCCTATATTGTCCCATATTAACCTCCCTAGCAAGGAGAATTTGCTATAAATCTAGTTTTTCTAGGCTTAAGAAATACAGAACTATTGCCATAGGGTGTGTGCTATGCTCCTAATCTAAGAAGCTTTCTTAAGTTCATGAAGCTACATAGCATTAATATAAAGCTTAGTGTTGAGCAGAATTGCTCATTTCTGTGAGCAGAAGTGTATACAAAGTAAATCTGTGTTTATGAATTTTACTACTGGTAAAATGCATCACCATTTCCTGTGAAAAATTTTGCAGCATTATTCAGCAAGTTTCAAAATATGGTACTACTATAGACAAAATAGTACGTGCATGGGGTGAATTTATTGTTTGTAAAATGCACAAGATCTTAGAAAGTAAATTATGTTTTCATGTGATTGAGCTGTGTGATGAGTGCTGGCAGTGCTTCCGTGGACCTGTGGTGTCAGTTTTGTTGGTTTTGGTTAGATCCACTTGCGTCTTATATGCCCAGGCCAACGTGAACCCTCCAAATTGGAATTTAGGAGGAAAAGTTTGATTGAGAGCAGAAGATTAGATGTAATACTGAAAATTAGGCTCCTTGTCAGCAGAAACAGTCATGTTTCTGATGTTTCCCGGTCTCTTTCTTTAGCAAGTTTGTTACTGTCTCCAACACAGCATGCCAGTGATACACTTGTCATGAGTAAACTTCTTTTAGTAATGCTACTATTGTAAAAAATCATAGTCAAGATATAAGAGGAGTGACTGCGTTTGGTCAGAGGTATATCCAGTCAACCATGTGTGGTTCAGGACTTTCTGTGACAGTTGGCTATTTTCATCACATGAAAGTTCGTGGCCTGATTTTTTTCACTGTTTCTCCAGTTATGAGTTTATTGGAGTATGAGATATAGTTCATAAAAATGTGTATAAAGGGATATGTCAAAAGTAAAATAATAATTTGCTGAGTCTATTTCTTTGTGTTATGAGTCAGGGAAAAATAATATGCAGCTTATATCAGGTTTCAACATAACTGTATCTGAACAAAAATAAAAGGAACTCTACAGCCTTAAAGCATTAGCAAGTCTATTACTGTCCTAAATTATTCCTCTAACATACTATGGAATTAATCATAACTCACACATCGGTGGATCACAAATTAGTAGCCACAGAAATGAGAAATGGTTTGCTATTATAAAATACACGTATCAGGTGTTCCTTAGGCCATTTGTAAAAGTGTCATATCAATTAGGAGTCTTGAGGTTAATAATTCTGCTCATGTTTTTAAAGAAAGAGCTAAGGACAATCAAGAGAGAGGTTCCAGTGTCAACTTTGACAGTCGTCTATAGGTGTGCAGATGCATTTTAATTGGGTCCAAGGTGCAGCTTGGATATGCTGGTTCTCCGTCAGTATAGTTGAGAAAAGTACATATTTACAGTATGCCTAGGGCATTTAATCTCTGTATAATGACAGCAGAGGATTTCTGGCTACCACAGAGGAGAAATCAGCATAGCCAAATGTGTGGGCATTCCTGCTGTGATGTGTTCCCATTACAAATACATGCTAGTTCTTGAGCAGAGAAGGACATAACTAATAGAACAGTCACTTCCTTTTTTTTTATGTCTGTATTTAAATCTGTGATACAGCATCTGGTTCTCAGAGGACTCCTCCTGTGGAAGAATTCGTAAAGATCACAGAGATAAAAGCAGACATGCTACTCATCACACTTGCCCCCAAATAAATGTGGTGCTACAGTAACAATATTACCAGTTCTTCCACAAGTGAAAACTTTCTGTGTGAATTAAGAGACTGAAATCAGAAAGACAATATGTAATAGTGCCATCTGGTGACCTTCTTTTTGGATCGGGTAGTCAAAAGATGTTATTCACAAAAGACATTCATTTAGAAACACAAAAAAAGCCTTTAAACTTATTTTTTTAGATTTAAACTCCCTCAAAGTTCAGATTTACCAACAGTGTATATTGTTTCAGCCCATTAGAGATAGCTGAGGATATGCTCTTTCAGTGTGGGTATAAAATGCTTCAGGTTGTTTGTTCCTCTAGAGATACTGACATTCAAAATGTTGAACAATTTTTACATATCCTGATAGGCATATGTGGCTTCTCTTTTCAGCTGTGAACTGTGGTACCCAAACGGTTTGATGATGAAATGGGATTATTGTTAAAATGCTGTTTTTCCAGTAAGAGGGATGACAGCTATTGTAACAGGCCAGCCTCACTGTTGTTGATTAGAGCTGTTTCATCATGGCGTTTGTCACAGGGCTTGATCTCCTGTGGGAGCAGCAAATTCTCCACCCTGCTGCAAGCCATGACATGCAGTCACATGTTTGATCCTTCATTAACGGGCTTAAGATCCTGTTGAATTTCTCAGCTGAAAAGAGCAGCAATAAAATATAAATACAAGCCCCTAGTTTTGTAGGGGGAATGGCTTGGAAGTCTGTCTTTGTGTCCTAGCTGTGCTTCCTCAGAGCAAAGATAAGAAACCTGGTTATGTGTCTTGCTCAACAGCGTCTCAGATAATGAAGGATCATCTTAAATATTTTTTTCTAGATATATTTCTGATTTTCTTCTCCTTTATGTTTTTGGGGAGAGGGGCAGGAAGGAGATACAGTTGTTTCTATTAGAGCTCAAAGTACCAGAAAACTAGTGCATGTACACTGTACTTGTAGTATAGTATGGTATCACATTTCCTTCCCAGTAATTAGTTACATGTAATGAGAAACATGCTTCACTTTACTATGGAGATAATTAGTTACCCAGACTTTAGGCCAGAAGGTAATAAATCCTGGCTCAGATCAGTCATCATGTACATCATGCACAACAAATAAGTTGGTGTAAATACCCAGATGTATGTTGGATGATTTTCAGTAAGTTACCAAAGCTGCAGACAAAAAGATAAATATACAGATACATAAGTACTTTTAGCAGGCAGACTGTACTCACAAATAGTATGTTTTTAATTTCTGGCAGTAGTTAAAAAGAAATACTCCAAGGTACTCACCAGCAAAAGTATTTTGCTCTTCAAGACCTTAAATTCTGGGAGTCAGATGCCAACATTGTATTTTCTCTGCTTGAAAGACAAGACTATTATAATTTCAGTTTCTAGCTTTTTTTATTATTATTATTGAAGGAATCTGATTGTATATACTCTGCCTCTGAGCACACAGAATGTAAGCAGCTTATTGAAATAAACAGCTTTTCTTAAAGTACCTCTAATGAGGTTCTGCATGTAGAATCACACCAGAGCTGAGGCTGATACTGCTTCTGGAGATTGTCCAGTCCCAGCCCACCTCAGGCAGGCTCAGCTACTGCAGGTTGCTTAGGGTTGTACCTGGTTGTGTTTGCATATGTCCAAGGAGGGAGGTCCATGAGAAACCTGTTCCATTGCTTGACCACCCTCATGGCAGAAGAAATTTCTTGTATTTCAGGCTATGCCATCGCTTCCTGTCCTTTCAGTGGGCACAACTGAAAAGGGTCTGGCCCCTTTGCACCCTCCTGCCAGGTATTTTACACAGCATGAGCTCTCCCTGAACCTTCTCTTCTCCAGCCTGATGAGCCCTAGCTCTTTCAGCCTCTCCTCCTATGACATGGTCTGGTCTACATACTACCCCAAACATCTGGAATGATAACAGGCAACTATTTTTCTTTTGTATTGGCGAATTCAGGAATTCCTGAGACTGAAAGCTGACAATATTTTAGGTCATTATTTTCATATCTGATTATTAATTTTTTGTGAATTGTCTGAGATGACCATTAATTTTATAAAGACACACCTCACATTTGTTTTTTACATGAGATAAAAAGGAAGCAAGGAATTAAATCAAGCTGAGTCACATACACAGTCCCTGCATCAAGGTAGCTAATTGTGTATCAGGCAAAATTCTTGTTAGTAACCTCAAAGTCTGGTTTTTAGTCACTTTGCAGAAAGAATGGGCAGTGTGTATTTGTATGCTGTGTATTATGTGTTACAGATACTCTCTTCCTAGATCAGTGTTCTGGATTTTGCAGATTAAATTCTTTCTGATGTATTTTATTTTAAATAGCTTCAGAAAGAGAAACTTTGCTCTGCCCAGAGCTAAGATTGAGGGAATGATACAGAGAGTTGCTTTAACATTGATTCCTGGACTCCCTACTGCCTACTTAACACATCTTAGAGAAAAATCACACACACACACAAAAAGGGAGTATCTAGAGGAAACAGAAAAACTTATTAACTGATGTCCGTGAAGAGCATGGTATGAGCCAAAGGAGAGCAACCTCTGGTGTCCCACAAGTGGAGAATGGGGCATTTTTCTCATGGGGTTATGAGGTAAAAGATGATTCTTGAAAACACTTGAGATACGCCACTTTTTAATAGCACAAACCTGTTCCTACAGATCAGTTCTCATGGCTTCCTCTTGCTGGAAAAACTCCGAGTAGTGCAGAGATGCAAGAAAGTCCAGGAGAGCAAAAACCAAGGTGTTCTAAAATACCACTAATGCCAAATTCTAGAGAGCTTGCATTGTAAAGGTACTTCAATATCTCTTATTTTGGCGCATGGGCTTGGTATGAAGTATCCTTGAGATTATGAAGAAACAATGTTAATGGGCACAAAACCTACTTTTACTTTATGCGTGAGTATATCTAAAGCCAGGAAGTCTAGGGTCAATATTTGTGAAATTTGGCTTTCTTAATTGTAGACTCAGGTTTCAAAGACTGTTGACACAAGGTGAAAGTTTTTGAGAAGTTTTGATAGGTGTTACTTAGCAGGGCGCGTTCATTGTCCATCACAGTAGGAGCTTTGGGATCTGCCCACAGAAACAGGCAGCTGTACTGCATCACCTGTTTTCTGGTAAGAAACAGCTATCAGCAGTAGGCACATGTACTTTTGGCATATTGGTTTTGTTGTTGCTTGATTCCCATGAAGCCTCTTGTGTGCAAGATAAAAGCAAAGCACTAAAATTTATGTGTAAGGATAAATAAATTAATTATTCCAATGAGACCTGAGGAAATACAGTTTTAATTATAATAAACTATGAATCATGTGAAAAATATTTATACCCAATGCAAACAGTTAAGACTTTGCTGTAAGAGAAAACAGATGAAACTATGATGCGACTGTGTTTTAGGAATTATGTTAAGAAATTATTTTTCCCATTCTAAAGTCACATAGAGAAACATACCAATCTCTGCTGAACTTTTATTCAGGCACAACATAAAGAAGATCAAAAGAAGATGTTTGATTTCTTCAGATTGCCATTATGAGCTGGCAGCACTACCTTGTCGCAGTGGAAGCCAAACACCTTTTCTGTGAGCAATATCTGAGGTATTAACTAGGACTGACTGAATGGATCTGTTTACCGTAGCAGTGACATCTCATCAAGAACTTGGACTTCCAAGAAACTCTGAACAGCATTAAAATTCAGTTGTCTCCCCCATTTTTTGCTGAAACTACTAGTAACAGAGCCTGTTTCTGAGCAACTGATACTTTTTTCACATGAATTGAAAATAAGTTTATTATCACCTTTGTTTTACCAGCTGTTTATTCTTCAACACATTTATTCTGTGTGCCTCACTGATTTTTGAGAGTTTTCTTCTTAGAATGAGCCCCCTGTCCCTTTTATATTTCCCTGCAGTTACAGAAGCTTTTTCAATTTGAAGGGCAATAAAAATGCACAGAAGATCACATCATCTTGCTTGCACTTACAGGAAGGTGAGATTGGTGTGGCATAAGACTCCTCCAGTATGGGTATTGTGATCTGAGTCTCTTTACATCCCATGAAGAGAAGTAGATGTACCTACAGTGGATATGTAAGAAAAAAATTGCTGAACTACACCCGGGAAATACTTTTTCTATTATGTACTGTGGGAAATTATGGATCTTGATCAGAGATTGGCTGCTGTATTTAGACAGATGCATCCCATCTCACTTACCTGAAAAAAGATTATTTAAAATTCTTTATTCACTGCAAATAATGAGGTTTCAGTCAATTTTAGGGCTAATCTCCAAGTAAATTTTCTAGGAAAATATTTATCTTTAATTTTTTATTCCTAGATTTGGTGGCTAAACCTAAATGATGAATTAATTGAACAGCCCTAGCATCAGCTGCTTCCCTTCCATTTACTGGACCATGTCTGACAGTCCCTAAACACAAAGATCTTTTGAAAGAGACAAATACCTGAGCAGGTATGTGAGACATGAGGTGAGGTATAGTGGAGGGCTGCATCCCACTTTTTTGAGCTCCACTTTGTTCATTGCCCCAGCAAGGCTCTTTACAAGCAGCAGTACAAACAGTACTCAGAAGAGTGACCAAGGTTGCCAGTAAGGGATTGACCTCTGTCTGGGAGTCATTAGCCAGCAACCATGATAGTTATGTAGAACGTGGTTTTCAGTCTAATCACAGAATCACAGAATGGTTTGTGTTGGAAGGAATCATCTAGTTCCACCTCTCCCCTCCCCCGCCATCGGCACGGACACCCTCCAGTAGACCAGGTTGCTCATTGGTATGAAGCCTTAAACCTGATCAAATTTCAGTTATTGCAAGAAACCAGTGAATACCGTCAAGTAGCCTAATAACAGAGTCACAAGGATTTCAATTACCACCCCCTTCATTCCCCAGCAGAAAGCACTTCGCATCAGAAGGAGCAGAAAGGATTAAAACAATTGAATTGTAATGAGCGACTGCCAAGTGCACTGTAAATGAGCAAAAGGGAGCAGGAATAGAAAAATGAGCTGGAAGGAACTGTAGCATTGACATTTTCTATCTGCCATTCACTGATGATAGAAGATGTCCTAAATCTTTATAAAACAAAACTCGTTTACCAAAGATTTAAGTAGGATGAATGGCAGCTGTCAAGCGAAAGGGTTAATTTCAGTTTTTAATGAGTTGCTTAGGAATAGGGAGGAACAGGCAGTAGCTGCTGTGAGGTTTTGTCGTGGTTTAACCCCAGCCAGACAGGTTGTTCACCCACTCCCTCCCTTCTTGCCCTCCTCCTACTCCTGGAAGGACGGAGAGGAGAATCAGAAAGAATGCAACTCCCACGGGTTGAGATAAGAATAGTTTAGTAACTAAGGTATAACACACATCACTACTGCTACCGCCAATAATAGTAATGATAAAGGAAATAACAAGGGAAGAGAATACAACACCTCATCACCAGGCAACCGATAACTCACCCCCCAGCCCGACCAAGCACCGACCGATACCTCCTCCAACCCTGCAGTCCCCTAGCCCTCTCGGGTAACTCTCAGTTACATCCTGGGCATGACGTGCTGTGGTATGGAAAACCTCTTTGGTCAGTTTGGGTCAGGTGTCCTGTCTCTGCTTCCTCCTGGCTTTCCCTCCTCCCTGGTAGAGCATGAGGCTCACAAAGTCCTTGGCCAAACCAAAACATCATTGTTTTCAGCTCTGTTCCCAGGCCGAAAGTCAAAACACAGCACTGCACCAGCTATCAAGAAGGAGAAAAATGACTGCCACTGCTAAACCCAGGACAGCTTTACTGAAATAGACAAACAAAACAGTTTACTTATTTCAGGTTTTTCTACTCATACCTTTATGCCTATGTACTAAACATAAATGTATTTATATTAAATTGTTTTAAGATACACCAGCACATAAACTTCCATAGGAATCACAGCACAGACACTGTGCAGAGAGCAGTGAAAGCTGTGGTTTGCTGATGTCTGTTGCACCAATATTGAGTGTGTTGTAGGGGTTTCAGTTATCTGCAGGAACTGCTGTGGCACTGCAGTGTTCTTTACATTCAGTAGTCAAGCGGCATTTTTAAAGTGGTAGTCTGGTTCAAATATGGTTAGATTTTAGTTTTTCTTGCGAGATTTATCTGTGTAGGAGTCCTCACTGGATTGCAATCATCTAAGCACTTTGCATACATTATGGTTGGACTAAGTAGGGTTGTGCAGGGTTGTTACTCAGCAAAAGCAGCAGAAACATATCTGTTGTACCACGCACTGTCATAATATGGATTGTGAAGGAAGAGCACTTTGCAACTAGGCATACTTGCTCTTTGTAAGACCAATCTCTTATACTCTGTGGGTTTATACAGCCAAAGGCATGTATACATGCCTTTCAAATGTATACATGCCTTTCACATGCCTTTCTTCACATGATAGGCCAGTGTAAAGGCATTCAATTAAACCTGCTGTAAACAGGCTTGCTGCAGAAACCTGCTCGAAAGCAGTGGAGGTGTGGTATTTTGTCTTTGTTTGACACTGTAAGATAAAGGCAATAATGGATGGTGTTAATAGTGCATTACGTCTGTGTGACACCTGACTGAAATTGTTTGGTGAAAAGTCATTTTTTGACAAGACCTAAATATTACTGGTTCTTGTGTTTATTTCTTCTCTCTTGGAAGCACTCAACGTATCTGTGAAGAAGGTTCTCATAAATCCATCTGGCTATTTGGCGGTTCTCTGGGTAGAAGATAATCTTGCTGTTCTCACAGGCAAAAAGTGGTTTTTCATCCTACATAGAGAAAGGTGATAGGAAAATGGAGACATTCAAAGCAATACTACAAAACCTTCAATTTGTGACCCTATCACAGTCCTTACTAGACTTTAATCTTTTTACATTTTTATAGGGGGCTTTTGAGACTTGTGTATGATAGCTTAGGCATAGAATGAAGGGAAATATGACAGTGAAGACAACTTTATTTTACAGGTCCATAGGGAATCCTGCTCTTTTGGTTCAAGAAAAACAGTTTTCCAAGGAGAAGGTATTTGAGTCCTGAAAGCAAGAGTGAATAAACAGGTTGGGCATAGAGCCCATGCCCTTTCTCAGAGTTATATTCTCTAGTAAACAAGTCAATAAATGAAACAGACCTTCCTTTATGTATGGCAAAATAAAAGATTTTGTGGGATGCCAATTAATGTGTGGGAGCATGAATGGTTAATGTTTGCAGAAGTTATTCTGAAAAGCAGGTCACTACGACTGTGTGTTTAGAGAAGCATAGTTAGACAAAGCAGCTGGAACCTCTGAGCTCATTTGTGTAGTCTGGGGACACAGCCCAATTCCAGATGTTTTAATCAGTCCCCAGACCATACATCATCTTATTCTATGCAAAAATTTGCAAAGCAATGGTGAATCATGGACAATTAATTTTAAGGAAGCCAGGCACATGGATAATTTTTCCTTTGTCATATTAAAAGCTTAGAAAGCCTAGTAATTGCTCCAAGTAAGTATCTACATGACAGAAATTCAGAGCTGAATTGTTTTGTTAACCAGCAGATATCCTCATATCTTTCTGGTACTTGCTGGTTAATAAAACATTTCAGCACTGTGAAGGGCGGGAAGATCATATTTCATTGAATGTTTGATTCTGAGCAGGCCAATAGGTCCTTGTGATTCAAAGCAAAGCTGTCTTTTCACAGACATGCCAAGTCTTTCTTCAGAAACACTATTTCTTCCAGTCATCCAGCAGGAAGCAGAAATACTTGATTTAGTATTGTTTGACTTTTTTCCTACTATAGGCACCTCTCTTCACCTTACAAAGATATATCATTCAGCAGCACTGTTATGTAAACTGTTGCATTGTACTTTATTGAGTGGAGTTCAGTTACACAGCTTGCAGCCGTCATTCCTGGTGTCTGAACAAGGACAGCATTCTGTAGATTTAGCTTGGAATGGAATTGTTGCCACCATGACAAGTGGTTACTTGTTATTTAATTAAAGTCTATATTTGGCAGCGCTATTAATTGGCAAGGGTAATTCTTTGACAAAGTCAACCAACTATGGAGTAATTACCGAGTCTCTCAGTAGAAACAATTACATTTTTAATCATTACATTGCTGCATTAGAGTACCTGTCATCTCATTTGGGTACCTTGCTAATTTTAGCCATTAGATAAGCCAGCTATGATTCCTTTATATTAATGAGCTGATTCTGTTGAAAACTTTCATATCATTTAATCATTCTTAGGTAAGTGATGTTAGCCAAGACTGAATTTCTGAACTATAGTGTTTGTTGTTAAAGAAGTTAGTTAGGTAAACCTGCACCCCGCTGAATGGGGTGTAGGTACCTAAGTGTACGATTTTAGTAGAATCATAGAATACCAGGTTAGAAGGAACCTCAGGGGTCACCTGGTCCAGCTTCTCTTGGATTGATGATTTTGGTGATTTTCATAATGTTTATTCATCTTGGAAGCACATAACACCAGTGTTCCTGAACTGCAGGTCTGCACATGTATGTAACTCTTCTCTGCCCGTAGCATTCAGTAACTGAGTAGCTAGCTTGTACATCACCTAGACATTGTATGGCAACTCAGCCATCCTCTGATATACTGCCTGAGGTGTCTCTTTGTGGAAGACTTCCGGGTTAGCCAACACACGTATGAGAGGATTGGGCTTCTCACAAAATGAACTACCTCTAAGGTTTTCAAGATCCAGCTGGACACAACCTGAGCACCTGGCACTGAATGCAGTGTTGCGCTTCCTTCAAGCATGTATTTGACCTGGAGACCTCCCTAGGCCCTTTGCACATCAAATGACTGTAACATCATTGGAATTCAGTGTCTGTAAGAAGCAAGCTGCAGATCTAACTATAATTTGGCCTGTGGCACATCAGTGCTGTCTCTGTTGTCTCCCAGGAGAGCATTTTAACCATTGGGCTGTAGGCTCAAACCATTGAGGGCCACACTTCTGCTTTTCTGAGGGAAGGCCTGCCACTGATTTTCTGATGCAAGGATGAAGCATGGAGCAGTCTGACTCTGGGCTTGCAGCCAGGACCTCCCTGCTTGTTAGAGAGGACTCCCAACATGACAGATGTCTTATGCATCTTATTCATCTTACTCATTCATATAGTTTCATATTCATTTCAATGGATTTTGAATTCTTAATTTTCATGAACCTGGATTGCTCTGTTTCTAGGCAAAGAAAAGGCAGAAGAGGGGAAAAAACAGTGATGTCAACACAAGGTCAAGAGCCTACGCATGTATTTTTCCTGGGGACCTCAAGAGCAGTAGCAGCGGTGATTGTGTGGCGTCTGTAAGCTCTAAAATAGCTCACAACACCACAGTGTGGGCACCTCCGCACTGAAATGTGGCAGAATCAATAGAAATGGCCTTTCAGCATGCAGGAGCAATGCCTACCCAGCTATCTCAGAGCAACTGCTTACATTCAGGAGCCAGCCATGAGCAGGGGCATATAAGTAAAAAGGTGTGCCTCCTTGCTGCCAGGGTTGAGGTATTGAAATCTTCCTCTGCCTATGTCCATAGCCTCATTGTGTACTGTTGCCTGTATTAGGAGATTCCCTGCTTAGGGTACTGGGCTGAGTGAGACCCCATTTTGAGGCACTTGATTCCTGCACTGAATGGAAAGACCATGGACATCATTTAGGAATTCAGTTCCAGGTTTATGCGTTCACTGGGCTGAAGACTTTTCTTGGAGCTGTCCCCAAGTCGGTATAAGTCTGCTATGTTTCTGCTCAGTGTGTATTAGAATACAGCTCATTTGCTATGCAAAAAGTGTCTGGCTAAGCAAAAACTATTGACATGAAGGTAAAGAAGGATGTACAAACAGAGGTTACTGAGGTTGACATTAATTTCCATGACTGCTAAATCTGCAGAGAAGGAACCAAATGAAGAGATTTTTTGAGGATTCCTTATTAATTTCAGGTAGGATGGTTAAATCAGGCCTCAAGTAGCTCACAGTGGCATTTTCTGCTACACTGCTGCTGGCAGTGTGCAGGATAATTTAAATTAGTACTCCTTTTCCAAGAAAAGAATGACATACTTAATTCCAGAAGTTCTTGGCTCACTTGTGGGTTATATTTTTAACTGAGGATTTTCCAAATTCTGAGAATTATCAATATGTGTATTTATGAGTAATTTCTGTATGTCTAAAGTATACGCAGAATTCTTTGTAAGACGGTAAAAAGGCTATGCATGTTTTGCATTTACTGTTGTAATTATCTAATGTCATGTTTACTTTATTTCCTTGGTCTTTTAAGTTGTCACTTGTAATTTATGAACGCAAAATTGCAAGTGAAAAGTGTTCATTTATTTAATGTTACTGTGTGCACACACTTTTCATCTACATAATAGCATAGGTGTTAAGTAAAATGATTTTTTCAGGGTAAAGTCATTTTGCCATAAAAAACCATAGACTGCTTCATGTGATTTTCCAATTTATATTGATTGCCTGTAATAGACCTATGCAGGTAATGAATTTGGTCCTGTTATTGAAACACTGGCCGTAAAATATTCTTCTATTAGTAAGATTACTATCATCTATTATATTAGACAATATGTTGCAACAATACAGCTGATTAGGGCTTGATTTATTTTATAAACCGTATTCTTAATTAAATATTTTAATATCATTAGGGTAAACTGATTCTGAATGAGTCAGTTGCTCAGATTCTGTAAGCTATTTAATTTTTGGAAGGCTTTTTTGGTTTGGGGTTTTTGGGGGGGGGTGTTTTTTTGTTTGCTTTTTAAATATCAAATGTTCTTTGGGATCTCTTTACCAAGGGAATTAGTTTAAAGAGAATTAAAATTGATAAGGTGACTTTAAAATGGCAAAACGCACAATAATCTGTGTATTCCTCATCCACACGAAAAATTAGCAGTCTCCCTACTTCACAGGAAAGATTTAGCTGCAGGTTGCTATAGCCAGAATTCCTAAGTCATTGTCTTTTACAGTGTCTGTTGCATGCAGTTAGTGCATTCTGAGATGTTACCATAAATCTTTGTCTGTGTGCAGCTCCTTGTGCCAGCGCTCACCGCGGCACCACAGTGCACCTGGTGTATGTAGTGGGCTGCCATTCACTACAAAGCTGCCCATTAACAGCTCTGTTGGTGTACTGGTTCGCTTTTTCTTCTAGAGATATGAAATGCCATTTTTCCTAACAACTGAAATAAGATTTGAATATCCACATGAAAGTGTCTCTACCCTTTCTTCTCACTTTGCATATCTTTTTATCACCTAGACAGTCATGCTGAGGATTGCTTGAAGTTTTAGGCTCTGCAGGAAGATATTGATGACACTTACATTACAACTACTGGGGTGGAAACTATTACGTGTTGCTAAGCTGGGTCTGTGCAGTGTCCGGTACTGCTTGGAAATGATAGCATTTTAACTCAGTTCATGCTTCCTTACTTTCAGATTCATCAATATGCAAGAGTGGTTATTAGTGCATTTTGTATCCCTTTTGTGAAATAACACTAAGGAACAATTTGTTCCAGTGATGCAGCATTTTAGTGGCTTCTGTGGAATAACAACATTAGGAGATTGATACAGATTTGAGTCGGCAAAATGTCTCTTTGCCTGATCCCATGGAAGGTTCTAGAGAAAGGGAGCAGAGCAGGTATGATCAGAAAGCCCTTGAACAATGACTAATGTAGTTGTACCTGAAGCTCACTGTAAATGTAATGAAAGATTAAATCAGAATCTCTTTCTCCAGCCCTTGAAAAAGAATAAAAGACACTCTAACCCGTTATTTTCACAAAGAAATATTCGTGGGCCATGATTTCTGCCTTGGGGATTTAATTCTTTCATTCTCCTGGCTCTAGAGACTGTCCTTGTTTCACCCCTACAAGCTATTCTAGCTTTTTCTGTCATCTCTGTTATAGCCTTGACACATGTTTTTCTGGCATTTTTAAAAAGTAAAGTGAAAAGTGCTGTTTTCTTGAAGTTTATGTCACTAGCTTAGCCAAAAATTTACTTATCATGCCATTGTGTCGCATTATCACATTGCAGTGCTGCTGCTGGCAAAGAATCTAAAGGCAGAAGTAGTGAAAGAAGTAAATATTCTTTTCCCCCTCAAATATATGTGTTAATTTTAAGCAGAGATTTTTCTTCTATTCTTGCTTAAAAGTATTTTTCAGTCAAAAATTAAAAAGAAATTAATTAGACATTGAAATAACTTCATAGGAATGCTGTGAATGAGTGAGTATATTGCATCATCAAACAGGTTTTTCAATAGCAAGTAGCGTCCTTCAAAAAATAAGTGAAAAAAAATGGAAGAAAAGGGGTAGACGCTGCTACACAGTGAAGCCTGGCAACATCTGATCTCTGAGCTGCAGGGGTTGAACTTTTGCTCCCTTCTGGAGGTGAGGAGGGAGAAGAGGAAAAAAAAAAAAAAAAAAGTTAAAGTTTCTCCTGATAAAACTTCACCCTTTTTTTTTTTTTTTTTTTTTTTTTCTGAGAGATGAGACCTAAGAGAACAGTCTTCGAAGAAGCAGACTGGGGAAAGCAGGGAAAGAAGAATACTTGGCCAACAGAGGAAGAAATACTCTCTCTTACAATTTAATGTCACATGTCTGGTTCTTCCAAAAGCTACATCTGCTTGAACCTTCATAGATGCTACTTCTGAAGGTTTAAACTTCTACCTTACCAGAAATTTTAGGGGAAATTGCATGAGGTTTTTTGGGGATATATGAAGGTTTCTGAATCAGTTTCCTGGTCTGCCTGCAACATAAATCATGAGCACCCTTGGATTAGACTGCAGAAATGGCTGTGAAGGAGTTTAAAATGTCTACACTTGATATACTACTACTAGGTATCTTGCTACACAAGGCAAAATGCCAAGGTATAATGGATTTAAGGTGTCTTTAACCACTCAGACTCCATAAGGAACCAGAGTCACTTTTGAAGTTTAAGATACCATCTAGTTTATACAGCTTAATGTTTGCCAGACCCCAAAGGTATGTCTCAGAATGGTGCACTGAATACTGTCTTTGAAATAGGAAACCTATACTGGGGGGGTGGTGGTGGTTTTGGTTGTTGTTTTTTTTTTTCTAATGAAGTGAAAATTACAGAAATGATGACATCCCTGTCTTTTAGTACTCTATTAAGGTAGAGTTTCTTAGTGTCACTCTGACTTAAATCTAAGCAGCTTGTGTTTAGTTAAGCATAAGGAAGTGCTTGCATACTTTATCGTTACTGGATTTGAAGGATATTTTATAAAATTAACTCATTAGAACTAAACGGGTTTTTATGGGTTGGGTTTTTTCTTGCTTTGCTGTCTCTTTTCAAAACCATGGACAGCAATGTACACACATGTGCATGTGTGTGTGTGCTCATAGATGTGTGTTAGGCCAAGGGAGGAGTAAGGGGGCTGCTACGTCAGACGTACAACTCTTAGTTACTTAAATACTCTCATGGGTAGTCAAGTCAGTGTCCTCTCCTGCTGTTTCAGTAAAATGTTTCATTTTTCATTTGCATTTGAATGTCAGTATTTCATAGCATTTCTCCATGGTCATTTTGCATCTAAGTTAATAGCTGCGTTCTTACTAAGCATTACAGAAGTCAAATTCCTTTATAAAATACAAATTAAAAAGTCTGGCTTCAAATGGAAACATTAGGGTAATATTTATTTGGACTGCCTGTCATATAATTTTTAGTTCTGCCATGTGGGATTATTTGCTAAGTGGGTTTATCATGAGAACATAGTAATCGAGTACTGTGTTGTCAAAGTATATTTTTTTAAGTAAATCATATTTCACTTTTATTTTTTCATGTAATTTTGTAATATTTTATTAATATGTCTAAGTATCTTAGTGAACATAGGTTCTGATAAATTAAATATACTATTACATTTGCATACTAGATTTAGTCATCCACATGATTTCTAGAGGAATGAATGTTGTTGCATGTAGCAACTAAGTGCTGTTATAATACTGTAAAGAGTGCCTTTCACAATTGCTAGGATGTGAGGATTTAAAAAGCAGGGATATAAATACAGACACCTGCTGAATCCTTGTTAATTGCCATCTTCCATGGCTTAAGCACAAAATATTCCATTTAGGCACTAGTAGAATGAACAAAAATTTTACATAGCCATGAAACAGCATATAAACTTTCATTAACTCTGATTGTTACTTCATTTGCAGTCCTACTTCATTTGTAATGGTTCTGAGTATAGTCAAAACCTGTTTCAGGGCAGAGGTGTCTGTTTCAAAATTTTCATTTAGCCTACACAGAGAAAGCAATTGCATGAACCTTCTTGCTCTTCCACCCTGAAAATAAGCAGATTTCTCAAAGTAACTTGTACAAATCACTGAGGTGCAAAAATTTGTTAATTTTCTGTACTGGAGATTTATCTTTTTAGATAACTAGAAAGCTTTCTAAAGTATCCTTTCTGCCCAGAGTTCCTTTCTGGGAAACGGTTTACCCCATTATGTCAATCTTCTCTTCCTCACTTCTGTTTTTTAAGTGGGGAAGAGAGACAATGAGATCCTATCCTGCCATGACTCTGCAGAAGTCTATCAACAGTTGCTGAAGTGATGAATCACCTGTGGTTCAGTCAGAAACAGTTAGCTAGAAGGCATTTCTGGAAAAAGAACCCCACCAAAAAAACACCCCAAACCAGGAGGTTTTGCTTATTAAAATAAAATGCCTAAATAAATAAAAACCAAATTTTGCTTCATTCTAATATGGACTATTTTTGAGGGTGGGGTGTGTATCTGTATGTGTTGAGATTGCTACTATGAATATCAACAATTTCCATTTTATAATGGAGAATTTGATTACTTGCACATAGTTAGCAAATGGATGAGATGATCGTTCGATAAATCGCAGTAAAATCAGAATCTGCTTTTAGGTTTTCATCAGCATATACTGCAAATACTTACTGCAAAACCTGGTAACATAGCTTTGAAGTGGCCTTCTATGTCCTGTTGCTTGCAATCAGAGGCAATTCTGTTATGCTGTACTTTGTATACACTTGTCAAAGCCCCAAGGAAAAGGCAGATAGTGTTGGTGCTCAGGTTTTCACCATTTCCACGTATAGAAACACCTCTCATTTCTAGACCAGTCATTTCCTTGGCCAGTTTCTCTTTTTGTTCTGTCGTTGTTTCACAGATAATTTTTTTAAATGCCTTTTTATTCTTAATCTGACACTTTTCCTATATAGAGAAATCAAGTCCTGAAGTCTCCTCTTGTCTCCTGTTCAGCTGTGTGTCCTTCCCAGCACCTGCCAGAGTAAAAACCCGTATTTCCTTTTGACATACATCTAGAGAGGTTTACCATCTTGCAGTTGAGCCTTTTTCAGTGCATTTTTGACGGGCTGGCAATCTCTACTGGAAATACTTTTCCTGACACATCCTAGCATTTAGCTTTTCCACAGTGAAAGTATATACATGGCTCATCATCATTCTGTGACAGAATATGACCTTTCTCCTTTTCTATCATATTTTACTGGTAAGCTCCTTGTTGACAGAAGACACTATGGAACAGTTATATTATTCCTTAGTGAACTGTGATTCTCTAGATTTTGACCAGTTCCACATGATGGAGGTAATGGAATGCCTTTATAAAACACCTTTCTGTATATGAACATAATTGTAGAGACTTATCCAAAATACGCAAGTTGCTTCTTAGCAATGTAATTCCAGTGATTTTCACTGTGCAGTTATGGTGGGTGAGTTCTGAAAGCAGATAGATATCCTTGCTTTAACAGCAAGTTAGTGAAAGCAGTGAAGACTGAAGTTTGTCCATGGAGCAGAAAATCATTAGAAATCATGATAAAAAATCCATTATAATTTTGTTAAATTTGATAAATGTTTTAATAAAACAAGAATGCTGAGTTTACAGAATTGATGAACCACCATGTTTGGCTTCATCAGTGCTGAAGGGAGTAGAAATACGTAGGGAATGAGAGTGACAATACATCTTGATTTGCAGCTTTCTGCCTCAGAAGTGTCTGAGGGCAGACAGTGTACACAGAATGGTAGTTCTTTTGCCACTGTCTTCTCATGCTGTTGCTGCTGCTGTGTATTTCTTAACCAACATGTGCTTTTTTGCAAGTTGTAAATTAGGTCCTATTAAATGCTTTGAAAGCTTTACAGATGGTAAAAAAAAAAAAAAAAAAATAAAGCGAAACTCATTTGTTAACACATTCACTCACTTTTCCGTTAAGTCACAAAACAAGTCAAGTAAAAAATACTTGAATACTGATGCCTGAGTATGTCTCTTTTAAGGCAACTTTCAGTAGCATTCTTTGAATGTCCCATGTTTAATGGGGAACATCTATATTGTTTTCATCAAACTAGAACAGACTGCAGTCAGTGCTGTCAGCCTGGATGCCGTATCTGCACATAGGCACTTCATGAGACAAGGACAGAAGGATGTGGACTCATTTCCAGTGCCCCGTTAGTACAAAGAACTCTTCAGTTAAATAGCTGATACTGCTAAAAGCAGTGTTGAAGCCTCAATATTCTTCATGAAGTCTAGCAAATTACAAGATGATAAAAGACAGGTGACAAAAGCTCTAAGCCTGACTCACATTATTTCTAGAGAATGCAGAAACTGTGTACTCAAACAAAACAAATAAAACCAAAGACAAACAACGTTCCATTCCATTGCAGTTGATGCAGTGGAAGGCATTGCATAAATAAAAGTTCCACCAAGTGGGACTGGAATGAAGGAGAAAAAGAGTGGATGGGAAAGCTATTTAAAAATGCCAAGAAAATTACCTTTTTGTTTAGGTCTTTCTCTGTAGGTTTGATGGAAAAATTAAAATTAATGGAGTGCGTATATCAAGCCTTCATTTTTCCTTGCATCATATTTTGAACCTCGTTGACTTAAAATCAGTAAATAAAGCCAAGAAGCACTCAAACAAATGGAAGGTGCACCTGTAAGCTCAGCCATTTTCTGCAGAGCAAGAAACAGTTGTTATAATGGACAGGCATTTTAGTCATTGAACAGTAAACATAAAAAAACACTGGTACAGCAACATCAGATCTAGGAGAGAAGTTTAACTAAAGCAAGACAGAATAGATCTTGAATTGAGATTGATAGGACCTGTTATTTTAAGTTTGACCTTGTTGTCAATAACTAAGAAAATGTAAGTTAATGTCAACATCCCTTCCTCATGCCTCATAATGCCAGCAACCTCTGTGAAAAGACAGGTCCATACAAGAACTGCGTGTGTATTGATAATGCTATTGTTGTAATGACTAGAGGTACCTTAAAGCAGTGCATTTTTAGAACTCTGATAATGTCAGTGGAAACTGATAGCCGAGTTAAACTAGGATATTTACTGTTTCTTCATTTCCCTAATTATCATTAACTGCATAAGCAACAAAGACCAAGACTTCTAAAGGAATTGATATGTGCCTTCTACTAAATCTGAGATTTACAAAACTTCAGAAATACTACTCTGGCCCTCTTAGGCTATTGAATGTCAGAACTTCTAGTAGTTTGTCAGCAAGATTTAATTTGGAATTTATTCTTGTTTCACACCAAGACTTCAGAAGTGGCACCAGCAAGTGCTTACCCTAAAGACAGGATCCTGCTCTTCTGCAGGATTCTCAAAAAAAGAAAAAGATTCTTAAAAAAAAGAGCAGTATAAATTCTAAGGGAGTGTCCCTATTGCATATCTACAACAGGTTGCCCTGTTTACTGATGATTCCAGAGAAAACAAGTTCATGCCTCCATTTTGACTGGAAGGGTTTACTCATTTCTTGATAGGTTTTACCATTATCCAAATAACAGTTCTGGAGAAGCAGTGAATAACAAAGCATAGGAGCTAAGGTCTTTCATGTAAACATCATAAACTGCCTGGCCTGGGAGACTGACAGAGCCTTGCTGACGCAAGCATCCACCTAATCAGTAGAAGAAAGAACACCAGAGAAGAGTTTTCAAGTGGATCTGATGCAACTCATCAGCAGCTTTTGCTCTGTTCAGACGATTCCTGCCTCCTAGAAAATTAATTGGAAAATTTGCCATAGCAGCAGAACCCTAGAAAATATGAAAGGGAGGTTTTACACATTTATTTCACCACTCTGATGATGATTCTGCTTACATTGATTCAGTCCCTGCTTATAACAGGATAACATGTTTATACATACTTTCATTGCTAGGCAGTTTCAGTACAGTGTTGAGAGGATGTTTTGTAAATTTCATAAAAATAAGTATGTCAGACTTTAGGCTAAGACATACTTTGAATCTCGTATTTGAATTTATATGTGAATTTCAATAATAAAAAGCATTCTGACCATCAGCCATATCTCTTCAAGTATTTTTATCACCAGCCAAAAACATTGCACAAGATGCATGTGGTTTAACTAGAAGCAGATTGAAATAGAAGTACCAATTGGCAAGGGAATAGTAAAGGTACAGGATGATTGAACAAAATACTTAGCTTATTCACTGAATTTTCCATGTGTGACTGGCAAAGCACTTCACAAAAAGTCTGTATTATTACCTTAATTTTGCACATGGGGAACAAACAGTAATACAATCAAAGGGGGAACCAAGAATACCTCTTAATCTTTTGACTCTTTGGTGTGAGTACATAGTGCTTATTTGTAGAAATTTAAAACTCTATAGTTTTTCTAAACATACAGTGATAGTGCATCCCTCTCTAGAAGGGAGATCATCACAGTCTTGGCAGGTTGCTCTTGCTCTTTTCATGTTTTCTGCGCCTTGTCAAAAAGCTGCAGTATTCACTGACGACCTGCTTCACAGAGTTTTTAAAACACGTTTTAGTGGGAGCAAAGTTACATTAAATCAGATTTTCAGTTTCAGAATTAACTCCTCAGCATTCAGCATCTGGAGAAATGCAAGTATTCTGCATGGCTGCAGAGCCTGTACAGGGAGAAGGAATGTGCCAGTTACAAGCAGAATGTGGATTTGTTCTTAGCTTCAACTTGCATTACCAGTGTTGCCTCAATCTTAATGTTTTACAGTCTTTTGCTTTGATGTATTACAAGAAGCACTTGTAAGCATTTCTGTGCTTTTTTCCTCCTCCACCAGATCTGACTGCCAAGGTCATTCAGGTCTTACCTGTCTTAATAAACAGTAAAGCTGTCAATAAAGCTGAGCTCTTCCTACTTCAGGTCACCATTATCCCTGCAGGACTTGAACCAGTGCCTTGAAAACATTTTTAAACCTGCCATTTATTGGCAAATAAAAAGAGTTTAGATCAGCTCCTGCCTTATAGGAATATAAACATTGGAATAGTAATGCTTATCACTGGATCATTTTAAAGAATTAGATAAACCCATATAGAAATTCTGCGTAAGTGTCTGCTTAGCTACTTCCAAACTGAAACACGAGAGCTTGCAGTAACTGTTAGGACCATTTCCTTCCCACAAGCTTGTATAAGAAATTCTGTCCCTGCGTTTGGTCACTGAGGTTGAGGGCATTCAGCAGCACCAGCTGGTGCCATGTAGGTCTATACCAGCATTTAAACCAGGAATTCAGCAGGAGTATAATGAATGCAGTTCCATTTTCTCTCTGAAAACAGGAAAACTGGACCTAAGTCTAGCTCAAGAAGTTGACATATTCTTTGTTGGAGCCCACATTTCTTTCTAGTTCTTCCTTAAAGTTGCATAACTGAGACCATGTACCTGTCCGAAATGGAGGAAATGCTAAAAGTGTCAAAGATTGTGTCAGACCCTCCCACTAGAGCTATTTGTATCCTATAAGAACAGGTATGAAGTGCTACTTGCTGTATTCCGTGCAGCCTCTTTAGGGCTTTGTCTGGGCAGTCTCCTAGGTGATAAAACCTGGGATTCAGCCTTCACTTGGAAACAGCTCTGACCAAAATATATGTGTTGGCAGATAAGTAAGCACTCTTTAAGAAAATGTTAATAAGATACTGTGTATTGAGGCAAATTCTGTGATTATGACATGGCAAGTCTGGAAACATCAAATAATAGCATCATAGAATAGTTTGGGTTGGAAGAGACTTTAAAGATCATCTAATTCTACCCTCTGTGCCATGGGCAGGTACACCTTCCACTAGACCAGGTTGCTCAAAGCCGAGTCCAGTTTGGCCTTGAACACTTAGAGGAATGGAGCACCCACAGTTTCTCTGGGAACCTGTTCCAGTGTCTCACCACCCTCACAGTAAATAATTTCTTCCTAATATCTAATCCAAATGTACCCTCTTTAAAGCAAATCCCCGTTGTCACTACATGTCTTTGTAAATAGTCACTCTCTAGCTTTCTTAAAACTGCTGTAGCTTTCTGGAGCTGCTTCACTGAGGTGTAGTTCCTCTGGTGCCCAGTTTTCTGACATCAAAAGAAACTTGGGAATTGACACTGTTCAAATAAAAATGTGGAGGTACTGAGGGCAAGAGACCTTTCTTATTATGGAGCTAGGATTAGGCTCCCTTATTTTATCCCCTCTGGGACTGGTGTTTGGACCAATCCTGTTCAACATCTTTGTCGGCAACATGGATAGTGGGATTGAGTGTGCCCTCAGCAAATTTGATGATAACACCAAGCTGTCTGGTTCGGTTGATACACTGGAGGGAAGGAATGCCATCCAGAGGGACCTTGACACGCTTATGAGGTGGGCTGATGCCAACCTCATGACGTACAGTGGAGCTAAACGTGAGGTCCTACATCTGGGTTGTGACAATCCCAGGCACAGCCACAGGTTGGGCAGATAATGGGCTGAGAGCAGCCCTGAGGAGAAGGACCTGGGGTGTTGGTTGATGAGAAACAGAACATGAACCGGCTTCAGTGTGCGCTCGCAGCCCAGAAAGCCAACCGTATCCTGGGCTGCATCAAAAGGAGCGTGACCAGCAGGTTGAAGGAGGGGATCCTGCCCCCCTACTCTGCTCTTGTGAGACCTCACTTGGAGTATTGTGTGCAGTTCTGGTGTCCTCAACATAAAAAGGACATGGATCTTTTGGAACAAGTCCAGAGGAGGGCCACGAGAATGATCAGGGGACTGGAGCACCTCCTGTATGAAGATAGGCTGAGAAAGTTGGTGCTGTTCCACCTGGAGAAGAGAAGGCTGCGTGGAGACCTCATAGCAGCCTTCCAGTATCTGAAGGGGGCCTATAGGGACGCTGGGGAGGGACTCTTCATTAGGGACTGTAGTGATAGAATTAGAGCTAACAGGTTTAAACTTACAGGGGAAGTTTAGATTGAATATAAGGAAAAAGTTCTTTACTGTAAGGGTGGTGAGGCACTGGAACAGGTTGCCCAAAGAAGTGGTAAATGCTCCATCCCTTGCAGTGTTCAGGGCCAGGTTGGACAGAGTTTTGGGTGACATGGTCTAGTGCAAGATATCCCTGCCCATGGCAGGGGGGTTGGAACTAGATGATCTTGAGGCCCTTTCCAGTCCTAACTGTTCTATGATTCTATGATTCTGTCTTCTGGCAGAATGGAAATCTAGATCCCTAAGGCTTGCAGGAAATATTTTCTGAGTTAGTGTGGGAATAGCTTTTCCTCTTAATAAATATGTGAAAGAGCTCTGAGGCTTTTAAGGAAAAAATGCTAGAGTACCCAGACAGTTACATTAGTGCAAGCAAGAAGCATCCAGGGATGAATGAAGTTGTTGTTCTTATAGAACAAATGCAAGGAAAATCTTATTCCCTCAATTCTGCCAGGGAAAGTTATGTCCCCGGTGTGTCCCAGCAGCTCACAGGGAGGAATAAGATGTCACAAATTTGTCTGATCCTGCTTATCCTTCCCATTTGCATAGGGGACAGCACAGCTGATCTAAGCTGACTGTAAATCACCTCTGGTAAGAGTGATTTGGATAGCCTAATAATCCTATATTTAAATGCGACTTATGTCTGCTACTAATTTTATTCTGTTTGAAGCAAAGATATTTATGCACATTTAGAACATATTTATCCAACTTGTCAGACATGGCAAATTCCAGATACAGATAGAGGTGAAATTTCATCAGTGTTTCTGTGGATCCTTCAAGGAACTGTAGGGACAGCTTGCAGTCTTTCCTACTAACCCTGCTATTTGCTTGTCATCTGTGTGGGAGAAGCAGCAGGTGAGTGTTAGCCCCATACCCCAGAGTAACCTGCAGGGGGCTGCCCTTGTTCTCACTTTGGTGGTTTATAGTCAAAGCAGTACAAGTGCCTAAGCAAAATTTCTGATATGTTAGTCTAATCCGCTGATTTGTGGAAGCGTTCGTTGCATTAAGATGTAGGCCAAGAGACAACAATGAGAAGTCCCTCAGGATAGTGGGGCTTCTTTGCAGCTGTAGCTGTACTAAGGGTGCGATGGGAAGCAGTACATAGCAAGGAATGAAACCTCTCTAATGACAGCATGGAAGTGCTGGGCCTCAGTTGAGATTTGGCTTAGCCTCTTGGGATTTAGGTAAAAAGTCTTTTAATAATAAAACATTGGAAGGAGCAGTTGCTGTTACATGTTATCCAGAAAAATGTCTGGCTGAGGAACACTGCAAAATGGATGTAAGGTACTTCATGAACCACTTGACAGATGTGCAAAGTGCAGGTGGAACACAGCAGCCATGTGGTAATGTGCTGCAACAGTGTGTGGCAACGTAAATAAAAATGAAGGAAAATGTTATGCTGCTCAATATTTAATATATACCAAATAGCCCCTATTACCAGTTTTCTCAAGTGGTTTCTTTGCCTCTCCCTGTCTCAATTATTGTGTGATTTTACAGTGCATTGCAGCTGCTGTTCAGCCAGAGATATCTCAATGGTAAATAGTGATTTTTTTTTTTTATAGAACTACAGGCATGAAAATGAGTAGACATTTGGTTTTATCAGTACAGGAGGAGGCCTGGTGATTTTCAGTCCACTTTTTAAAAAATGCTTTCTAAAATAAATACACAATCTTTAATGTTATTTACATAAGGTTTGGAATAAATGAAATTATTGACATTTCAGTGTTACAATCTTTCCTCTTGCAAGCCACCTGACTGAACAAAGCAAAAGCTTAGTGTTTGAATAAGGGTACTTTATTTTAGCTTACACCATAAAAATGTTTTTATTCATTTTATGTCACTGAGACTAAGTCTTGAGTACCTGTAGCTGAATGTAGTGGAGAAAAAATGTAAAAATCATCTAGTTGTACCCTTAACTGCTTATGTAAGAATATATTACAACTGCTTGTAATATATTCTGGAGAAATTCAAGCTTACCATGCCCAGTCATTCTGAATAGTGTTCAGTAATAGCGCTCAGTCATTCAGATAGTGAGCACTATTCGGTGACAGTAAGAACGATAAACATGACAGAGGGAATATTTCTCTGTCCTTTCACTTCATCCTCCAAATAAACTTTCTGAACCACCAGTTTTTGTCATCAAAGACTTTCTTACAATATGTTTATTTGATATGGTGTTATCGTGGTTAAAACCCAGCCAGACAGCTTGTGCACTCACTCCCCCACCTTCTTGCCCTCCCCCTACTCCTGGAGGGATGGAGAGGAGAATCGAAAAGAATGCAACTCCCACAGGTTGAGATAAGCACAGTTTAGTAACTAAGGTATAACACAAATCACTACTGCTACCACCAATAATAGTAATGATAAAGGAAATAACAAGGGAAGAGAATACAACACCTCAGCACCAGCTGACCAATAACTCGCCCCCCCCCCCCCCCAGCCCGACCAAGCACTGACCAATACCTCCTCCAACCCTGCAGTCCCCTCACCCTTCCGGGTAACTCCCAAAACATCATTGTTATCAGCTCTGTTTCCAGGCTGAAAGTCAAAACAGCACTGCACCAGCTACCAAGAAGGAGAAAAATGACTGCTACTGCTGAACCCAGGACAGGGGTATGGCAATTAAATATCACCTGGCATTGAAAAAGTAAAGGGGGAAAGTAATAAAATCAGCATTACTTAAAAATATCAGCTCTGGCCTGTTGTTGTATTCAGGCAGAAGGTGTGTCCTCTGCAGTTTTTCTTTATTGCTGCAGTAGCTGCGTCTAATACAGTAGTTACATTTTACCTCTGAAACAGACATATTTTATTTCCTATCATAATCAGTATTTTTTGATTAAATGCTTATCTGTAAAGCATTTCTTGTTTTTATTTTTAGACTATAATTGTCTTTGAAGTAAAATTTTTCCATGGCTGAAAAATGAAAGTGAAAATTAGAGAAAATGTAAATAGTTTTGCAAAATAGGGACTTTGCAATTAAGTGAGAAACAGTACATTATCATACTGGATGGCTTCAACTTAACCACATTTACTAGAAAGAAAAAAGAATAGCATTTCTGTGAAATAGAAGTTTAGGAGATGAGCAACACCACACATATTTCTGCAGTTAATACTGGATGAATTGGTGAATCCTGTTGCAGAGTCTGATATATACTTTGCCATTTTCCTGTCATTTGATTATGATTACTTCAAGGTAGGTGTACAAAATCTCACATCTGAGAATACAAGTCACAATTATATAACAAAAACTGTAAACTATTTTCATTCTAGAGGTTTATTTACAGCACAAATTAAATAGACTGCTGCTGAGGCTAGCAAATGAGCACCTAATTACTTTGGCAAAAAAACTAGGAATATTGCTTGTGATGTTAGCATGTAACACTCAATAAAAAATTATAGCAATTACATAGTAAGCTATCTATAGCTATGTGTTTGGCCCTGCTTGATGTACCAAAAACCATGAAGTCTAAGGACCTTACTTCTTCATGATTTAAAACCAAAACAGGATGCAAAATGACAAAGAACACCAGCTAAGGACTCCATTTAGTTTTGTTTTGGTCATGGGTTTGTGTGTTATGATCAGCACAGAAATTTGTCTTTAATCAGATTTTGAATAAAAGTGAAAAGAACAAAAAAGAAATGAATGATTGTGGAGAAAATCCAGCCAATAGTATGGAGCAGTAGTGAAAAGTAGTAAGTAAAGCAGAGATGTCCAGAGGAGTAGTATGAGTGACGGATTTTGCAGCAAGTGAAACATGTGAAAATATAAATAAGCTAGAGGAGCCAGTGTATATTATCCTTTGTCTTAAGGAATGAAAAATCCTTTTAACAGAGAAGACATTTTCAAATCTTGAAAGCGTAACATTGACTTAAGATGTGAAATTGGGAGAAGTTTCAGGGCTTTAGACTGTTTTCTAACAGAAGGTGAACCATAAAAAATTGTCTTACGGAGAATGAGTTCTTCAGACATCTTTATATCACTAAGAAAGCTTCATGCTGAGTATTTAGATTGGAGACAGATCAAAATGCAGATGCTTTATTTGGTTACCTTAATAGCTTAATAGGCTTTACGGATTATTACTCTCACAAGTCTTTTTGAGCTCATAAAATCCTGATGTATTTGCTCTTAGAAATTATGAGCTCAGTCCTCAAAACTCTTACTTGCATGAGCCCCTCAATGATTTGCTTGATTTAATGCCATTGATCTATAAGAGTCTGCATCGTCACCATCCTGTGCTTGCAGGAATACTGGAGAAGATGGGAAAGTGCAAACAATTCCCAAGGGGAGCCAATTACTCTATAAAACTAGCATGTTCCACTCCACCTGATCCCTTCCCAAGGATTTTTGTCCCATTTGCATTCATGCTGTAGCTAAACAAAAAGCAAACAAACTCTATGTGTTAGATGTTAAACAAAAACTTATTTGTTTGAAAACAGCGGGTTTCAGTGACATTGACAATAAATAGGAATTAGGAGTTCTTACCTACAGCAGGCACCACACAGAAGTTAGTTTTCCTGTAGGAGTATCAGGATACAAAGTCTGTCTGCTGCATTTGAATTCAGAAAACAAGTTCCTCACAAGCAGGCATGGATCTACTCAAAGATAAATCTCCCCTAGTTTGCCATAGCTTTCCTGGGGATTAAGTTACACTGCCTCTATCCCCTAAACTGCTGGGTGCCCATCTATTTGAGTATTACAAGGTTTTCTAGCCTTAGTTTTTGTTTTGCCTTGTGATGTTAATCTTCTCATATTAGACCAAGTGTCCTTGACAATTAAACTGACATTATGTCTGATGTTACACTGCCATCCATGTTCCAGAATCGATGCTGATGGGAGTTTTGCCACATGCCTGCATTTCTGACTAAGTTAGAAAAGATGGAACGAAGAGTTACTTGTGAAAACTGTGCGCAAGCTGATGATTCTTCTGTGTACAGGGTTCTTCAGTGTATGGGCTGCAGGCTTTTTTTTTTTTTTTTTTTTTAAGACTTTACAACTGTCTGATATTTAGATATTTCTGTAAGCTTTTCCTCCAGATGTTTCTTGCTTTCAGTAGTGTAGTTCAGGAAGGAGATACTGACCAGCTATAGCTGTGACATTTTCTGGTTCAAGTAGTGTAAGTATATACCTTTGGAGTGGACAGAAGCCATAATTGCATCTCTCTGTGACACTCAAAACTGAGCCTGTTTCATCTGCAGCAGTTGAATTCACTGCTGTTGGTGGGGAGGGGGTGGGTTAAATAGTCCTGTCAATTTCTTACAAAAAAGTGACATTTGCACTGCCTGGCATTTACCGCGCAGGTATTAGAAGTTCTATCAAACATTTCTGGTGATAGCAAAGGTAACATGTAACTTCAGGTTATGAGGTCACTGACAGATCTTGCAGAAAAACTGTCAGTTTTAAAGACAAATGCAAGACAAGACAGTGAATGTATTACTGATATAGACCTTATCAAAAGAAAACAGAAAGAAAAAGAGAGGGAAGGGGTGTGGAAGAGAAAGCAAGAGTAAATCAGAAAATTTTGAGGAAAAAAAACCCCAACACAGTCAAATGGTCCTTCTGAGAGTATCAGTCTGAAGATCAGACTGGAATCAGACTAAGAATTCTGAATCAAATCTTTTCTGCAGGAGATTCTGAAACCTTATGTGTGGAATGGGATTGTTTTTAATATCCTAAAATTGTGATTACCTTCAAAGGACTTTTAGAAAGCACAGGAAAAATTCTTCTTTTTGCTAATTTGCAAGAGTGAGTCACCTACTGCTGAAAGCTGAATTTTTACTAAGAAGAATGTAAAAACCAGCAGCTAACAAGAAGCGGATACCTTCTACCCATGACTTTTTTAAGGAGTCCCTGATCTTGATGCAGTCACTGCTGAAAACTTTTGCTGATACCTTGGGGAAGTTAAATACAAAAATACAAGAAATAATGCATAAGAAGAAGGGCTGCTTCTCACTGTGTGCTAGACTGGCTTTTGCGTATGATTACACCACTGCAGCCTTTCAGTGCAGGAATAAAACTTTCATAGTATCATGGAATCATAGAGTGGTTGAAGATTTGTCTTCAGCTAATGACAGAAGGGAGCAAATTAATTAAGAAAAAATTAATGTATTTTTTAATAAAGAAGTCAGGCACACACACATCACAATAAGCTTTAAGTCCTAAATGGCAAAAAAAAAAAACTGCAGGGATGATTCTAATTCTTCTTTCCATATAGAAGTTCACATTATGAGAGATAAAACCTCTGAAATGATTAAACAAAATAGTGCTTCAGTTTCCAGTAGGAAGAATTACTTGAAAATGGATAATGAAAGATTTGCTGCAAAAGCTTTAAAGCACTGTTTTAATTCAATCGCAAGCAGAGTATTGTTGTAGGAAATTCATAATGCAGTGATAGCAGCGAAGAAATTTGTCATTCTAAACAAATCTTATGGAAGTCAAATCCTAATTGCCATTATCAAACTTTCACAACTCTGCATGTAACCTGACTCCTTTTTGAAGAACTTGTGATGCAGTTGGGTTTTTTTTCTGTTAAAATATTGCTATTTGTAGTCCTTTGTTGTTCTGACTTATTCAATTGTCCTTAGCCATACAAGATATAGTGTTTTTCTATTATTTGTTTTTTAACAGTATTTCCATCAGAGACATAAGAAAGTCCCTTTGTTGGGTATTCTTTTATAGTCCTGGAAGGCACAGTTAACTTGCTCCACAAATGTTTCATAGTCACTACTATTTTCGTACAAAAAGATGTAGTCTTTTTTAATATTAATCGTGTCATGGTTGGAAAGATTTTAGATTTATATATCTCTGGAAAATATCTGTCCTGTGTTTCTAAGAGCTAATTAACATACATGCAGTGTCTCCCCCCACAAAGTGAATGGTTAGAAGTCAGTCTGCTCCTGGATCTGTGGCTGCTTTTTGGCCAGAAAGAAAGGCTTTGTAAGACAGAATTTTCTTTCTGTCAGTGTGTCGTTATTTAATAAGTGAATAGAGAAGAGAAAAACACCCTTCCTTTTGTGAGTAGAACACTTTCTTCATGATTAAAAAAAAAAAAAAAAGTATTTTCTGTGATTTAGCAGCAAAAATATCTTTTTAGTTGTGTATCTCTTGTTTTCATCCAAGACAGCTTGTCATTCTCTGTGGTCTAAATCAAAGGATGAGCCTTTTCTGTATTAATACAATTGTAAGTAAGGCTTTTACTGTGGTGTTAACTAACTTACTTCCATCAGAGGAATGAATACACATACCCGTTCCACAGGATTGGTAAGGAGTCTGGAGGACAGATTTCCTAAAGGGTGCAAAAAAAACTATGGCTCTGTGCAAGGTCTTTGGTGAAACAACCAGTCTGTCCCCATGCAAATCTGTACTTTGCTTTTCTCTGTCTGTGCACGGAGGATTGCTAGGCATTGGCAAGGTTGCCAGAGATTCTGTTAGTACACCAAAATCTGCTATCACCCGGGTCAATTATGCAGTCCTTGTTTCACAGATGGCACTATTAATCCAGCAAACAGGACCAGCCTTGTTTATTCCCAACCTGAACAAGCTTTCAGCTAGAAATGAGACCTGAAAGGGTTTGCATCCTGTTATAGTTCCTGCTTTGCTGTCCTTTAATGAGCTCAGTGAGTAGTTTATAATGTTGTCCTTACTTGCCTGTGACTCTCTGTGTGGTGGAGGCCAGGAGTGAAAGCAGTGAGGGGTGTGAAGGGTGACTGATCTGGTGTTGTGTAAAGCTGCCTTGGGTGCTGATAATGAGTGGCCACGCAGTCCTTTAGCTGGGAGAAATAGTGGCAAATCTCACCATAATTTGACATAGCCACCAAAAAATGCATAGCATTTTTTTTAATGGTTATTGCTATGAGAGATGACTAACAAAAGTATGACATGAAATTACTTACATGTTTTTCCAAAAACATTCTGGCAATTGGTATTTTTGGATCAGCTAAACTGTAGATCTCCAGTCCAGTCTGATCTTGCTTGTCAGGATAATCAGTCTACATCTGGAGCCCCCAGTATTCTCAGATCTGAACGCTGCAGTGTTGCTTCAGTGTGCTGTGGAATAAATAACACATTTCTTCCTGCATGCTCAACCAGAACATGCTTTCAATTAAGGTAGTTTTATGCTAATCCCAGGGAATTAGTTCACAGTGGTGTAAAACTGGACTTTGAGCCACCCTTTATTTTGTTCATTTGATCTGCTGAAGGTTTTCCATGCCAGTACCCCTTGTACTAGTTATTTCTTTATAAAGATCGTGATTTTACCTGACCTTCTTAAGTTTTGTCATGTAATTGCTAATCTCTCTGAAACAGAATGAAAAGGTTTCAATAATTCAGATTAAGAATACTGAAAAATATGAATGGTTTGGGAAGAGATTTCTGATTCTATGTAAGGGAGTTCAGTTTGGAAATTGAATGTAGTTGACAAGAATTGGACAGTAATGGTTCTAATGGTTCTTTCCGCTTTAATAAGCACTGGTTTGAATTAAAAGGAAAAAAAAAGAAAAAGATTTTAATGTGAAAAGCACCCTTCAGATATTGCCATTGATACCCGCAATAGGACTGCAGGAATACTACTTATGAAGCATATTAGAAATTGCCAGTGAAACAAACACAAGACAGGCAAAGGGAGTTCTAATCTGTGTTACTTCTCATTCTGGCCACACAGTGTTTTACAAATGGAAAGATGATATTTTAAGAATCAAATATATTTGTTCTCTCTGACTCCCTTGGTCAGCATTGTAAGCACAAAAGCTGGTTAACATAAAAGATCATATATAGAACACAGTATAATAAAATGTGTCTTAATCGTAAAATCCTGATTGGATCCTCACAAACTTTCGCTATGTTCACTGACATTTTAGTTTGGTAGGGAGTGCAGTTTCCTGAAGTTCAAGTGAATATTGTGAAGAGAATTCTGTGTGCATTATTTACTGAAGTTTTTATGTGCTTACAGAATGATTGCAAAGTCATATCCAAACAGAAATGTGTAGATTCATAGCGATGGGAATTCTATATAGAACTTAAATCAAGTTTATGGATTACTTCCAGACAGCTTAAGAGTAATGGTTTCTGGCTTACTTTACTTTATGGTTTTCTTCATATGACTAATTTAGTTGTATTAAAGGTTTACCTAGGGAACTAAATTGTTCCCTCTAAGAACAACCAGATTTTTGTAGATCTGGCACGAAATGCTTTACCTGAAAACAGGAATTTACACCGGGAAGTCATTAAAGCCAAAAACATGCCAGCCTATGGTGTAGCCAGAGGAACTGGAGTTTGGCTGTCAAATAATCAGCAAGTATTTATACTGAGGCTCAGAAAGTATTCTTATTTGTTTTAGTGGAATTCACACCCAGTGTATTTCATTATGAGTTCCTGGCTTTGCTGTGGAGGTCCAATTCTTGTTTTCATATCCCATCTGTCATGGTGACTTTGCTTAATGCAGGGGCATAGTTTTTGTTAAAGACTTCCTCTGATCCTTCCATTTCTTGTACCTTTTTCACTGAAGAGAGCCTAGTGGAGCTGTGCAATATTGAAACCAGTGAGGGGTAACAGCCCTCTTCTTGCTAAATGCAGATAATTAGGACTGCATTTCTTAATGTCAGATAGCTGAAATTGTAGGAGTATCCATCTTAGAAAAAGAGCTTTTCCACTCCCCCCAAACAGAGATGTTGATGGTGAACTAGGTTTCTGTTGGTGTTGTGTGACGTGCCTGTCAAAAGAGTTGGGAGAAAAAAAAGCATCAGGAAAGTCCAAGGCATGATGAAAGAAAAAGATAGAGGCTGACTGAACATATAAGGAGAAATTGTTGGCTAAAAGGAGTCTTACAGTGGGGGTAATAGCACAGTCTATTTATAGCATGGTCCTTCTATCTATGAAGGAGTCATAGCTCATGACTCCTTCAGTGCTTACAGAAAAAAACTTTTTTTTTTTTTTAATTTATGGTGGAATGGGATTATATGAAAGGTGGATGGGGTTTCTATGAGTTTTTCTAATTGAAAGAATTTGCAGATTGTGATTTGGCTTGTGTGCAAAATAATACATCTCAGCAAAAGTCTCTGAGAAGTCTCGTGATTTGCAGTGAAGCTCACTTAGCACCTTGAAGGCAAAGAAATGCTTTTTTCCTAGGCTGTAAATGGGAGAGGCGGATCCTAGCCTAAGATAGGACTGCTAGCTGCTTAAGCTGCCACCCTTCGTACTTCACCATGAACTCTCTCGTGATTTCTTGCAGCCATGGTCTTGTACTACACCCTTCCATGATTCTGACTATCCTAATTTCTGAGGATCTTTTTTCCCTAATGCCTTATTCTCTTTTATCAGAGTGGGAATTCTCCCTGTAGCTGTATGTTTACATATTATGTGCATAAACATAATATGTTTGCATATTATGTCCTTAAATATTAGGAAGCTGTTCTGGGGGGACCAGACTTTTCCAAGGAGAGCAACAGAGTCGCTGCTTCTGCATTATGTGTGGCAGTGGGTCACCTGCAGTCATCTGGTTTATAGCTGCAGAGACAAATCAATAGTATGAGAGGCACTGTAAAATAGCAGACTGATGAAGGAAGGTGAGCACGAAGATCTTTCTGTCTATCATTTGCTGTGCTCCATAGGACACAGTTCTGCAAATGGGGTGTCCAAACATTGATAGCTAAAATAGCAGAGGTCTGATTTAAGTTCTGAGTGTTATAACTCTGCATTTTGAAACAGTGACATACAGGTCTTTCTGCTTCAGTTTCATCTCCTGGCTCAACAGAAGTTAGAAGTAACCTGGCATGTGCATGCTGCAGATACTTCAGAATACATGCCTGGTGGTCTCCAGAATCCCAGCATACAGGGATGCTTTTGATTTCAGAGCCACAGATCTTCTCTTTCATCTCAATGCAAAGCAGAACATTGTAGAAGAATAGTTTAAAGGTGTGAGAAGTCAGAGTAAGACAGAAGCTGGTCCTTTTTTTCTTCACCTGATGTGAAGACAACAATTTGTTTTCCTGTATGCTGGTAGATATGCTTGAAATTTGGAAATTCAGACTTGCATTTCTGTCCACAGCATTATAAGGCTTGCTTCAGTACAGTGCTGGTGTCTTATCTGCAGGTTGTTCTGTAAAATTTGTATTTCTTTCTTCTATTTCTTCTTGGTTTTTTCTCCCTATAATTTGTTACACCCTTGCCAGGTATTAGGCAAACCCTTAGATGGCATTTGCATGTCTGAGATGATCAGAAAGACCAGGGAGGCAGTGGTGAAGATAGATAGATGAAAACAGGTATCTCAAGGATGAATATGGAAGCAGATAGTATTCAGTGTTAGTTATAAAGACAGGGAGCCTAAAATACTGTTGAGTCAAATATGCCAAAGTAAGATATATTCTTTTAGTAATAATCTGTTTTTCTTCACACTTAATGCCTAGTTTCCCATTTTAAAACTGAGAAAGTGTAGCATAATCCAGTGGTTATTCACCCAGTTAGTGGGTGAATAAAAAATATAAACCCAATATGTTTTCATTGATTTTTCTTTTACTTCGTTAAGAATCAGTCTAACATTCTATTGCATGTGAAAAGTACAAATGTTTTATGTTTTATGTACTTTGTTGTGTTGATTCTCATATGATCCCGTAAACCCATAGTATCAGACCGGTTTGAGACATAAATAATCCGAAATTAGAATTATTTTTTTAAAGAAAAAAACGAAGAAAATCCCCAAACAAACAAAAATACCAAACAATAAAACAAAAACAAACAAAAAATGTTTTAGCTAATAAAACATTGTAAAAAGTACATTTTAAAGGATCCTTTACATGTAACTATTGGAGATGCTGTTCTCAAAGAAGTTCTGATTTTAGCTTGTTGCTCAGTAGAAGATGCAAGACCCAAAAAGCAGTTAATTGCTGAAGAGAAGGCAGCTGAATCAGTGATCTGCCGCTAAATCAGTCTGCCCTCTTCATCTGAACAGAACCAGTGTCTCTAGTCCTCTTTCGTATTTTTCTAATACGAAAGGAAAGCCAGCTGCTGTATTTTGCGTATTAAGCTGGTGTAAAACTGACACCCACAGGCTTGCAGCCTAGAGGTCGTGGTGTGCTCCCAGTGAATAAGGATTTTACATTTTGAAGCAGTTACTTGAAGCATTTGGACCTTAAGCATTGTCCTAACTTTTGTTGGTTGGTGCTTTCCTTTTTTCCTGCTCCCTCTTTTTCAAAGTAGGTGAGGTAGACCACTATAAATGTTGTTACTGTTTCATGGAAAAGTTAGTCCCTTGGGATGGATTCAGCATGTCGATTGTCTCATTTAAGGGGCCAACATTCTACTTTCTGTTCCCTGTCCTCTTCTGACACTGGGACACATCAACTGTTAGCAGTGCTCACCTAGCTTTCTTGATATCATTTCTTATTTTGTATTTCCCTTACATTTGATTACATTCTTCTTGCAGTTGCTATCCTAAGAGCTGGGTCTGTCATTTCTGCCGGCTGACAATAAAGTTGGAAGAGACCCTGTGACAAAAAGTCACCTAAAGGGGAAGGGCAGCTGTGCAATAAGACAGAAAAGTGAGGAGATCTTAGTGAAAAGGGGACGTGAACAGGACAGTCAAGGATGCTGTGATTCAGCATTTCCTCCTTACAGGCTGTGCTGGCTGGGTTCTTCTCTACAGCTGAAGCTGACCTTGTCTTTCAGGATCTCCAGGGTGTTGAAGGCAGAAAGGGAGTGAAATGGGAGCCTTTTCGCCCTTGTGATAAATCCTCTGCAATGTGCAGCCTACTTACAGCAATGAGATTTATTTGCTAGTTGCAAATCAGCATAGCATCAGCAAACACTAAGATTTGTCGAACCCTTTTCTCTCTGGGAATTACTGTGATTATTTTTAAAACAAAAATCTCCATAATCTGTAGCAGAGCCTTTGTGTACTTGGGTAAAACAGAAGTTCTAGGACATGCTTTTTAGCTGGCTTCTTATAAGCTGTTCATGTTTGATTGAGTTGTAAGAAATGAAGAGCAGGCATCTTCTATCAGGAGTCTCAGTGGTGTACTTGGAATTCTCCTGAAAATATTCTCTGCCTTCTGCCCAGAATTTGTGCTTTGCTTCATGGGTGATTTTAATTCAGGAATTTTTTAAATTTTGAGAACTTAATCTTGGAACACCTATTAATGCTTTCCCATGTAATATTATTGATAAAGTAGCAGCATATTAAGCATTTTAAATCCAGGTATTTCAAAGCTAGCCACATAAATGCATACTGAAGTACTTAAACTGTCACTTGTGAACAAATGTTTTGTGTGCATGAGTATTTAATGACTGCTGAAAGTACCTAGCTTTAGTTTTGGTTTGTTTGTGAGGTTTCTTTGGGGGTGTGTGTGTTGTTTTTGTTTTGTTTGGGTTTTTTTAATTATTCTTTTGTCCCCTTGAAAGTTAGGTGGACACACAGAATTGTGCTGCTGATTTATATATTTAAAAACCAGCAAAAGGTGACTTCATTGACAAATTTTGAAATGAGGATAAGGGGACAACTTAAAACTGCATAATTACTTCTGACACTAAGGAGATTAGAAACTCATCAAGTCTTTAAGCTTGAGCTATTACATTGCCATCCTGAGCCAAAGATACCTGACTTTAAGCAAGTTCAGAGAAGGTAAGAAACAAGGGGGACATCCTGACTTTCTTACACGTGTTGAATAACTAAATATCATATGATTGGTCCTACAGGCTGACTGGAAAAGTTCTAATTCATATAAAATGCATAAGACTCTGGAATTAAATCGGTTGACTTAACATTAGCATGTGATTTAGTAACTGATACCTTAAACCACTCATTTGTCACTGCTTGCATTCAAGTTAAGATTCATCTCTTCTGAACATTTATAAGGATTCACTATGTGTATGCACATTGGGTACTTGCATGAACAGACTGGAATGAAAGAGGCAACTGATCTGAATGAACAAAGCCATTCTGCTTTGCCCAGGGCTACAGCTTTCACGTGCCTGTAAACAAGCAGCTCTTAAATGCAGACAGGTGTCCCAGTGTGATGGTCCAGCTCAATGTCTTTGACAGTTCAAGCTCTAACTTAATAAATCTTTCATTTTGATAAGTTATGTGAGCTTACAACCTCTGTTTAATTTTGGATATGGTTCTTGTGAACCATGTTTATTTTCTTCAATAATACAGAAGTCTGTTTCTTTAGGTAGAGCTTCCTGTTTTACTTTATTTTTAGGAAGGAGAAAGGTGAAAGAAAGGAAGAAGGCAGGCAAAGCAAAAGGGAATTTTAGTTTTAATTTTCTATAGCGTGGCTATTAAAGCTTTTACCTCCTTAGAGAGGTAAGAGATTAGATAGCCCTATGCACCATGACTATCACCTGTAATTTACTGCAGGATTGACAGGCAGTGACTCACTAATAGGTGTAAAATTATACACTCCATGTTTGAAAACAGGCATAAGGGAGTAGCAGAAGTACTTCACTATAAAACATCTTGAGACAATTTAACAAAATCCTATCTGGGCTCGTACTCTACAATAATTAGAAGCACCATATTGCAGCAATATGGTGGCAGCACACTGCCAGCCACCAAACATCATGAACTTTCATTGTTCCCGTCAAAGCTGATTAAAAAAAAAAAAAAAAAAGGCAGCTTTTTAGTTATTGTATTAGTTATTATAGTTGGAAAGATTTAGCAAGCAGGAAAGAGGTGTGAACTCACAGTGTAGAAAAGGTGTTGAAATCCAGTTACCCTTCTACCTTGGTGTTGTTTGACAGCCTGCTTTTCTTGTGTTATGAGAGGGGGGGGCAGTCCAATTTACTAATTGTTTCAGGTTATTGAACCTGTAACAGATTCTGCTCCTTATCTGACTGTCATGGTGCCCTTTGTTTTAAAGGAAAGTGTGAGCTGATTAAGCATGTATTTAATGGGGCATCATCTCTTACATGTATTACCTCAGCAGCCTTGTTTCTCAAGAGTATGCATTTCTAAACAATATAAGGAAGATGGCAGGCTTAATCTCTGATGGACTTGTGTCCCTGAGAAAAAGAGATATGTGAAAAGGATACTGTAGACCGTTTCTTCTCTTTTTTGTTTTTATTCTTCCTGAAATAAAATGTTTTAAAACTTTTAGCTGAGGTGGAGCAATCTTGACCACATGATCCCCAATACAGGAAGGAGGATGGACAAACTCTTACGTGCTGCCATGGCAAGCAGGAGAAGCAATAAATATTTTGATGAAGTCTCTACAAAATTTAGTGAACTGTCTCTTGATGAATCTTTTTGTAATTCTGATAAAAGCATAATAAGGCATTGTGCCCCAGATAACTTTGAATAAGCGAGCATACAAGAATGCATTGTTTTCATTTTGCAGCACTATAATAAATTAATGGTTTAAAATAAATTATAACATGCAATTGCAAAAGATAATTTTTTTTACTAGTAATCCCCTCACAAATATATGTAATGCACAGATCACATGGAATTTCTGTCTCTTTCTGATCCTGAGGGAATTAATATACAATGGTTGCCATGATTTGGGAGCAGACTTATCTTTTCAGAAAATGTGTCTTGTCATTAAAGAAATCACTATGGAGTATGTTCAAAAATACAGCTTTCACTCCCAGTGCAAAGAAATACAAGCATTTTAACCTGGGACCAGTTTGGAAGTGTTGACTTAAATAAGAAGATTATATAAAATGTCTGAATACTACATTTTTCTACAAGGGAAAAATGATGCTTTGGAATACTTTGCCTTACAGTCTGTGATACCCAGATTACATAGCAATGAACATGTAAATGCAAAGCTCAAACAATAGGAAAAAAAAATTAGTTTTGCCATCCTAATGGGGACAAAAAGCCATCAAATACATAATGTAAACAACAACACTGCAACTGGATTTCCCACTGCCATAGTTTAAAAAACTATTTTGAGGTGTTATTGTTGTAATCCATGAGATAATCCAGGCACTGTAAGTATTTAGTATCACCAAAATGTTAAACCATTGTTTTCATTCCTGTTTTTAAACCTGTGGAAGCGTTTCTGCCTTAAAATTGTACTTATATTCCAGTCTTGAACATTTCCTCTAGGATGGAACTTTACTGTCATGTTATGCTCAGAAACAATTGCATTACTAATCATGTGTGGAAAAAACAATTTAAAAAATCTTTTTCATGGTGTTATATCCCATTCTGTACTGACAAAGAATTAAATTATTTCAGATGTTGTTTTCATTTTTCTTTTATTTCCTTAACTTACATTCAAAATGTTCTCCATTATTCTTTCTCTTTATAACATAATTATCTTCTACAAATTAAATGATATGGTACCAATTATCATCCAGTTGGTTTTATACACTCATGCAGCTTCATCCCATTCCCTTTCAAGTAAATGGCAGTGCTTTCTTCAACATGAACTTTTCTTTTAGAAATGCCCTCATATTAAGCTTAGAGAATTCTTGAGGCATGCTGAATGCTTTCAGCTACTTTTGGGCATACGAAAAGTGACATTCTTCAGCCCTTTTTCAAGTGCAGCCAACAAATTATTGAAATCTATCAATTATATATCCTTATGTCTTTCAATATTAAAATCAATTTTAAAATTTACCATTTTCAGTAGGCAGAGTCCCAAATAACAATTTTTTAAACTTTTATTAGGGCTCCAGTTCTTGGCTGTCCTAAATTGCTTCTTTTAAGAGAAGAGGAACTTTTCCTGGCTTAATGTTTTTGCCTTCTTGCAAATTTTTCTGCAAGATGAATTTTCCATCCCATGAGGGACCCTCAAAGTATGCACAAATAAATCACAGATTTGCAAGTGGTTTTGTGTATCTGTAGCTAAAAGAGCATGTGTATGTACACTATATATCTGTATATACACATTATGCAAAAATTTTATAAGGCAAACCCACAATTTTAATGACATTTTAGAACACAGATTATCAGAATGAAGATCCTTTGCCGTATTATTTCTTCTTCAAGCTAGTATTCATAGCTGGGGGCGGCTACATTTTTCACAAAGAGTTCTGGTTATTCTTTTACTTATTACAAAACAGGAAGGATCTTCTCTGTTATCGGTGTTTGCTCATGACTGCTTGCTTTCCATTGAACCTTCAAGGTTAATTCACTAAATCAAAAGGCAGGTCCTGAAAGTTACTGTTGATGTATGTCAAAAAACTGGGCTTCACTGCATTGGGTATTTTTTTCCATAGAACAGTTGTGATGTAATTTCTTTTCAATATAATGCACCAAACAAGAGTCTTGAGATGGAGGAAATTATTTTTATGCCAGCCTCTTGGGAAGGGGTTATGATCAAAGAAGAATAAATGTGAGACAGCTGGAGTTTACACTGTGTCCTATTTTAATTAGTTCTTCATGACTGGAGTTTAATATTTTGCGTATTCTGGTATTAACTTTCCTTCCTCAGGATAAGCAGGATGACTAGAAAAATAACATGCCTTCATCACACAACTTTCAAGATGTCATGCAAAAATATTCCATGATGAAAGTTCTGTGTTCCTGTGCAACACAAGTGTTAATTCTATTGAAGAAACAAGCAAAAGTCAAGACTAAAAATCACTTACAAAATTTTGTGTGTGCTTGTTTTCAGTGCAAGTTCTTTTCTCCCTCAAAAATATTTGTCTGGTGCTGTTGTCCTAGGGGTAGGACTTAGGAATCTCAGATCATCTCCAGGATACATCACTTACTTCAAAGCATTAATTGCGTTTAAAATGCATCCAGAGTCTCATTTGCCTCCATGGCAGGGAAACATGGGCCATGTTGTCTGCCCTTAACCAGAGCTGCCAGTTTGGGCTAAATGGCCATTTGCAGGGAGTGGTTAAACAAAACACCTTTTTTTTTTTTTCATTTCCTTGCCTAGCCCCTTCCTGCAAAATACCATGGTAATGTTACTTCTTTTTCAGCTTTTTATAGGGCAGCTGGTCAATCCTGAGTTTTTTACTGCTTTTAATTTTTCAGTGCTCATTCTTTCATACTGGTTGACATACAGGTATTTGTTCCTCCGTGTCATCTGTATGAAGTGAACATTGTGATCTGCAGCCCAGCTGCTGTCTGCCAGATCCTGAAATGACACAGTTCCTGACAAAGAAACTGACAAGAATAAGGATCCTGCAACATTGCAGTGTGAATTTACTCTGATTTACTTGATCGCTAGAATGCTTTGGGTGATTATAAAACCTATCACAGCAGCATTCATAGGATCAGACATCCATGGTGTTCTACTGCCTTTCCATTTTATGCATGCTCCATCTGACCCTTCTTTTTGTTCTTTTTCCCATTCATGCAGTCACCTAATGCTGGCGACAAGGATGACCAAACACTAACGGTAGGCAGCAATTAGTATGTCTCTGAGCATTTATTTCTCATGATGATGGTGAGACAAGCCTTAATTAGGTTTGGCACACATCAGCATTTTTGTAAATTGGTGTAATTTCTTTCCCTTCCTATAGAATTAAAAAAAAACTATTTCCAAAGATATAATGGTGAATTTTTTTTTTTTTTGGAGTTTCTATAATTTTTCAGTTAGTATTTATATGAAACCAAAGATTAATGCATGTACCATGTATTATTGCAAAAACCCTTTTTTCTTCAGGGTTGTTTTTTCCTTATAATTGGATTTTAGGTTCTTATAAGTCAGCAGTCTGGTAGCTGTGATTATCCCTTTTTATCAAGACAAGCAGCCAGCCACCCAAAAAGCCATCTTACTCTATGGGATGTATTAAATGCATTGATTATTATACTAGACAATGACATGGGGAAAAGAACCTCATAATATCTTTTAAATTTCTTTAAAAGCACATAAAAGATGCTTGTACGTTAGCTCCATTGCTGTAGGAGTCTGTGCTGCCTTACCACACTTACAGTCTTGTTTCTGCAATCAGTACTTAATAGATTGAACCAAAGCGAGGAGTATATTTCACTCTGAGCTTTAGGATTTTGCCATTAAGAAAAGGTACTCTCTGCCTTTTTTTCCCATAGTTTCAATAATACTCATGTTTTCCATGTATTGAGGGAATAAAAATTAGAACTTATTTTAGGGGTTCAACCACAAGGTTCTACAAAGAAGCAAACTATGAATTCTTCCTGATGCAAGTATAAGGTCTTTATTTTCTTACCATTTTAAGGGTTTTCACAGAGGATTCTTTTTTCCCCTGTTATTTTCCTAAATCACAAGAGACTAATTATTAATATGATGATCCATCCCCTCCAGATAAATATTCTATGCAGATGTGAATGTTTAGTACAGTGTATAGTTTAATCTGCTACAGGTGATGGTTGAAAATGCTTCACTGTGTAGTGAGATGTGAGATTATTTAATGGTGTTTTAGACCTGTTTCCACACAAACAGCAAAAAGCCCTAAATTCTTTACCTTATTTTTCCGCCTACACCTAGACCAAGCCACGGCTCCAGCGGGGAGGAAGCTCTGCATCTCTCCACAACAGTCTAATGAGGAACAGCATCTTCCAGCTCATGATACACACACTCGACCCTCTTGCTGAAGGTATTCCTATCAATTTTGTTTTGTTTTCTGTTGTGAAAGCAAACAAATGCTTTCCTTTCCCCTTCTCCCCATTAAACTGGTTTTTGCATTTCTGTTGTTTTCACCAGTCTTTTTTGAATATGTCTGAATTTTTGAGAGCTTTGCACTCCTATGGCATAGTACGCATACTCCCACCAAGACTTACAGCTTAGGAAATGTGTTCATTGTGGTGCTAACTAAAATGGATCACTTGGTTGATGAGTATCATAACCACTCTTTCGCTTCTTCCCTGGCTTCAACAGCAGTTTAAAAGTTAAAAAAATTCTATCCTCTTGTACATTTGTAAAGGCCTTTTTTGTTTTATTTTCTGGTTTTGACTTTAGTACCTTAGGAAAAGCTGAAATGGTGGATAATTTGTCATATGGAATATAGAAAAGAATGAGACTCTGCTGTTTTGACGAGGGGTGGTTAACACTGACATTAGGAAAAATGCAACAAACATCCTTCTGTGTTACACGCATATTAACAGTTTGCTTGCTCTAGCCAAATGTGGTATACTTTTTTATTTTTCTTTGAGAAATTAGCAGGGAGACCATGACCAGTTTGTCTGAGAAGTTGCTGGGAAAACCATAATTGCTTTGCAAGTGTGGGGCAACAAGAATCTCAGCTTCTGGTAGACTTAAAAAAAAAATCAAATTCAAGAAAAGGTGCTTGGTGAATTTGTGTCTGTAGGACTTCTCTTGCAGCAGTAATAAATGTCTTGAGAAATAGCACTCTGGAACAAATTATGAGGGACTAAAAAGACCTTTATTGTGAGGGACTAATGAGAAATTACTGACAGTGAGCCCTTCTGAACTTCAGTGATCAAAAAGTACATAGCACTTCCTTGCATTTAAGTTCCTGTGTGTTTCTCATTGCAAAATTGCATGCAGCTTTTTAAATTGCTCTGTATCTCTTGGACAAGACACACTTACTTTTCCATTTCTGTCTTCAAAAGCTGAAGCTGATACTCACTTTGTCAACACAAGGGCAATTTTAGCTCTTGCAGACTCCACACCATTATTTCTACTCTGATCACGATTCACATTGTCTCTCTCTTTGGTTAATGCTGCACTATTCACTGCCGAAGTCTGTTGCCTGTTAGAGTGCAATCATCAGCAGACTGTGCCCAATCTATTCCCATTCGTTGCTGAAAGAGGACATAAGACATTTACCACAGTTATACGTTTGGCTTCCTGAAAATCATACAGACCATGAAAGCGGGGCCTTGCGATCCTTCTGGCTTTTTGGATTTTAAGCAGGAGGTGTCAGAAAAGTTATCACAGGGATAACTGCTGGCCAAGTGTTCATAGCGACGTCGCTTTTTGATCCTTCGATGGCGGTGCTTCCTATCATTGTGAAGCAGAATTCACCAAGCATTGAATTGTTCACCCACTAATAGGAAACGTGTGCTGGGATTAGACCGTTCTGAGACAGGTTAGTTTTACCCTACTGATGTTGTGTTGTTGCAATAGTAATCCTGCTTAGTACGAGAGGAACCACAGGTTCAGACCCCTGGTGCATGCACTTGGCTGAGGAGCCACTGGTGCGAGGCTACCATCTGTGGGCTTATGACTGAACGCCTCTAAGTCAGAATCCCGCCTAGACATTTGTTGTGCTGTTGTGTCATCGGTTGCTCGAGATTGACTCAGGAGATGACAGTTTTGCTCAGAATGTGTGGGTAAAGCCCTTCCTGAATCTTAGTGAAGACAGGCCTTCCTCACAGGAGAAGGAAAACTCCTATCTTCAAACCAGGGCAGATGGAGCTCATCTAGCCTTGTAAGGGCTTCCATCGTAGAGAAGGACACTCTTACAAAACCTACGACCTGCGGACTTTGCTGTCACTGTCCTAGCTCGCTAGGCCGTGGCAGTTAAACTTCAGGTGTAAAGGGTGGGGCCAGTTCTGCACAAGCAGCACCTCATCTAAAAAATCCACTGCGCAGGCTGGAAGGGCTCACTCTCACTTGTCTGTATGGACAGGAGAGGGTCGAAATGGCAGGTGACAAGATGCATGGGACGCTGCAGATCCAAACTTGCATGTGGGTGGACAAGAGCATTGGTCGCTCAAGATTGCCCCAGGAGATGACAGTCTGGGTCAGACACTTCCTGATTGCCTAACCTCTCTTTTTTCCAATCAGATTTGCCTATCCCACATGCCCTTGGTCATCATGCTTGTAGTAAGCGTAGTTAAAGCCCTTCCCAAAACCAAGCCATTATCATCATCACGTTTGGCTTCCTTTATTTGCATCTCTACAGTAGGTGAGCAGGCTTTCTAACTGCTGTACCCAGTAAGCCTTGTCCTCATCTGTCTGGTGACCAAGCATTTCACTTCCAATCTGAATTTTTCACTTTTTAATGAAAAATTGTAATTTTTGATTACAATCCTTTGAAGTCCTATTTTCCCTTAAAGCAAAGTTCCTTTTCTGCGAATGCCTCTGTGATGTCTAGATTTTGCTAGCACAAACAAAAGTAACAATCATCCAAAGCAGTAAACAGGCTTGATCAAAATAAGAGAGAATAGAAACAGGTTGGGAAGAGCTCATTAGCAGGGACAGGACTGTTTTGCCACATTGAAGACCACGTGAAAGCTAAAAATGTTGACTGGGGTTCAATTTGGACTTAAGAAAAATTCAGAAATAGGATAGGTATCAGGTATTTTTCCATTGCTCAAGCTTACTTCACTTTTTTCCTAAACATAACTTGTTCAGCATTCAGATCTTTTCTCACTACTTTTCACCTGCAGCAAGCTTGCACCATGTTCTGTGATTCATAGGCTTTCCTGTTCACAACAGCACAGGAAGAAAGGGTTTTGAAATCTGAAGTCCATCTTGGGATACACAGAAGCCCAGCACTTTTGAAAACTAGGTATTATAATTAAGTTTACCAGGTAACTCAGTGATGTTCATTATTTTTTACTTGATCCGTTATTGTTCATTATTATTGACTTGAGCCAATACGGATTGATAGAGATGGTTGTAATGGATAAATCTTACCTAAATTCCTTCACAGTAAAATTTTCTTCAGGGTTTCTCTGTTCATAATACTTTGCTGTTTGGTGTTTGGTTTTTTTTTTTTCTCTCCAGACTCATATAGTTGCTTGTAATTAATACTCTTCAAAAAATGGAAGATAAAAGTCTTGCGGCCTTTAAATAGGGTGCAAAGCAGTAACAACCTGTACATTTTGTTAGAACTGACACACTGAGTTAAAAAGGGGAAAAAAAATAGTCTACTTACATTTGCAGTAAATACTGTATTTTAATGCACAACTTTTCATGAAGAAATGGCTAAAGACACAGGAAAATACCCTGTGTATCTGCAGACATCTAAGTTAGCATTAATATTAAAGGAGCTAATATTTCAAATTTCCACCAACTTCATAAAATTCACATTCTAATTAATGAGAACATGAAAGTGCCAATATGGGAGTGCATTTAATATATATTTTTCTATGTGGAACTCCGGTTTTATTTTTTTACAGCTATGCCCAGATATGTAGGAGAAATGTTAAAAAAAAATAATCCACCCACTTTTCTGTCCCACATTATGGCCATTAATCTTTTTTGAACCACCAGCTCATTTGTAGGCAGATTTGCCTTTCAAGATCTTTTGAATTGCAGGCAGTTTCTAAGGCAGACACAGGGAGTATTGAAAACCTATACTGAAGACTCATTTTTTTGCTGATATTGTCTGCGTTCATTATTCTGTACGAAGATAATTCTGAAAACCTCCATAAAAGAACATTTATTTTAGCTTGATGTAAATATTGTGACTGGCCAAGGTAGGTAATACTGGTTAACAAATTTAGGTGGCAGTGTACTTGAATCTTACTGTCAATTGAAAAATATGTTTGATAATAGGTATAGGTGTCTGCTATAGAATACTCATTATCTGTGTGGCTCTGTATAAATGTTATCTACTAAATTCTCACCATTGTTTTGTATTTTAATCTTCCCGCATACAATTAACATCAAATAATCATCTGGTGCATCATGTTTACTTTGACACACCTTTACCATGCCTGCTAAATAATTTCTAAGCTGATAGGATTTCTCTGTTAAGAATTAAAAGAAGGGGTTGAAGAGGTTGAGAGTATATGAGAATATTACAAAGTACCATTCTCAAAGGAAAAAAAATTTGAAAGGTGTATATCAAAGCTGACGCATACACAGGTACTCTGGAACACATTGCACTTTGGCGTACTTCTTCTTGTCCTCCTCCTCCCATTTCCTCTTTCCCCATTTTGCTACCATTTACTCCCTTTGCCTTACCTCATCCTACATCTCACTTACCTGCACCCAGATTCTTCCATCCTCTTCCCTTAAGATGGCTTCCTTAGAGCTTGCTCCCCTTCTGGGCTGCTTGGTCCATCAGTCAAAACACTTGCCAAGCAGACACCAGCAGCCCTGCAGCTGGCACAGCCAACCAAACTGGCTTTACAGTCTTTGGAAAAGCACTTGTAAAGTCTGTGAGCTCTGTGCATGACTCTTCATGGTTTCCAGATCAAATATTGCCATTAGAAGTAAAATTACTAGCTGTTGCACTGCTGCTGGAAGATTCAGCTTTTCTTTTTATGCCAGGAATAAAGTTCACAGATACATTCATAGAATTCATAGAATTGTAGTGCTATAGAATGATAGTCCAAACTCAGCTGTGGGCAGAAACACCTTCCACTAGACCAGGTTGCTCACAGCCCCATCCAATTTGGCCTTGATCACTTCCAGGGGTTCTCTTAAATGTTTTCAAGGAATTACTCCCTTGAATAATTGCAAGAAAAATGTGGGGCATGCAAAGGCACACTTCTCTGTCAATCAGAGTTCTGTGAGCTTTGAAAGACTGACAGAAAATAAGTTCCATCTAAGTCCTCTTGATAGCATAAGCAGTGTAGAAAGCATGAACAGGCTGTGTGACTCTTAAAGGTCACCTATAGAATGGTAGTTACATTAACATGCAGTGTACTCATAGAAAACTAGCTCATCATGTTTACTCCTGAATAATTCATTTGTGAAGTCAGAACCAATCTCTACTTTATTTGAAAGCCTCTTAAAAAATGCACTTGATTGAAAGTAAGAAAATATGAAAAACTACCCTAAGAAGTTTTGACTTTATACAAAATGTAGATAAACAGAGCAATCCTGAGACATGATTCCACACTCATGGACCTGTCCTTCCTTTTCTCTCTCCACACAGTGTTTTTGCCATGGCTTGTACCTTGTCTTGCGAAAGCCAGCATGAAACTCTGGAATGAATGGGCTTGCAGTGTTCATCCCATGTCTGATAGTACTGTTGAGATCAGTACTGCTGCCAGATGTTTGGCACTCTGCATTAAGACAGGAGTGCAGCCATGCAGTGGACTTTGCAGTCTAGACAAGGAAGACTTCCCTTTTCAAAATCTTGGTCTTAGCAAAAGATTCTAAGAAGACAAGGTTCAGAGAATGTGACGAGTATTAGTGGACATGAACTTTACAGTTGAAACCTCATTGTTTGTTAAAATTACAAATATCTGTATGACATTAGATTTTTGTTTGCTTTTGTCTTACTACAGAAGTAATGACCTTGCTACAGATCATTTCCTAAGGATTAAGATTAATGACTGCTGTGCTGCAGACTATCAACTCCCAGCCAATCATTAATCCCCAGGAAATCCTGTGACATACTTGCTTCTGCTTAAGTGCTTGTCTGGCAGTCCTTTATTCACCAAGTAGTGAGCTGGACTGTTCATAACAGCATTACCCATATGAATAGGGACAGCATCATCAGACCTGCTGTGTTGGTTAGGCCCCAGTCCAAAATCCGAGCAACTTGCACAAAAAATCATAACAATCATTGATCATTTGTAGCTTTTTTTTCTTCTGAGTCCTGTAACTCATATACTTTTGTCCTAGTTTTGAAACAAACACTTGTGGGTTATGAAGGTGTAGGTTTTACAAGGAAGAGGGCTGTTGTTTTGCAATGGAAGCAGGTGAAAGAAAAACATAGGGGGTTTTGCATGAAAGTGTCTGCCATGAATAGTTACCTTACCTTCTTCCCTACAAGCTGTAGGTTACCCTAAGGAGTGATTCCTTCAGGATTGTGGAGGGACGTTTTCCTCTTTGGAGGCTCCTATGGATACTCTGTTGAAAAGGGAATCTGATCACCAGTGCAGCCTGAGGCTAGCTTGCTTTCCTTGCACAGCTTTAGCATGGTACAGGAAGAATGAAATCTTTTCCTTATCATGCTACTCCTTTTCTGTCTGCTGATAGGTAGGGTACCACAGGCCAACAGAGCATCTTCCACAAGGGTTTAGCTAGATGCTGACTCCCTTGCTCTGTGTGACAAGGATATAACTCATATGCAAATGGAATCGTCTGCATGAAGATGAGTATGATATAAATCTCTGTCATGCCTCAGCTACTTTTATTCTTTTCTGAGGTGTCCTGAAAATGTCAGCTTACCCCAAAGACAGCTGACAGAGGTTGAGTAACATAGTCACTCCATCAGACTCCCAGCTATGGTCTCATGTTGCAAAATGCGTGTGCTCTTGTTCTTCCCCTGGCTTAACTAAGCTGTATCATCATGTCTGTACTTACTCACACTGGGAACCCTTTTTGGCTGAAGCTGTTTATTTGTTATATCCTTGGAGAGGCAAGGTCAGGCAGATGGCCTTACACTGACTCTTGGGTAATGCTCACCTACTGAGAATTTCTGAGGCAGCCTGAGCACTTCTATTTTTCTCAGTTCCAGTGGGTGGATGCTTGCAGGATTCCTACCACCATGCCAGAGATAAAAGAAATAATTCTTCAGTAGTTTATCAGCACAATAGCATTTTATCTAACATGAAGAAATATGCAAATCTAGAAAAAATTAATAATTATGTGTGCTATATGCAAATCTGGACAAAATTAATAATTATGTGTGCTATCGACTATCTTTGCTTTAGATCCTTCATCATTCTTGAGTGTACTTAGGCATACCCTTCGGCTTGCAAAGGAGTTCAGTATCCTTCTGCTTGCACACTTGTTCTTACCCAGCTTGTAACAGTTCTTGCTTCCCCTGCTAGCGCATCAGGGAAAAACAGCTCTCTGTGCAGGGCACTCCGAGCATTTTGGCTTTCTCCTCTGCTGAAGGCTGAAATGTTTGCAAGAAACTTCAGCCAGAGAAGATGGGGGCTCCCTGCCAGACTCACATATAAATTAATAGCTGTTAGTTATAATCTAACATCTTCTGTTTATCTCCATCCCATGGTACCTAATGGAATATATAACATAAGAAACCAATAAAAAGGACAATTAGGCTTACTTTCAAAATGGAGTGTTATGTCTTACAAAGGCAGATACTCATACCTTCTTCATGCAGCTAGCTTTACAGAGTTTTTGTTTGTTTGATTATTGTGACCAGTTGAATTGCAGAATTCAGCTAGTCCAACACCCTGCTCAGGAAGGATCAGCTGGAGAGGCTGCCTAATTGAGATTCCATAGACTTTCTGGGACACCAGAAAGACACACAGTGTGTGACCATCATCACTAAGAGGTGTTTTCTTATGTCCAGTTGGAATTTTCTGGGTTTTAATTTGTGCCCATTGACTCTCCTGCTGTCAATGGGTACTTCTGAAGGTCTTACTCCTTCTTCTTTCTCTCCTGTCGGGTATTTATGCATGTGGATAAGATCTCCCTGCACCTTCTTCTCTCCAGACTGAACAGGCCCAGCTCTCTCAGTGTCTACTCACATGAGAGATGCTCCAGTCCCTCCATGATTTTTGTAGCCCGGTGCTGGACTTGCCCCAGTATGTCCATGATTCTCCTGTACTGGTGAGCGCAGGAGTGGATCCAGCACCCAGCTGTGTCTCACCAGCACGGGATGGAGAGAAAGTATCACCACCCTTGACCTGTTGGCAGTGCTTTCCCTAATGGAGCCAAGGATGCTGTTGACTGCCTTTGCTGCAAAGGCACACTGCTAGCTCAGCTTTCAGTTTCATGGTTCTTTACACAGTTATTAGCAAGAAGAAAGTTTTTTCCTGGGGAACATTTTCAGGCAGCTGAGATTGGTGAAGTGAGACACATCACTCACCAGGGAGGCCTCTTTTCCTCTTTCGTTGAGATGAGTATTTTTAGTGATATTTCCAACATCAAACTGAATTCAGAAACTGTAGGTGGAGCACTCCACACTGTCAGAGTGAGCAGCAGCTAAGTAGAGTAGAAAATGTGGGTTATGGGCAGATAAGGGCAGATTTATTTAAATAGGCAGAAATGATATTTCAGATAGCCCTGTTAATTTCTGTCAGGACGTAGAGACAGAGAAAAATTAAATAACTGTTTCCCCTTGAATCACTTAAGCTTTCAAAGCCAGAATTGGTTACCGCTTGAGTTTACAAACTTCCGTGTAGCACATATGAGATATGTCAGTATAACAGCTGCAGAACCTGAGCTGTCTAAAAGATGTGTGCTTCTGGCAAAGAGAAAATGGTATCTTAGGCTACTGAAGATGATTTTATTATAGAGATTTAGTTCATCTGATTTATTTGAATGCCAGTCATAACTGTATATCTATAACCTAAAAAGAAGCCTTTCAAAGTCAGAAATATTTTACTGAATGGGTTTATTTAGCATACATGTGGGGACAACTTCATCCTTGTCATATTTTGGGGATGTTGGTCTTTCTATTTCTAAAGACAGTGGCTGCACTCCCATGACTGTAGGTGTAGCAGACTTGCAATTTTTGTTCTATCCACACAATGTGCTTACAATTAATGACAGGTATAAAAAAATTGGTATGTTTTTTACATAACTTGGGGTGCAAAGATACCCTTACAAATTTCTCAGAATGGGCAGTTCAATGTCAAAATGTAGTATTTTGTTGTGATGCTGTCAAACTCTGCATCAATAAATGTCACGTCTGCTTAATTTCAGATGTGTTCCAATGGTTCCAAAATACAAAGAGAAGGCAGCGCTCATTGTTAGCTTCACTGGTAGAATTTCCAGCTACTCAAAAATTGAAGAACAGGACTCCCTTTAAAAACTGTAATGCTCTTTGTAGGTAGCATATTTTAAATAATGAAAGTTTTCTGATGCATTTTTTAGATTTATTTTTGAAAATCTGAAATTTAATCCGTGTGTTTTGCGGTAAATGTTAGGTTTTACAACAATTTATTTCTGCATGCCATATTTCATTCTTTTAACTAGAATCTAGTCAAGCTGCTCACTGCAGGCAGAATTCTTGTTTCTCATCTCCATGATATTTTCCAGTGATGCCCTGTTCTTCAGACAGCATATTCTTCTTGGATTCCCTACAAAGTGTACAACCAAGACATGAATATTTAAATACAAGCATGATCCCAGAACAGGGTACATCTGGCATGACTGTGCATTTCCATGCTTAATGGCTTCAGCTTCATTTTAAGTTTCTTCCTAACTCTGAATTTCCTTGTTAGAAATATGAAGACCATGAATAATTTGTAAACCTGTACAGATCAGGGAATAGTAGTAGATATGAGGGACTTCCTACTGAAACTGAAAGTGGAAGATTTCCTTTAGAACAGTTTGCATATGGTAGATGACTTTATCCTCCACAGGTTAGTTGGCTGGATAGAGAGGAATGCATGCTGCCCTTGCATTATGCTTTTTGGACATGCTGAAAAACAGATCAACAGAAATTTACTGCAGTTGGAGTTGTATGTGTCCGGTACCCCACAGTGCCTGGACACAGAGACACTAATGTAAAATCCTGACCTCATCAGAATCAGTGGTAAAGCTCCCAGTATCATCAGTAGGATGAGGTTTGCACTTCTGTATCTTGGAATTCCCATTTTCACGAATACTTGAAAATTCTATGAGGATAATGACATCTTCAGAGCCAGTGAGAATTGTGTTTAATCAGGCAGGATCTATTCTGTTACAAATCAGTTGTCTTTTGGTGTCATTACATTTTAGAGAATGTATGGCACTCATCTTCAAGCTCTTGGTAGCTGATGGCACAAGAGTAATTTACATGTGAAAGAAGGTGGAAAAATCAACAAATCCCTCAGGAGCAAATAACTTAATGCTTTACTTAAATTAATAAAAGCCAAACAAAACAAAAACCAAACCAAACCAAAATAAAAATCCCTCACCTAAAAGTATCAAAAGCAGAGTCTGACACATAATAGTAACTTAAATTACTTTCTTCTCATGTGTGTATTAAAAATATGCCATTGATCACCTCCTTAAAATATTTGATCTTTAACCCTATGACTTAAAACCCTATAGATACTCTGAAAAATTTCCTTTTGTCACCACACAAAGATTTGCTCGACAGTATGGACTGTAAGAACAGTGGGATTTTGGTCTTCATTTTAATATTGCATTATAAGCAAAGTAATAGGCAGATCTTTTTTTTGGGTGTTATGACTATCCTGAGCTGCCCAGAACTCTACTGATATGATTGCATAATTTTTTAATTATATTTCTATTCACACTCCAATTTGATAAAATTGCAGTAAACTAATTAGAATAAAAGCAGACATCTTTAATAAGATTATTATCAGGACAAAAACACCTACAATAAGAAACAGAGTAAGGACACATGAGGAGAGAGAACAGGAATAGAAGATTTGAGAGTTAAAGACAAGATGAAAGGTAACCATTGTGTTTTTAGAGCTCAGATGCACAAAGTATTACATAATTTAGTTACTCCCAGTGTACTGCCTACTGGTCAAGTACCTGAAAGTCTTCATTCATATGGTTTTCTTTATTTGCTCAGGATAGTTAATAAAACAGCACTGGTAGCAGCATAAGCCAAGAAGATGTAATTCTAAAATGCATGCAACTGTTAGTTTTTACTATGTTACTCAGATCCAAAAGAAATTGCTTTGTATTTTCCACTGCCCCAGCTCAGGGACAAAGCCTCTGTTTTGCAAGAACTGGCAGCTTGAAGGTCCACAAGTAAAATTGTAGTCTACAACCTGCAATTATAAACTGCATAGGAGAAAAAGACTTTTGATCTTTAAAACAGCATTTCTTTTCTCTCCTCTTCATTCTGCAGTGGTAATACATACGAAGTCCAACAGCAGTCCCAGTCTATCTCAAATGGGATATAAGTACTCTATGAGAAGGTTAAGAAGTTTATGGAGTTCATAAAAGGTGGCAATCAAAATTAAGATGAGGTTCTCCAAGAGAAAACTAATTTAAAAGAAAATCCTTTCTTTTTTAAATTCACAATGCCTGATACCCTTCAGTTTGTGGGGTTATTTGTGTTTTGCCTCAAATAGTCTATGTTCAAAGCCATTATCGTAGAATCAACTATGTTGAAAAGACTTTTAAGATCATCAAGTCCAACCACTACCCCAGCACTGCCAAGTCCACCACTAAACCATGTCACTAAGGACCTCATGTATGTGTTTTATTGGGGCATTTCCACCACTTCCCTGGGCATTCTTTTCCAATTCTTGATCACCCTTTCAATGAAGAAATTTTTCCTAATTTCCAGTCTGAACCTCCTCTGGCGCAGGTTGAGGCCGTTACCTCTTGTCCTATTTCTTGTTACTTGGGAGAAGAGACCAGTCACTTCCTCCATACATCCTCCTTTCAGGTAGTTACAGAGAGCAATAAAGTTACCCTTTAAGTGTCACTTCTCCACACTACACAACTCCAGTTCCCTCTTTTATTAGAGATCTGCTAGAGGTTAGGACTCTCATTTTATACCTGTAACATTAATCTCTACTAGATCTTTCACAAGTTTTTAGCACTGAGAGTTCTTTGTTCCTAATCTAACATCACTGATGAAACCAAATCAAGCTTTGGTTCCAATTTAGATTAGATAGCCACTACAACTTATCTAGGAAGACTTTTGATGTGGCTTCTTGTTTTATTTATGGATGAGTCTCTGATCATCTAATTTAATTTTCTCAGGACCTTGACAGCTAGAGGAAACAGTAAAGCTTAGGGAAAGACAAACTAGTCCTTCTTGATGTTATGAATATGGTAATATGAATTCCTCTATGTTCTTTGCCATAACTCCTCAGCCTTCTTTTAAAAAAATGCAGTTAAGAACAAGGAGATTCTTTTAAGCCTGATGACAACAGAAAGTACAAATCAGAGGTCATGTCAAAAAGATTCAAAGGGGAAGAGTGGATTACCAAATTAATGTCCTTGATTATCAGGAAATTGCTGACTTTCAGAATTATGTGTGCAGCCTCTTACAGAAAAAATCACTTCTGTTTCCAATAGTTTGTTAGGCTTCCTGTCTACAATCTTTTTGATAATTATTTGCTAGTTTTTAAGTTGCAGTTCTTGGCTGCATGCTCATTCTCGATTTTGTTATCAGTTTTGAGGCCTTACTCTCTCATTTCACTTCTCCCTTACATCTTACATATTTAGCCTTTTGCTAGGTTCAATTTATGGATATGAAAACTCAGGAAAAATATATGCTCTCCATCTGCTTGCTCCAGAATGCCTCACAAGCCCTTTTAAGCTGAGCTCCTACTGGTGCTCATACAGAATTGTGTCTTACACTTTCATGATTGTGGAAGTCAAACACAAGGAAGGTCAAGTAAATGCAATGGTTCAGGGATTGTCTTCAGTAATTTCTTTTTAGCAGTTTTGTTTTGAATAAAAGAGCTGTCAAATTTGAAGCTGTTTTATTCCCTTGGAGAATTTTTTGTGACATGAATTGTCATACAAATATGGTTTTTTTTTTGGCAAAGTGAAAATGTTACACTTATAAAAAAACCCATAATACATTACTTTGTTTTTAGAGTATGAGTATGCATTCTTCATGAAGGGGTACATATGTCTAGAAATGCAGGTTACGATCTCTAAAATAGCTGCTTATTTTGAGAAAATCTGAGCAAGGATTATTTCTACATATACTTAATGTGTATCAAAGATCTTTGTAGCAGGAAAACAAAGAGAAATACTGTCATGCTCTCCTTCTATGGCAGCACTTTTTTAAGTGCTTAAAAAGCAGAAATAAGTGTTTCATCACAGACTGTAACTACAGTACTTAGTGAGTGAATGTTGAAAATAAACTGAGTAATTAGGTATATTGTTTCACAGAAGGGTAGAATCATAGAATGGTTTGGTTTGGAAGAGACCTGTAAATGTTGTCTAGTCCAACTCATCCTGCAATGAGCAGGGACATATTCAGTTAGATCAGGTTGCTCCAAGACCCATCTAGCCTGAATATTTCCAGGGATGGGGTGTCTGCCACCTCTCTGGGCAGCCTATTCCAGTGTCTCACCACCCTCACAGTGAAAAATTTCTTCTTTACATCTACTCTAAATCTAGCCTCTTTTATTTTAAAACAATTACCCCTTGTCCTATTGCACTAGGTTCCACTAAAAATTTTGTTCCCATCTTTTTTCTGTTCTCCTTCTAAGTACTGAAAGGCTCAAATGAGGCATTCCCAGAGCCTTCTCTTCTCCAGGCTGAATAATCCCAATGCTCTCAGCCTTTTCTTATATGAGAGGTGTTCTATCCCCCTGATCATTTCTGTGGCCTTCCTAGGGACCCTCTCCAACAGGTCTTTCCTGTACTGAGGACTCCAGAGCTGCACCCTGTACTCCTTGTGAAGTTTTGCCAGAGCAGAGCAGGTGGGCAGAATCACCTCCCTGCTCTGCTGGTCACAATTCTTTTGATGCAGCTCAAGGTACAGTTATCTTTCTGGGCTCAAGGTACAGTTGGCTTTCTGGGCTGTGAACACACACTGTTAGCTCACGTTCAGTTTCTCATCCACAAGTACCCACAAATCCCTCTCTGCAGCACTGCTCTCAATCCTTTCATCCCCCAGCCTATATTGACAGGTTACCTCTGACCCAGGTGCAGGACCTTGCACTTGGCCTTGTTGAACCTCATGTGGTTCCCATAGGCCCACTTCTTGAGCTTGTCCAGGTCCCTCTGGATAGTATGCATCTCTTGGGTGTGTCAACAGTACCACTCAGCTTCATGTCACCTTCAAACTTGCTGATGACACACTCCATCTCAGTGTCTGTGTCATTTATGATGATATTAAACAGTACTGGTCCCATTATGGACTCCTGGAGGACAGTGATCACTTGTCACTGATCTCCATCCAGACACTGATCCACTGACCACTAAATATCTTGAATGTGACCATCTAACCAAACAGTCTATCTGTCAAATTCACATGTCTCCAATTTAGAGAGAAGAGTGTTGCTGGAGACCATGCCAAAGCATTACAGAAGTCCAGAAAGATGACAACTGTAGCTCTTCCTTTGTCCACTGATGTACTCACTTCACCAAAGAAGGCCACTATGTTGGTTAGACAAGACTTGATGCTGGCAAAACCATGTTTCAAATGTAGTTATATGATCTGAGATTAAAAATAATGTAGCACTTTTAACTAACATTATTCTTGTTTACTTTGACATGGTGTGGTACCTACACACACAGGAGAGAACAGTAGGTAATAAGGCAAATGCTGTAATCCTTCAGGAGTGTCAGACAGGATTATCAGGAACCCTCTGTTCTTTTCTGGTGTAAAAATATGCAAAACAGAAAAAATAAATTCAGTTACTGTCACTGTTGAGGATCAGCTGTTAAGCTGCATCCTTCATGCTTTTTGTTTCATGTGACCAGCAGGGATGCAGATACCGGCTGTCAGTCTGGGAACACATAGCATGTTCATGAAACTGGAATTGTTGAATTTTAGTAGTGTTGGATTTGGGTGGGGTTTTTTTAAGTACCTTTTATCATATTTCCAATTCCTTATTTCAGATTCCCAATTGCATATAGAATCTGTTTTTTATAAAGCTAAGAACTTTTTCCAAGGCTATACTTTTTTCAAAAAGTACTTCAGTTCAGCTTCAGCTTACTCAGAGTCATATTGAGCAGAATCTTATTATTTAAAAAATAAATGCCAAAGATCAGATTTTACAGCAGAAGCCAATAAAACATATTGGAGTCAGACTGTATAAAAGCAGACCTTTCATGTTGCTGAGCAACGCTGACCCAAGTGATCTTGAAATCCACAAAATAATTCATATGAATATGTGTAGCTGATGTTTTCTGTCATCATCATTGTGCATTGCAGTCAGTGGGCTGGTGATTGTATAAAATGTTCTGCTCTGGATACAGGACTATAAAGGCTTTGAGGAATGCAATCACCAGCAAGATTAGAGTTTTCCTGGAAATAATTTTGCTAACTCCAAGAATTAACCTAGTTTAATCCTTGGCATGTTGAATTGCTGAAGTGCCCAGAATATGATTATCATCAGCGTCATACACTCTCATTCATCTCTTTATTTCTTTTCTCTTTCATCTCTGCAGAAGTTCAGAGTGTCCTTTTTTCTTTGCTGTTTTTCTCGTATCTCTCACTTCAGATGGGAAGCAAACAGATCTAAATTGGATTGCCATTACATCAAGTGCCCTGCCTTTCTGCTGCTGCATTTATTTGCTATGGAGATACAGCATAATTCATGATTGTTGTTGGCTGCCTCTGAAACCTCTTCTGCTTCATGTATTAAATCAGAGGCCTCATGCTCATAATCATTCTGTTACTTCTTAAGTTTGTTGCTATGATAGAAACTTCTTCTCAACTTTGTCCTTCTGCATCCCCATTCCTACTCCATGATTTATACAGCCCCTACCTGGCACTGTTGTCTCCTGCATGTACTTCCGTTTCCCTGATTACTATTGCACTCCTTTTGGCATATGTTTTCTACTCCTGCCTCATCCTCCAGCGGGTGAATCACCCCTGTTCTAGGAAAGTGGACCCCAGACACATCAAGGCAAATATCAGTAAGAATAAGTTGAAGCAAAGGTGCTGGCTGTAGAGTCATCAGATACTGAGCCCAAATTAAGCGGCACATGTGGTCCCAAATGTTTGTATGCAGGGAAGACCTTACAGAAGTTACTGGGAACTCTTCCCACATAAGCAATTCAAATCTTCAAGAAAAATGTTAAGATGGTAGGACAATAGCTTCTCTTATGTAAAAACAACTACGAAGATTATTTTGCAACCTAGGAACATTTTTACAAAAGAGTGTATGTGTTCTACATTATTATAAAGCAATATAGTAAAATACGTCTTTAAATGACAGCTTAATTTGCTTTGAGAGAGACTTAGAGTAATGTCATATTCTATTGGGTATAATTACATGCAAGTAAGACACTACATTGTATGATCAAGAGTACATAAGTATTTGTAACTGGTTTTGATAAAATATGTCTATAAAAAATCATAAGAATCCAATCATAATTATTTTTAAAATGTAACAGTGCTACTATTCTGTATTTTTTTAGTTACATGTCATAAAGTGTTCTGCGTCTCTGCAAATGATGTAAGAAATGTTCATTTGGCAGATTCAGGTATCTGAAAATAGGTAAAAAAACAAAGGATCTTTCAAAGTGTGAGATTTGCATATCAGCACAGCATTTTACCGTTAAAAACTAATAGCCAGCCTTCTATTGAAATTAACCTGTGTGGAAAAATACTGAAAGATCATGAGGTGCATAGGCAAAAAACATAGTAATTGGACAGCATTTGTACATTTAAGTGCTTTATCTGATTCATAAGCATGAAGAGAGAATATTTCCAAGGAAAACAGCACTTCTGGAACTGTTAAGTATCCGTTTTTTAATGTTTACACCTCTCAAAGGTTAGATGCTCAGAAGCACAGTTGTAAGGCTTTACATAAAATGATGACTGAAATAATCCACAAATTCCATATACAAATCATTTACAAATTCTTTCTTGAGCTCAATTTTAATTTTTCCTGTTTGGAGACCTACATTAATTACTGTATTTTATATATATGTTTATACATACAGCAACATCTAAAGAAAAGAGTAATTTCAATCAAGATTATATCACACAGAAAAATAATAGTAGCTTTAAAGATCTGGAGATCTCTGCATTCCATTCTTTTCACTGCCTTGCTAGAACAGAGTAATGCAGTATCATCAGATCTGTTTAATTATTTAATTTAGGTCTCATGCCACCCAATGCAATAAATACTTTTTTTCTGATTTCACAAGTGACAAAAGTTGTTGCATTAAAAAAACCTCTAAAGCAAGTCAACATCAGCACTAGTCTGTGGAAGCATTGTGAACAGTTCGTTAGGTTATATGTTTTGAGATTTTTTTTTATTCAATTTGGATGCATAAATATTTGAGTGCTTGACCTGGGGAATGTTTAAAGAACTTAGTTTCCAAAGTTCATGCTGATTAGGTAGTGCCAATATTTATTTTATTTCCTACATGAGGCAAAAAATTGGAAGGCTAAATTTTAGATTTCAGTTCTTTTGTGTATCACTTTAGCAAGTTACTTATCTAAAGCCAGTGACTTGTGAAATTTCAGGAGGGGAAGGCACTGCCATTTTTGTAATCTGTCTTTCACTGTGCTGCAGAATTTTTTGCATAATCACTGTTTGAGTTTATGAAGCACATGCAAAAACGTGTACATTTCTTGAATGTCTGCTGTTTCCTTATCTTTGTGTCTTTTACTGTGATGTTGTAGAGCTTGGATCATATGGAAACCTAAAATATTATGACACAATGACTGAAGAAGGTAAGAAATATTTTAGAATTGTTTGTATGAGCTTTTTAAGCCCCTTCTATGTGTTTATTTCTTTTCTTCATTTTTCATAGTCCTATTTTCAGTTTCTCCATTTTTTAAAAACTCCTTTTTGCATGTCTTCATCGATGGTGCAATCAATTATGGCTCCTTTTTCAGGTTGGTTTTTTTTTCAGCATTTCGGTTTTCCTATTTCAGATAAGGAAATACAATTAAATGCTTTTATTAAGAAACATACATGCAAAGTCAAACTTACAAATTACACAGCATAATATAAAATCGATTGTAGATGCTTATTTTATGCTCTGTTTTCCAGTGCATTCAAAAAGATGAATTAACTTATGAAAGTTCAAATCATTCAGTTTGAGAACTTAGTTTAATGTTTTATTCCAAAGTAATGAACAAAGTTTAAAAAATAGACATGACTGTTCCTGGGGTATTAATTGTATGCTTAATTGCGATGCAAAAATTATACAGTTTAAAACCCTAATTCTAGCAATCAAGAAGGAAGTAATTAAGAGCCTGAATCAAGGCTCAGTGAAATCTCAGGATTTTTTTCTGCTGATTCAAAAGCACTGCAGTTTATTACACTAATTCAGGAAAGCAGTTAATTCTGTACAGAATTTCCAACACATGCTTTCAGTCCTAGTGCAGTCAGCATTTCTATAATTTGGAAGTTTTTCTGGATCAAGACCTGATTATTTGTATGATCAAAGCCTCTTGTCCAGCTCTCTGATTATAATGCCAGACAGATGGTTTCACAAGTGTTCAGTTTAGGATCAGAGGATAGAGGTAAGCCTGAGGCCTGTGGAAAAATTAGCTGCTCTTCCTACCTATTTTTAATGTTGGGGTTATAAGGCAAATAACTTCATTCTCTGTTTTTAAAACCACAGTTATTTACTAGTTTAGATTATTCTTGAAGTTAAAAAGGTTTTAAGAGAACCTTTATTATATGACTTATTTGTGATCATTTCTCCAGGGCATAACAAAAAAAAATGGTAACTTCTGACTATCTCCCACTGTCTGTATCTGGTGTTGAAACTCAAATATAATCGTAATATTCTGGGAATGGCCGCAGGAGATGGTTCCTTGCACTTTCGTGCCTGATATTGGAGGATACTGTTTACTTATGTAGCAGGCACGAGCTCACTGGGCAGTCCAGCCTCACCATCCCCCTTTGCCCAGATCCACCATATGAGGGAAAATGGTGGTATCTCTATTGCTTAAATACTCATCTCAAGCACCTGAAATAAGTCATTAGCCCAGGCCAGTTAGACAGAGCTACCAGAGCTAAAGCTTTTGCAGTATGTTTTCTCAGTCTTCGTTACAAACAAGATGTGAAGATCAGTTCTCATTGTAACCAGAGTTTGGTATGTTAAGGTTTTTATTTTTATGATGAAGTATTAAATCTATCATTTAAAAAATAGTCACTGTGTTAGTAGCCTTCTGATGTTCGCAAATACTCCGTTGTCAGTTAAAAATGTATCTGTTTGTGGGAAAATACCCATACAAGTATGATACATCCCAGAAGTATTTCAGTCAAAGTGTGCTATGGTTTGAACTTGCTGTTTGGATCTTCAGAAATATAATCACATTCACTACGCATCATGCTTATTTGCATTATCTGTTTCCCTCTTTCTCCCCCTTCTTTTGACTGGCCCTTTTATACATTTTGTATGGAAAGTAAGTCACAAGAACATGTAAACCCAGTTACAAATATGTGGATTTTTTTCTAATGTAGTACATCCCTACCTCCATGTCCTCAAACCCTGAGTGAAGGTAGGTAGTCCTCCGGTGGAGAAGCACAGGCACATCTATTCTTGTTGCAGCCTCAGAACAGAGGCAAGAAGTAAAAGTTAGGTCCCAACACTTAACCTAACAGCCAGAGTGCCACTGTGCTCCATATCTTAGAACCTGATGTCTATTGTTGAATTTGATTTTATTTGGTCTGAAAGTGACTAAATAAAGTGCAGATTAATCAGGCCAAACTGCAAGCGAAAATATACCCTACCCTGGGAAGAGACCCTCACAGTAATTTGTGCTATCAGATCACCTCCACTTACAGCCTCTAAGGTGACAAAATTACATGCATTTTCATTTGATGCTTCTGTGGGATTTTAAAGTTGAAGGAGAAAGCACATGAGGTGGATTTCTGAGATTGATCAGTTGTGACCCACTAGTTGTGTTCCACAACCGGTCACAAGCAGGAATGGTAGGTATGGTTCAGATTGTGCAAAAGGTACAGATTTGCCAGGTTCAGACTCATGAAAACTTGGTGATATCTGCATAGACGTAGTAATATGAGCTTGATACTGAAAACTAGACAAATGGTAATGATTTTTTTTTTTAATTAGTGAATTTCTGGAGATAAACTATTTTCCTGTCAGATCAAAAGCTTTCCTGACCCAGGGAATCTGTAGTCTACAATTTTGATTGTAGTCAAAATATTGGTTTTTAAATATATCTTTGATCAGGAGGAGAATCTCTGCCAACTGATGCCAGCTGCAGATACTCATGCGGATCAAGGCATATCTATGTTATACAATACTAATTTGCTTGCATATATTCAAATAAAACTAATTAGGTTTTAAGCTACCTTCTTTGCTAGTCACTTGGCCTTGATCTTCTGTTCCTTCTACCCCATTCTTTGTAAACTAAAATGAACTGCAAAATCAATCTGAGTTCAGTGAATCTAGATTAATTAAGAATTTTCTACAACAGCCTATCCTATTTTGGGTCCATGGAATCAAGAATATTCATTCACCTAAACTCTTATGGTACCACGTGGTGTGAAAATTCCTCTTAGCTAGTCAAACCCATAGTACAACATAGGGCTGTTAAAGAAGAAACATAAGCTCCTACTTTCTCCTCAAAATAAGAACAGCAACATAAAATTCCTTTGGAATATTTTAGTAATCCCATCTAAAGATGAGTAAAAAGGCTTGAGAGAAGATCTAAGATGAGAGCTTTGGGAGGTTCTGTAAATTTGAATGATTCAGAAATATCCTGAGCTGGTCCTTTTTCCTGTGGCTCTGTGCTTCACCTTTGCTGAACAAGTTTTGGTTTGTTTTGGAGGAGAAAAACATCAGGAAAAGGGAGGGAGGAGGCATATCTCTGATGGTTTCTTACATCTCACTGTCTTCATGCAGGCTCGAACTACTGCTTTCCTCAGTTTCATGCTTTTCATAGCCAATATTATGTCTTTTGATCATTTCCTGACACTGTGTTTTACCTACACTGAGTGAATCAAATGGAAGGCTATGGTGTAAAACAATGTAAGATGAACCATGTACGTACTGAGAAATACAAATAAACCAAAACACAGTTCTGTTTCAAATGTTGAAGTTAATTTCCATGACAGTGACTTATAAATGTGGAACAGTCTCTGGAATGAAGCAGTACAACTTACAGTGTTAAAAGTCAAGGTAAGAAATTCTTCCTGAGGATAGGGAGGAGGCTTTTGGAAATATGAAAAAAATAGAAAACAACTTCAATTAATGTAATCTAAAAGAGTGTGCATCTCTGTGGAGACAGTTTCTTTGCAATTCAGTGATGACTCAAGCTTTTTCTATTAAAAAAATAAACCATTTCAGTCAATCTCAAACAAAAATTTAGAATATCCTCACACAATTCTGCATCGTTTTAATTAACTTTTTTAGTTGAAACTTAAGTTACAAGGTCCTACACCATCCTGGAGACATGGTAGAAACATGGATGGTTCAACATTCAGAAAATGTCTCAGATCATTTGCATTGCTTGCAAAAAATACATTTGTGTATTTGGGGCATCTCAAGCCAAATTCTCAAGCATACGTAGCTGAGTTGGAGTCTGAAACCTAAAGCAGTCCTTTGTCAAACTGACATACATGTTCTATGAAAATTGTGCTGGCATCTTTTAGTATCTACATGTTTCTGGATAAGCACTTCCCAAGTGCCCATAGTGTTTCAAAAGAAGCTAGGAATAGATTTGATTCTTAGCATTTCAGCTTAACTATTTGGAAATAGGATTTGAATATTTTCCTGTTTTTTCTTTCTCTGATACCGCAACCAATTCCCTTTCTTTTTCTTCTTTCCTTTCTTTAACTCTTTGTTTCTTCTTCCCTTTCTAACAAAAATCTCTGACACTGACCCTGTGCACTGAAATAAAGAGGTTGCTTGCTATTTATCAGTGTGGTTTAAGGTTAGATAATCTTCTGCAGGCAATTTTACTCTAGGTGCCATGTACCAAAAAAGGTAATCTTTGCAATGTGTTGTGAATGGCTAATTATTTTTTTGGAACATGATGAGTTAGTGAAAAAATAGGGACTGCTAAAAAGACAGTACTGCTTATCAAATCTTTCTGGCATTTTTATTACTTTCCAAGTGATTTCCTGTTGACAAATTAATTCCACTTCCCAGCAAATGGTAGCTGCTAGTCTCTGTGGACTGTAATATGTTTCTTCACATACGAAAGTGTTGCTGCAGGGGGTTGAAGCTCCCATTTGTGAGAGGGAAGAGGGGATTTCTTTCTTGACTAATCATTTATTTTTGTGTGTCTTTTGGTTTAGCTTGGAAATAGTCACTGTTGCCCAGCTGAGTTAATTGTGACTTTTCACTGTCACTTCCTACTGTTAATCAATTTTGTGATTCCTGTGAATTATCTTTTCTTTTTAAGCCTGTGCTGGTTTTGCTGCAGAACAACAACAGTTTTCAATGTATTTTTTAACTGAAGATGGAGAGCTAAAACTGCCCTGTGTGGTAATTAGTTGTCTTAATTAGAAGTGTACTGGTAATAGTGTTATTAATTAGAAGTGTACTGTACTATATTCACCAGTTACACTTTTTTGAATGTTTAAAAAAGACTTACAGAGCAATAGACATGAGGGTAACAATAAAGAAAGGCAGATATATCATCTTTCTACACTGCACAAACTGCCATAAGCTGTCCCAACAGTCCTTACATAGAAAAATAAACCACTGTAGAGGAAGGATTAAATTAATTTCACTTAAATTTGACATCTTTGACATGACCTAGCTTGAATGTGTCATTTGGACTCAGTGGTCAATAGACAGTGAGAGGACCTGAGGCCTGGCTTAGTATGGAATGACTTGCCACAGAAACAGTCTAGACTAAGAGCTGCATGGTTAACCTCATAGGAGACAAAAAGCACCTGTCAGATTGAAAAGAAGATTTACCTTTGAGAAGCTGTATTGAAATCCCATGTTCTGGAGATTTCTTCTTCCCCTCTGAAGTATTTGTAGAAATCACAGACACATAGTTAAGTCCAAAGTAACACAGCTGATCACAGTCACCATCATGCTATATATGCGTTCGTCTGAAATTCTGTTATGATATTGAGACCTGAAACTATTTTGTTTATAACAGCCTGATTCATTTGTATTCATAGAATCATAGAACAGAATCATAGGATAGTTAGGGTTGGAAAGGACCTTAAGATCACCTAGTTCCAACCCCCCTGCCATGGGCAGGGACACCTCACACTAAACCAGGCCATCCAAGGCTCTGTCCAGCCTGGCTTTGAACACTGCCAGGGATGGAGCACTCACAGCTTCCTTGGGCAACCCATTCCAGTGCCTCACCACCCTCACAGTAAAGAACTTCCTCCTTATATCCAATCTAAACTTCCCCTGTTTAAACTTTAACCTGTTACCCCTTGTCCTATCACTACAGCCCCTAATGGAGAGTCCATCCCCAGCATCCTTATAGGCCCCCTTCAGATACTGGAAGGCTGCTATGAGGTCTCCACGCAGCCTGTCTTCATATGCTCCCGTCCCCTGATCATCCTTGTGGCCTTCCTCTGGACTTGTTCCAACAGTTCCGTGTCCTTTTTATGTTGAGGACACCAGAACTGCACACAATACTCCAGGTGAGAACTCACTAGAGCAGAGTAAAGGGGCAGGATCACCTCCTTTGACCTGCTGGTCATACTTCTTTTGATGCAGCCCAGGATACAGTTGGCTTTCTGGGCTGCGAGCGCACACTGAAGCTGGCTCATGTTCATTTTCTCATCAACCAGCACCCCCAACTCCTTCTCTGAAGGGCTGCTTCAAGTCTCTTCTTTTCCCAACCCGTATCTGTGCCTGGGATTGCTCCGACCCAGGTGTAGGACCTTGCACTTGGCATGGTTAAACTTCATGAGGTTGGCATCAGCCCACCTCACAAGCGTGTCAAGGTCCCTCTGGATGGCATTCCTTCCCTCCAGCGTTATCAACTAAACCACACAGCTTGGTTTCATCGGCAAACTTGCTGAGGGTGCACTCAATCCCACTGTCCATGTCAGCGACAAAGATGTTGAACAAGACCGGTCCCAACACAGATCCCTGAGGGACACCACTCATTACTGGTCTCAAGCTGGACATTGAGCCATTGACCATAACTCTTTGCATGCAGCCAAATTCATCTTCTGTTTAGCTTGAAATCCTACACCGTCAGTTTTATAGGTGGAACTTTACTGACTGCTCTCAATGAAAAATAATAGCATTTGTTCTCAATTTCTTGTTCAATTTATCACTGAATTCGCATAATAGAAAAAAAATCATTAAAAAGAAATGAGAAAATATACATGAAAACATCAGGTAGTTTTAATAACATTTGCTGTTTGAGGAGAGATGGCAGTGGATTATCGGCACTGATTTATGGAGCATAAACTGTGGCAAAGGAACTTTGCATCTCAAAATGGCTGCATTTAAATAATGAAAATGCTTTCTTTTAGGAAAGTTCAAGGAAAGGGCCTCAATTCTGCATAAGATCGCCAAAAAGAAGTGCCAGGTGGAAGACAGTGAAAGGCAAAATGGAGCTGCTAATCATGGTGAGTGCAGCAGTACAGATTTATCACCTGTTCGTAAGGGCCTTTTTAACTGTTTTATTTTGCTTGAAAATCCTTAGGGCTTACTTTCTCCTTCTACTTCATTTATGCTATGTTAGTAAAAAATTCTGATTCCCTGTGCAACTTCTGGATGGGATGGGAGTTAACTGCAAGAATAGAAATCCAGTTAAGGCTTTTAAAGTCCCCTGGCAGGGCTGGATAGAAAAAAGCAATGCTAATTTTGGGTATGTACTGAAGTTACAGAAATAGACAAAAGTTAACTCACAGCTTATATGTGATAATTTAACTAATTAATTGAGCTGCTCTGGAGAACATGTGTTTTATGTGATATCACCCTTGTCACAAAAGAAACAACCTGTATACTATTTGCTTCCAAAATCAAGCAGTTGGATGGGACAGCGATAATGTTGGCTGTGGGGTTAAGAGACAGCACACATGCACTGAAATAATTACAAGCCGTTTGGCACTCCACTGTGGCTGTGATCTTGGATTTTTAATTTAGAAGAATCTCAGTATAGGAGTAATGCAACCAGACAGCTGCTTTTACTTCTGTACACAAAAGCACCCCATGAAGCATGTTGAACTTGGGTGAGACATTTCATATTGCTATTCCCAATAACTTTATGTTGTCTGAGGGATTTTTAGCCATTGCAAAAAATCTAGTACATACTTACAGAGATAATTCCTGTTTAGAGACTTCTGTGGTAGTCAAAGAGTAAATGTAAGTAAATTGCCATCAGAAGCTAAAGGCCCAATTTTATCCCTTTAATTCCCATGAAAGTTTAGCACAAGGACGACAGGATTCTATTTTAAAGATCGTCTGTTACTGGATGTTATTATACTATCTATTTACTATTTTCCCACATTTTTTGCATGAGAAGGAACATGAGTACAGCTTGGAAATTACTAATTGCAGGGGTTACTGTGTTATAAAAGTTCTGTCTCACCGAATATGTCCCCTTGCCTGTAAATGCAACATGCTGCCTTCTTTAACATCTGGGGAGAATGCTATATGTCACTTTTTACATGAAGGATTACTTTCAGTGAGTCTAGCATAAAAAAGAGCATTGAATATTGCAAAGAACGTACATTTTGCTAGGACATGAGTGCTAGTAAAATAGTTTGTTCAAATGCAAGCTGACCACTCGAAAGAATTTTATTAAAATGTGTACTGGTCAAATGGAAAACAAAATTTTTGTCTCTTTTAAAGGCACATACTGGTTCATCATCAGTATGTGATGGTTTACTTAATATATGACAGCAGTTTCACTAATAGATTTGTTACTTAATATTTTGTTCTGTTGTTTTCCCACTCTTATTTATGGACGATGACACAGAAAAAAGTACGAAAGTGGAAGTTGCAGTAACACCACCAAGTGATTCAGGACCAGTGCAGAATGGAATCGCACATAATGTTGAAGAAGAGGTTAATGTCTTTTTTATTCTTTTTATTTTAATATTGGTAAATACATTGCATGCTTGATTGTGCTTTTCACTAAAGTATACATTTTAATAGCAAGAAGCTGTTAATATGAACTGTTTACAGTGTATTTAATCTTCATTTACAACTGAGCCAAATGTACCGTTTGCCATATATAAAAGCTCTTCTCCTGTGCTCCTGCCCTTCAGCAAAAGGCAAAATGGTACTCCTGGATGTACTGTTTTAGGAAATTTATTTTTTCTTATCAGATAAGATGTTCACAGCCCTAAATATAGCTAATAGAAATTGTTTGTTTATCATCACCATTGCACACACCCTGTTCTCTTGAAAGGGTCGTGTTGGGCTTCATGAGATAGTTAAAAGTAGTTGTAAATGATGAGCTGTACACACAGACTTCATCTCCAGCCTGTCTTCCTTTATCTTGAGACAAGTAAGAAAATAAGGTGAATGAGCTACGGTAAACTAGTGTTTGCATGACTGTTCTTGCATATGGTTACAACCTGCAAACAAAGTAATTATACACCTAAATGTATTTATTTTAGCATATAGCTTTGGTAGATAGTAACTAACTCATAATGTGTCTGTCTTGCACAATGTCTACTAAACCAGCTATACAGTTAAGCTAGCGTCTTTCTTGAGCACATTGCAACTCCCAATTTTGCTGACTTCAAAATTTGGTCCTGCCAGGTCCTTTTGTAAGGTTTTTAATTTTTTCAAGAAAATTATTAATACTACATGCATCCCAGGTGGGCAAACAAGTGGAAAAATGCTGGTGAATTGATTTTGCTAAACATGGGCACTGCTCTTTCAGACTGAGACAGCAAAAGCTGCATATAAAGTCAGTCTTTAAAAATAATCCTTGACACAGAAGCTTCAGTGGTTTTGTTTGAACAGTTTTACTTCATAGCCTTCTCTTGAGGCCATAGTGACACAAGAATGTACTACAAGAGAAGGCTGAGCAGTGGTCTATACTATAGCATGAGCTTTGCCTTATTAAAAGTGGGATGAGCTGTGTTGCATTAACATACAGCAAAATCATGCAAAAAAAAGCACCATGTTTTGTTTTGAATCATCCCAGGTTTATAGCAAGTTGATACTTGCTTATTTATAACTTAAGAAAATTATTAGTCCAAGTCAGAGATCATCAGGGGATGTAAAAGATATGGGTAAATTTTGTATCCTGAATGATCAGTAATGCTAATAATGACTTTCCTGAGGGAAGGAGACTGTAGTAAGAACATTAAATCACCTTTTCTGTTACTCTAAGTTGTTCAGAGTGACGTGCCACTTAAAGATCCTTGTCAGCCCAAGAAAGCGTTACTTTTATGTAAATGAGATGAATAAAATCAATGTAATAAAGACTCTCAGCACTGCACTTCAACACTCAACACTTTAAGGTAAGGAAAGATCAATTTTCAGATCCACCTGGAGCCTGTTCTGAGAGTGCAACCTTATCACTGCAGTGAAATAGGTCTTTAGACTATTTTTTAACTTCAGGAGGAAAAAAACAACAACAAAAACCCAACAAAACAAAACAAACCCTCCACCCCCTCCCCCACCCCCCAAAAAATAAAAATATCCAAAGCAGAGTGGCTTTTAGACTTCTGTTATCAAAGGTTAATAAGGTATGGCATAGCCTGATGTAACCTAGTAGGGTGTATGTAAATCAGTCCATGGGATGGGTGAAAATTTTGGTAGACTCTAATAGAGTTTAGTAGCTTGAGAAAGCAACTGGTCTTGCTTTCTAAGATCTTTTTCACTGAGATTGTTCATTGAAAACAATGAAGGAAAAGTGATCTTAAGCAATTGCATGTCACGGCAATGTCCATATGCTATCATTTTGCATTGCAATGAAGCAGTTTCTAAGCTTGTTCAGAAATCTGCAAGGTCAAGGAGCCTTGTCATTCAAGACAATGGTTTCAGTTTCAAGCAACTGCACAGTAAGGAGGAAATATCATTGCAGAAGTACACTACTCAGCAATGTCTTCCTCTCCTCTCCCTTTAGACATTTTAAGCTTTCAGTGAGGAAGGGTTTGTAACTTCTATGTTCATTTCAGTAAGTACTGAAAAACTACTGTGCTGTATCAGAGGTAGTATACTTTATTTGTCTTTATCCAAATGACAGCATGTAGCAAGCAGGGAGGTTTGTAGCTGACAGAGGAGTGATTCTACAGATTCAGCTCCATCAGTCTGAAATAAAGGATTTTAGGTGTCTGCTCTCACAATAAAAAATAGCAATTCCCTAATAACATTTTGAGATGTCCCATGCTGGGTTCCTCCCCAGTAGCCTTTCTAATTTCAACTTTTTCGGTGATAGCCTAACAGCTGCTGCTATCTCAGGCTGTTTCATTTATTGATATGCTGGAATCTCCTTTGAAATTTAAAAATATATATTGGAAGTTTTGAAAAGTTTCAATAAAAATAGTCTACTCATTCATGTAACAGATAAATAGATCTCTATGACACTTAGGACTCTTCTTTGCTGAAAGGTTCTCTGCCTACTGTGTGCTGTACAGGGATCCCTTCCTCAACATATGACCTAGCTTTTTGTGCACAGCTTCTTCATACACTTTACCAGGCTGCAGCATCACTCTGAAGCTAAAACATGGCTATTCAGTTTACTTCTGCTTTGTATACTGGCTTACTGGACAGAAATAAGATTAATCCTGATTTATAGAAGTGTAGGCAATGACAGAATCATAAAGCATTTACATGTCCTTTTTCTTTGACTAAGAGTAGATTTTGAGGAAGGTAAATTGGTCGTTGCCCTCCCAAGTCTTCTGCCTAGCTTTTCCAAACTTCATGTAGACACTACCTACCCCTAGGAAATAGTCTGTCTTCAAAGACAATGGTCTTCTAACAGCAGCTGTGTTCAGGGGAGTAATACTGAAGGTACAGGATAGTATGCCAGCCACTCCTCATCAATAGCCTCTCCTTCTCTTTAAAAAACTAGCTCATTGAAGTTGAGCAACAAAGAACAAAGACGTTACAGCTCATCTTGAGCTACAAATGCTCTTGAATTTGTATCTTTTTGCAAACAAGTGTTCTCAGTTTTACACTGAGAACATAAATTGTTTCCATTTGATGAGTAGAATTGTCCTGGGTTCAGCAGTAGCAGTCATTTTTTCTCCTTCTTAGTAGCAGGTGCAGTGCTGTGGTTTTGACTCTCAGCCTGAGAACAACGCTGATAACACCGATGTTTTTAGTTGCTGCTTGGTAATGGTTACTCTGACCAAGGACTTTCTGAGTCTCATGCTCTGCCAGGGGGGAGAGGAACCTGGAAGGAAGCAGAGACAGGACAGCTGACCCAAGCTAGCCAAAGAGGTATTCCATACCACAGCACGTCATGCCCATGGGGCAGTTACCTGGAAGGGTTAGATCACTGCTCAGGTCAGGGTGTGTATAGGTTGGCGGGTGGTGAGTGGTTGTATTCTCTTCCCTTGTTATTTCCCTTATCATTATTATTCTTGGTGGCAGCAGCAGTGGTTTGTGTTATACCTTAGTTACTGGACTGTTCTTATCTCAGCCTGTGGGGTTTACATTCTTTCGATTCTCCTTCCCATCCCTCTGGGAGGGGGGGGGAGGGAGTGAGCGAGCAGCTCCGTGGTTCTGGGTTGCTGACTGGGCTTAAATCATGACAGATCTTTTTGGTGCCCAGCGTGAGCGACAAAATTCAATTTTTTTTAATCTCTCCATTTGTCTCTTCCAACCCCACTGTATTGGTTTTCCCTTTTACCCAGGCCTTTAGTTCCATTCTTTTCACTCCACTCTCCTCCAGGAAAACTCAGCTGACCTCTTGATAGCCCAGGCCCTTGAGCAGCAAGATAAACTTATGCTGCTTGTAGAGTTCAAAAATGCTTTCCAGAAACTGTCCCTAGCAACTCATTTATTTGTCCTAGAGAGTAAGACTCATATAATCTCACTTCAACCGTAAGCAGAAGCAGATCTACTACACTTTGATAAAAGCAGGATCCTCAGCTGAGGACAGACGGCTGTGGTCTTCTTCCCAGACCCTAGCCAGCACAGCAGGGAACAATACCTCCTCACACCATACAGTCTAAAAGACATTCCTGCTTCATTTGTAGGCAGAAATTGCCTTCCCTTCTGCTAGATATTGCATCTTCCTCAGGGATTTTGTTCTACTTAGAGCAGTCTGTCTCTTAACCTTTTTAGCAGGTTGCCACAAAGGAGAAATCTCTGTTATATAAAACTTCATAAAGTGGTACTAAGCATGTATGAGAAAATAAAAGAAGACTAAAAGAACACTGTCTTATTAAATGTTTTATAGGGTGCCCTTCACAGAAATTACCTTTCTGGGAAGTCCAATTGTCTCCCTTCCCCCCGCCATCTTCTCAACAAGCATTTCATTAAGTGTGCTTGGTCACACGCGTTTTAACCTGTGGCTTTCCTAAGAATAGTTTCCAATCTGAAGATAACACCTTTTCCTCCCACACACACATGCACATATGCACATACACACACAAACACACACACATGCACACACTTTTACCTGTTTCCATAGAAACCCCACTGGAAAATGTTTACATGCCAACCATGTCAGAGGGAGCTTTTCCACAAAAATAGGCAGCATCTTAGGAAAATGACTCAAAAGCTTTATTGTTTTTTGTTCAATCCAATCTGCTTACCTGAGCAACAGTGTGGTAAAGCACGTTTTGCCTTCTTCACCAAAGAAGTGCAGCAGCAGCATGGTGTGCTGCATTCCAGGATAGGGCCCCTGATGGGGACAGGTCTTCCCCACTCTGGAGTACTCTGCATCAAATTAGCATGATGTGAATCTGAGTAGTGTTGCATTCTGTGACTCAGGTTATGATTTTGGACTACATTAAATATTCATATTCTGTAGGGAGAGTGTAGAGGAGATTAGAGCAGCCTTTGTTGTAAGACCATGATATATTCCAGCATCCCCAGTATTTCTTTGACCAGTCTTAAAAGTTACATTTTCCAAAGCCCAAACGTTTTCTCAGTTGCCACACTCACTCTAATGTAAATGACTGCATCTAGTTTGTCATTTTGTAACTTAATGAGAATGGCACTGCCATCAGAAGAGATCAATCTTTATTTTCCCAAGGCTATTCAGTTGCCTATTCCACATTTTTTTTCTGCTCTATACCAGTTTCACTTACTTGAAAACTAGAAAAATGAAAAATAGCATGAAGACAAAGGCTTATTCTTCAAATGTACCTCCATCACACCATAGCTGTTATTTCTTCTGGTGGGCTGACTGCAGTTTTGACTATTACATTCTGAGTATTTCTTTTCAAATTTCCTGAAGAGTGTTGCCGTTAATGTGGGCATAATAAACTGTACATAACCTGCAAGAACTGTGCTTTAAAGTGTTTGTTCAAGAGCCTAGGACGACACAAGCAGTAAGAATCTCAAGCAAATGTTTACCTTGCTCCTTCCCATAGGCTCCACTCAAAAAGTAGCCCCTAATGAGTTTACAGTTGCAGAGAGGATTAATACAAATTTTTTGCCCTAAGAAGAGTAATCATATATAAGCAATGCATTCTGAAATCTCAGATTTCGTTTTACTCCCTACTTGAGTTTTACTTAAGAATTCATGAGGAGAAATGTTTTCTATCTTACTTTCCCCATAGAAATTGCATTCTACTGTACAAGCTTACTATCTCACTTCTTTTACATTTGTTTTTTTTTTCAAGTGAGAGGTGGAGCATAAATGGTCAATTCAAGTTACAGACAAGAAACAGAAAACAGAGACCTGAAGCTGTTCACAGTAGGGCTCAACTGCCTGTTTTCTGCCTTTCTAGTGAAATAAATTAACATGAGATTTGCTATTCTGAGGAGGAAAATTATTTTCAATTCTGAATATTTCTACTTACCTCCGTGACAGGTAACATTTGGAGACATCATATTTTTTTCTAAATTCACTCACTGTGAGAAGTTGGGTTGTACAGAGCTTTCCAATTCCAAGAGAAGAAAAAAAAAAAACCCTTGGCTGTCTTTGGCAGTACTATTTGGTAAAGAGAAAAAAATTGCCTATTTATAGGTAGTATAATATCTATACTTTAGCATAAGCAAATTGAACTGCAGGTAGTTCCTGTCTGCAGCTTCCTTTCTTCTGGAGTCCTAATGCTAATTCTGTATTGACCAGTGATACCAGGCGTCAAAATGCATGTGAAATATACAAGCATGAGAATTTATAGCTCAGCTCTTCAGCTTAGTTGGGCTAACAGAATAATCCTCAGAATATAATATTTAGAATTCCTGTGCTATAGCTGTTGTAACAATACAGATTAGTTGGTAAATAGTGGAAGATTAAGTATTTCAGATAAGTTTGAGGTGTTCCATTGTACTTACTTTCCATTTTTTCCTACTATAAGGAAAAAAAGTATAAAAATGCAGTTTGATGTTGTGCCAGAAAAGCAGCTGTTTTTCCTAAGATGAGTATAAGCATCCATGGAAACAATGATTTAATAATGTTTACTGAAAGCAGTGACTAGATTGTGAGTTTAGCAGATGGAGTTTGCTATAAGCTGTTGTTTGTAAGCAAAATATATATTAAATGTCACAATATGTTTTGTTTATATAAAGTGAAACATAACATAATTTCCTCTGTTTGGAAAAATTTTCTTGAGAGATTGGGGAAAGTTGTCCGACCAGTCCTGAGCAAAACAGTAAGAGATTTCTTCTGTGTGATTACAGGCAAGTATTAGATAGATGTTCTTGGATGAACAGCTTGTGAAATATGGAGCTTCCAGAGATTTGGTGTGTTTTTTATTGTTCATAGTGAGTTGTGTAAAAGAAGAATTTAAGTAGCAAAAGCAGGGTTATAATTTACATAGACTCATTTAAAAGAAAAGAGTATTTGATATATATGTGTAAAACAAAATAGAGCAAAACATTTATAATCTCATTTCTTGAAATTAGGGAATCGTAACTATATTTTTTATAGTTTAGAGATGTACCTCATTAACCCTCATCTAATATGCAAAGGGATCATCTTTCTATTAGAGAATTAATTTGGTTATCATTGTTGATTATTATTTGCTAGGGTACCATGTCCACCCAATCTAGGCATGAGTGGCTTATGTCTGTGGTGGTCAGCAGTGCGCATGTGTGTATAATAAAAAGACAGTCCTAAGCAGAAGCAAGAAAAATTGAGGAAACAAGAAATAAGAGCGGAGAGGATTAGGACAGCTAGTAGGAATTTCATAGAAACACACTAATGACTATTATATATGAAGATCTAATGTAGCTTATGTCTAATGACTGGAGCACCAGTAGTGTTCTTTTCTGCCCTTCCAGTTGCAGGGAATGAAAGGGAAGAAACAGGAAGAGCCAGCAGATCAATACCTGGCTCTGAGTCTGGTGTCACCAGGAGTATTTTGGGGTTTTTGATAATGGGTTGGTCTACATGATGCCAGACCTGCTGGCAAGTGTCTCAAAGAGGGGAAAGATGCTTTGCATAGGAGTTAGCAGGGCTCATTGAAAGAGCTTTACATTAGATTTGAAGGGGGGAAGGAATAAAACCATGCTCACTGGATATAAGTCTGGGGGTAGCATGCCAGTGCTTTGAGGGATGGGGTGCTAGCAAGGTCCTCAGTTCTGCTCCACCATGTGCTAAGCACACTGGAGCACATTTGAAATGTGCCTGTACTAATGTGCACAGCACCCTGGCCACCTTAGTGGAGGTAGGGATGGAGATCCCCATGGCAGGAAAGATTCAATGGTTGTTGATGTGTTAGAAATAACAGAAGCACCTGAGAACAGTCACACAGGAATTAAGGCTTCTTTCCCACAGAAGAAGGCAGAATCAGCAGCCCAACTGAAGTGCATCTATACTAATGCACACAGCATGGGAGCAGGCAGGAGGAGTTGGAAGCCATTGTGCAGCTGGAAAACTATGATGTAGTTGTAATTGTGAAAACATGGTGGGGTGCCTCACACAACTGGAGTACTGCAGTGAATGGCTATAAACTCTTCAGACAGGATAGGCAAGAGAGGAGAGGTGGTGGAACAGCACTGTATGCTAGAGGGTGTTTTGGCTGTCTAGAGCTGGACGATGGATAAGGATCAGGGGAAAAGTCAGTAAGGCAGAAATCATAGAACCTAAATTTAACTACTGCCACAAAACCACATTGTAGACTACCCAGCCAGGGTGAAGAGACAAATTAAATCATAGAATCATAGAATAGTTAGGGTTGGAAAGGACCTTAAGATCATCAAGTTCCAACCCCCATATCTAAACCATATCACCCAAGGCCTCGTCCATCCTGGCCTTGAACACTGCCAGGGATGGAGAATTCACAACCTCCCTGGGGAACCTATTCCAGTGCCTCACCACCCTAACAAAAAAGAACTTCCTCCTTATATCCAATCTAAACTTCCCCTGTTTAAGTTTTAACCTATTACCCCCTTGTCCTATCACTGCAGTTCCTAATGAGGAGTCCATCCCCAGCATCCCTGTAGGCCCCCTTCAGATACTGGAAGGCTGCTATGAGGTCTCCATGCAGCCTTCTCTTCTCCAGTCTGAACAGCACAAACTTTCTCAGCCTATCTTCATACGGGAGGTGCTCCAGTCCCCTGGTCATTCTCGTGGCCCTCCTCTGGACTTCTTCCAACAGTCCCATGTCCTTTTTATGTTGAGGGCACCAGAACTGCACACAATACTCCAAGTGAGGTCTCACGAGAGCAGAATAAAGGGGCAGGATCACCTCCTTCAACCTGCTGGTCACGCTCCTTTTGATGCAGCCCAGGATACGGTTGGCTTTCTGGGCTGCAAGTGCACACTGAAGCCAGCTCATGTTCATTTTCTCATCGACCAACACCCCCAAGTCCTTCTCCGCAGGGCTGCTCTGAATCTCTTCTTTGCCCAACTTGTAGCTGTGCCTGGGATTGCTCCCACCCACGTCTACGACCTTGCACTTGGCATGGTTAAACTTCATGAGGTTGGCATCAGCCCACCTCACAAGTGTGTCAATGTCCCTCTGGATGGCATTCCTTCCCTCCAGCGTATCAACCGAACCACACAGCTTGGTTTCATCGGCAAACTTGCTAAGGGTGCACTCAATCCCATTGTCCCTGTGTCCTGGGTTTAGCAGTAGCAGTCATTTTTCTCTTTCTGGTAGCTGGTGCAGTGCTGTGTTTTGACTTTCGGGCTGGGAACAGAGCTGAAAAAAATGATGTTTCAGTTCGGCCAATGACTTTGTGAGCCTCATGCTCTGCCACGGAGGAGGGAAGCCGGGAGGAAGCAGAGACAGGACACCTGACCCAAACTGACCAAAGAGGTATTCCATACCACAGCACGTCATGCCCAGGAGGTAACTGGGAGTTACCCAGAAGGGCAGAGTGGACTGCAGGATTGGAGGAGGTATCGGTCAGTACCAGTCCATGGCCCCGTCCGTCCCGCCCTGCTGCTGGAGCCCATCCGTATTACAAGTCATTGCCATAAAGTACAGTGAGACAGGAACCTTAGCCCAAGCCCCACACTTGATAAACACTAACACAGCGAATACTGGCTCTAAGTAAATTACAACATTCTGAAGCTGTGAGATCAAGAGGAACAACTCTGAGAGCCAATAAATCATAATTGTGACGAGTGACTATTAATCCAGTCAGATCTGTCGTTATCTCAACCCCTTTGAGCCCCACGTTGGGCGCCAAAAAGAACTGTCGTGGTTTAACCCCAGCCAGACCAGTTGTTCACCCACTCCCCCCCTTCTTTCCCTCCCCCTACTCCTGGAGGGACAGAGAGGAGAATCAGAAAGAATGCAACTCCCACGGGTTAAGATAAGAACAGTTTAGTATCTAAGGTATAACACAAATCACTGCTGCTACCACCAATAATAGTAATGATAAAGGAAATAACAAAGGAATAGAATACAACACCTCATCACCAAGCGACCAATAACTCACTCCCCCCAGCCCGACCAAGCACCGACCGATACCTCCTCCAACCCTGCAGTCCACTCTGCCCTTCCTGATAACTCCCAGTTACCTCCTGGGAATGACGTGCTGTGGTATGGAATACCTCTTTGCTCAGTTTGGGTCAGGTGTCCTGTCTCTGCTTCCTCCCGGCTTCCCCTCCTTACTGGCAGAGCATGAGGCTCACAAAGTCCTTGGCCAAACCAAAACATCATTTTTATCAGCTCTGTTCCCAGCCCGAAAGTCAAAACACAGCACTGCACCAGCTACAAAGAAAGAGAAAAATGACTGCTACTGCTAAACCCAGGACACCATGTCAGCAACAAAGATGTTGAACAAGACCGGTCCCAACACCGATCCCTGAGGGACACCACTCGTTACTGGTCTCCAACTGGACATTGAGCCATTGACCACAACTCTTTCGGTGTGGCCATCCAGCCAGTTCTTTATCCACCGAGTAGTCCATTCATCAAATTGATGTCTCTCCAATTTAGAGACAAGGATGTCATGTAGGACGGTGTCAAACGCTTTGCACAAATCCAGGTAGATGACATTACCTCCTCTACCGCTGTCCATCAGTTCTGTAGCCCCATCATAAAAGGCCACCAAATTGGTCAGGCAGGATTTCCCCTTAGTGAAGCCATGCTGGCTGTCACCAAGCACCTTGTTGTTTTTTATGTGCCTTAGCATGCCTTCCAGGAGAATCTGCTCCAAGATTTTGCCAGGCACAGAGGTGAGACTGACTGGTCTGTAATTCCCCGGTCGTACATTTTCCCCTTCTTGAAAATGGGGGTTATATTTCCCTTTTGCCAGTCATCGGGAACTTCACCTGACTGCCATGATTTTCCAAATATGATGGCCAGCAGCTTAGGAACTTCATTTGCCAGCTCCTTCAGGACCCATGGATGGATTTCATCAGGACCCATGGACTTGTGCACGTTCAGATTTTTAAGATGGTCTCGAGCCAGTTCCTATCCTATGGTGGACCCAAGGTCTTCATTCTCACAGTCCCCGCATCTGCCTTCCAAGACTTGGGTGGTGTGGTCAGAGCCTTTGCCAGAGAAGACCGAGGCAAAGAAGTCATTCAGAACCTCAGCCTTCTCCAAATCCTGTGTAGCTAGTTCTCCCAAGAGCTTCCTGAGGGGGCCTGCATTCTCCCTAGTCTGTTTTTTATTTGCTATGTACCTGTAGAATCCCTTCCTGTTATCCCTAATATCCCTAGCCAAGTTTCATTCTAACTGGGCCTTACCTTTCCTAACCTGGTCCCTAGCTTCCCAGGCAACATCCCTGTACTCTTCCCAGGCCACCTGTCCTTGCTTCCACTTTCTATAAGGCTCTTTTTTCATTTGAATTTTTCTCAGCAGCTCCTTATCCATCCAAGGAGGTCTCCTGGCCCTCCTGCTGCACTTCATTCTAGTTGGGATGCAACACTTCTGAGTTTGTAGCAGGTGATCCTTGAAGACTAACCAAGAGTCTTGGGCCTCCCTGCCCTCTAGGGCTATATCCCATGGAACCTTACTAAGCAGGCTCCTGAAGAGTCCAAAGTCTGCTCTCTTGAAGTCTAGGGCAGTGAGTTTGCTGCACGCTCTTCTCACTGTCCTAAGGATCTCAAATTCAACCATCAAGGAGCTGAAAGAAGTCTCACAACTGCTAGCCCTTTAAGTGCAGCCTTGGAAAAGGTCTTCAGGTGGTCATGCTTTAAGAAAAAGTGATACTGGTGCCAGTCATTTTTTGTAAGAAGGAGTACTGATAGTTTAATGACTATCTAGAACACTTAGAATTAATGCTGTTTATATTAATATAAGTAAACTGTACCATTCTATATTCATTAGCATATTTTATACAATGCTTTCAGACAAGTCTGAAATGGACTTGGAAATGTAGGAGAACCGTGATTGTCTATATAGCTTCAGGTTTTACTATAATATGACCTGTGGTTTTGTGGCAGCAGTTATATTTGGGTTCACATTAAGCTTCGTCTATGTATCAGAGTTCATAATGTTAACTAATGCAGCTTTCCCTTACATTCATTCCAGTATCTTTAAAACTAGTTAGTTACAAAGTGATAACAGGGAATGAATTTTGGGATGGGACTCATTTGTGTTTAGATGGGTAGGTACTACCACATGAGCTAGCCTAGAGAAAATGAGATTACTGCATAGTGGTATTTCGTAAACAAGCAGAATATTCTGCCCTTCTGACAGAGCATGTGAAGGTCAAGTGATAAACCAGAAGATACCTAAAATGGCACCACCATATGCATGTTTAGGCAACTGGATTCCAGTGTGTATGTCATATCATCATTATACTTGTCTTCTTAACATTGCAGAAGAGAATCACGCATCATTTGAACATTGCAAATACTGAGTTTTCATCATAAAGATGAAAATAAATAAAAATGTATTTTCAGTACGATGTAGTTTAAGCCCAGCTGGTAGCTCAGAACTGCGCAGTTGCTTGCTCACTCTCTTTCTTCTTCCCCACTGCTCCCAGCAGGATGGGGAGAATCAAAACAACGTAAATCCCATGGGTTGAGATAAGAACAGTCCAGTAACTAAGGTATAATACAAAACCACTACTGCTACCATAAATAATAATAACAATAATGATAAGGGAAATAACAAGGGGAGATAATATAAAACTAAAAGGAGAAAAGGTAAAAAAAAACTATGAATACAAGTGATGTACAATACAATTGCTCACCACCTGCTGGCTGATACCCAGCCTGAATCCAGCAGCGATCTGGCCTTCTGGGTACCTCTCACCAGTTTATATACTGGGCATGACGTGCTGTGGTATGGAATACCCCTTTGTCTAGTTTGGGTTAGGTGTCCTGTCTGTACTTCCTCACAGCTTCCCATGCCTCTCCTCATTGGCAAAGCATGAGAGAGTGGAAAGTCCTTAATCAGGGTAAGGGCTGCTTAGCAACAACTAAAAAAATCAGTGTGTTACCAGCATTCAGTTCTCAGACTGAAGCTGAAAACACAGCACTGCACCAGATACTAGGAAGGAGAAAAACAACTGTTACAGCTGAATCCAGGACAAAGTATTAGTTTCTACAAACTCTGAGAATGCATATTCAGTATTTACATTGCAGATAGGCTGGAGACAGGGACAGGCATGACACCCACATTTGTGTGGTTTTATTGTTGCCAAAATTATTTCCCTTTCATATCTTCAACCTCAGTGGATAGTTCAGTATTGCTTTGAAATTCATGGAAGCTAGGTGTGGTGGTAATGCAGTGTTTTCAGACCCCGTGGATTCTCACCGAAACAGCACAGTCCTCAGGACTCCTGTTTAAACAAACCCTAACCTCATTCATCCACTTTAATATTCTACTCACTGTGGCTTTTCTTACAGAATGAAGAGGATGAGGACCAGCCTCTTAGCCTGGCCTGGCCTGACACCCCACGCAAGCAGTTCACCTACCTTCTTGTATTACCCATTGTTTTTCCACTGTGGGTTTCACTCCCAGATGTCAGAAATCCTGTAAGTAACTGTCACTGTATGTCAGTATGTTTTGCACAACAGGGTGGCTATCTAAATCCCAGAAATAGACTGTAGTGGATTTATGTTAAACTAGAGACAATGACTTTTTTTGATAGTTTCTTCTTTGAAGAAGAGGTCACAAGATCAGTCTTCAAATCTTCACATGGGTGCTTATGGGCAACGGGTTAGTAATAGCTGTATAAAGGTTGCCATTCATAGTCACTATTTTTTTATGATACAAAGTAAAAGCTCTTGAAACTTCTTTAGGGCCTTCACATTGGCATTTCTAGATCCCTACTGAGTATCAAATAATTGATGATGAAGTCTGTCCATCTCCAGTGCACTAAAAAGTTTAAATGGAAAGATTTTAGTCTGTCTAAATTTTCTCTGTGTTTCAAAAGTAATGAATATTCTTTTAAATTAATGTTTTACTAGACCTTTCTCTTCTACTCATTATCTTCTTATCTTTATACTAGAACAAGATACGTAAGTCCTTCTGTGTGTAAAATACTTGCTAGCTTTGTCCCAAACACAGCTTGAAGTAGTTTAAGACTGATTATTGATAAAAATTACTTATTGTTATCAGTTCTTACCACTTTCTTATTAACGTATACAAAGAAACCAGACTGGGGAGACTCATGGAAAGTAAAAGATAAAAAGTCAAGAACCAAAAAAAATCCTACTGTAGTTTTCTAATCACTTTTGCTATCTGTATCAAAAAATGGATTTTAAACTGCTGCAAGAGGGATGTGCAGCGTACAAGGTTATAAATCAACACCATGAATTCTTTTTCCGTACTCACACACACTCAAAAACTTTCCCATAGCACACACTGAAAAACTGCAATTCAGTGCAAGAATCAAGCTAAAATAAGACATCTGATTTGGTTTTAGATAAAAGTTTCTGACATTTTCCTTTCCAGTCGTTAAGCTTTCTTTTCTTCAAGTTTTCAGTCAACTCTAGTAAACACTTCTTTTCTGGTAGCACATAGAGCATACTTAATGAATTTCAAGATTGTTTATTTCTGTATCTATGCCCTCGTTTTATTATTCAAACCCATCCCTGTAATTTTTTTTCATAGTTTGGCCCAAAATGAACAAGTACTGCTAAGAAATAATTATGTGCATTATTTTGTATTTTGAAAACTGAAGTTGACATCAATAGATATGTAGCTTTGTCCAATATTCTGTACTGTAGAAATGAGAATAGTAGTGGTTTTGTAAAGTGGTATCTCAAGAAGATGCGTGCAGTTGTGTGGTGCATTTGATTATTAACAATAGTACTGTTCACAACAAGACTTGCATGCTGACATCCTACAACTAAAATATCCTGCCATAACACAAAAGATAAGACCAGATACATCAATGGCAACAGAGTTTTAAAATTTCATTCACTGAAAGGAGTAACATTTTATACAGAAGTAAGAGAAATGCAGTTTGTGGTTACATGTAGTAATAACAGAAGACGTAACAGGCTGTATCAGTATGACAAGCTGCTTACTTTGAACATTGCTGTCGAAGAATTAACCAAATGCTTGCATAAACCGTGTAACTTTTCAAGGATACTTCATTAGTGTGTTTATCTGTGAAACATTCTCATTTATGCCTGGGTGCCATCCCTTCTAAAACCTAGTAACACAGCTCAGCATGTGCATCAGAAAACAACTTTTCATGAAATCTGTAAGGGCAAAGTTAAACCTAAAATAATACTTTAATAGATTTTGTAGGCCTGTCATCAGGGGCTTGTTTTGCAAATGTGGTAATTTTAGTCAGAAACCCAAATTCTGCATCAGGATGCTCAGATTAGCATGTGGGTATACAAAATGAACATTTGTGTGCTATATACTGATTAGAGAGACCATATGGAGCTTTTGTCATCCTCTGTGGGAGTCCAACTTTTCAAAAATGAGTTGTCATTTCTTCCTAGAGTCTCTTTCCTAAAGTATGTTTTATCTGCACATAATGGAGATGGTTTGACTGCATTTACTTATATACCAAGCTATATTTGCATCCACGAGACCCAGAAGCCTTAGAAAAAACGTTTTATATACGAGGTCTCCAGTTACAAAGTTACCAAAGCCCTTGCTGCCCTAATGTTCTTGTGCACATATATGCAGGTTTTTATACACTTAGAGTAGATTATGCATTAGTTCAACTAACTCACAACTGATTCAATAGCTGGCATGTTTTAATGTGTGTTTAGTGCCTTAATCATACCTGCTCGCTTTAAGCCACTATATATTAAAATCCTTACTATAACATCAATAATGTTGCTGGCAGTACACCAGGTGTAGGTGTGCCTTGGGGAATTTTGTACCTCACTTTTTGTTCAGGTGTTTTGAACAACAACAGGCATTTTTCCTGAGCTAATAGCTTATTTCCCCAGTGCCTCTGTAAAGGCCACAAAAATTAACTGTCCCACATCCTGTAGTAAGGGCTATTGAAATATTGAAAGGAAAATTGACACAACCAAGGTGGCCTAGTGAATCAGTGGCAAATATTGAGTGCCACCTCTGTTATTATAGCCGTGCTTCATTGTCCATCCCTTTATGTTACAGGCCATAAAAATGGCTATAGGGGCTGTAGTCCTGCTGTCGCTGGACCTGTATGGGGCAGTTTGTTGTAACCCTGCAAATTTCCATTACCAACAAGGAGCAACAACTTACATGAACTCTTGTTGCCATACAGAGATGCACTGTTACCAAAGGGAAAAGGACAAGATATTAGTGCACAGATGCCCTTACAGGAGCAGGTTCTGAGTAAACAGATTTAAGCACTGTCATGTATGAAAGGAAAATCAAAGCTTGAAATGCAGATAAATTTATGTAGGAGACAAACATTCATTCAGGTTAAAGGTAAAGTAGATGATAATACTGGCTAACAATAAGACACTTTGCAAATTATTAAGCACTATTTTTTAGTATCAGGCTCTTAGAAGAAAAACCTTCATACTTGAAATATTCTTGCTACTTAAAGTCCTGTTTTCAGACAGGCATGACATCAATACAGAAATGTACCAAGTGTCCTTGAGATTACTGGTAGACAGGAACAGTACCAATCTGACCAAACTAATGTGAAACTACAAAATTATTTCTCTTCTGTTAAAAGAGAATGGCATATGAACTGAAGCAGCCATGGCTTTTTCTCATTTGTCTGTTACCATGACCACAACAGAACCAACTTGTAATACACTAGGCTCTCTGTCTTTATAAAGCAACCATGACAACAAGAAAAGGTGAAGAGAGTGGTTGCTGCTGTCTGCTGTCTCTGACTAATTCTTCCAGGAAAATGCTTGGAACTGACATGTCTTTATATTTCCAAGAACTAGGGAGTTGCAAAGAGGTAAATCTTGGAAAAATGCTGTCATTAGTTACAAAACGAGCATGATTATTATTGCATTCGGGGGGGGGGGGGGGGCAATAAAATCCAGCATCCAATAAAGAATCAGCACTCTGATTACTGCTTTTTAAAAGTTTCATCTATATGCAAATGTCCTGGGTTCCGCTGTAACAGTTGTTTTTCTCCTTCCTAGTAGCTGGTGCAGTGCTGTGTTTTGGCTTTAGTGTGGGAACAATGCTGATAACACACCGATGTTTTAGTTGTTGCTAAGTAACGCTTACTCCGATCAAGGACTTTTCAGTCTCTTACGCTCCGCCAGTGAGGAGGGGCACAAGAAGCCGGGAGGGAGCAGAGACAGGACACCTGACCCAAACTAGCCAAAGGGGTATTCCATACCACAGCACGTCATGCCCAGTATATAAACTGGGGGGAGGTACCCAGAAGGCCAGATCGCTGCTGGATTCGGGCTGGGTATCAGTCGGCGGGTGGTGAGCAATTGTGTTATGCATCACTTGTGTTTATTGTTTTCTTTTCCTTGTACCCCTTGCAGTTTTATATTCTCTCCTCTTGCTATTTCCCTTATCATTATTATTATTGGTGGTAGTAGTAGTAGTTTTGCATTGTACCTTAATTACTGGACTGTTCTTATCTCAACCTGTGGGGTTTACATTCTTTCGATTCTCCTTCCCATCCCACTGGGAGCAGGGGGGGAAGAGGAGGGGGAGTGAGCTGCTGTGTGGTTCTGAGTTACTGGCTGGGCTTAAATCATGAGAGCAAATTATATAGCAGCACCTATGGAGTCCATTCTTGATTTCATCAACTGTAGTATGTACAAGCTTTAAATTTTGCCCTTCTTGAGTTAAACGTTCCGCCTTTTAAAATAGGTAATTAGGCTTCTAAACCTTTTAAGTACTCTTAGTCTTGAACTGCTGCTCATCAGGTAAGTTTATTGGGAGAGGACTGGCTAAGACAGGCTAGGAATACACATGATTCAAAGTTACTGACTTGTCATTCTTAGCCATCTGAATTCTGTGGGTGTCTTACTCAGGCAAGGTCCTGTTATTTTGGAAGACCCATTTGGTATATATATTCACACTTACAGACAGCTATTACTGCCCAGTACAACTCTTGGTGTATTAGTTTTACATAAGCCAACGTATGCTAATATCTTCAGTGTTGTATGGTGATTATTCAGATTGCATTGATAGGAGGTGCTCTGTGTAGGTTTTGTGACCAGTTACAACAAACTTATAATTTCATCATCTCTTTCACTGCATGTGTTGCCAGAAAATCACAGCTTTTACAAAGAGGACAAAAAATGTTGAAAGTTGAGAGAGGTGGCTACTAAGAATGGTGAAAAAGAAGTGCTAGCTGTTTAGTTTAAAAAAAAAAAAAAATATTTACTAGCTAGATTCATTCATTCCTTCCAGGCTCAATTCTACTCACACTGGTGTCAGACCACCAAGAGCCAATTTGTGTTCCCTCCAAGTCGTATTCCTTTTCAGACTAGGGTCTTCTCTTCCACAGTGCATATAAAGTATTGGTTTGAAAATGAAAAGTGCATCTTAGTAGGGTTAAACATCAGAAGCTCATCATTAGATTTTCTGATTTGATAAAGATTTAGAACTCTGATTTGAAAAAGTAACTGGTTACTCTGTAGAGTTAAGAAGGGTTTAAGAAGCAGGTGAACCAAAGTAGCCTGGGACATCTCTAGAAACAGTGCTTGTGACAGTAATGGAGTTTATAGATGTAGAAAAGGAAAAGGTTGTTTCCAGGTGCCACTGGGGCTATTTGTGCCTATATTTAAAGATAATTAATTTAAGACACCTACTGGAATGATTTTCTTACTCCAACAGAAGTTTAATTTTTTATTTATATGTAAGGGATTTTCCGAGCATTGTTAAATCTATTTTGCATTTAATGTCTGTTTGTGTGCATATTGAGTTGTGGAATTGTATAGGTCATGTTAGTCAGTGCTTACGAGCTCAATTTTCAGGAGGGCATTTAGCATTAGGCAAAGTGCCCGCAGGGAGAGAGTAAGTGTTCTATAGCACAGCTCACAGCTGCACCTGCTGCTAGAGCAGATACGGACCTTCTAAGTGTCCAGTCCTGTTGGTGAGTGTGCACAACTGCTTTTGCTGACTTCTACCTTTTTCCCATTAGTCATGACCTCATTTCAGTCTGTTTACATTAGCAGAGTCTACACAATTTCAATGAGCTGCGGACCAGCCTTGCTCTTTTCTGATTCTGCTAACAGAGTGTCATTCCCTCATTACTAGCTCTTTAACAACCAGCTCAATTCACTGAGCACCTCTTACTCCCCAGGAACAACATTAGGTTGTTCTCTATAAATGGCTCTTGTGTCTGTTACAGAAGAAAAGATGGCTGTACAGCTCTCTAAACTCTAAAAAAAAGAGGGGTTTATCATGACTTGAGCAAACTGAATCAGCAAAAGGCAAATAGTATTTTCTCTCCAAAAGTCATGTTTGGGGAAAGCCCTGCAGTCCTCTCTGCTGTCACAACAGGACAGCTAGGAATGACCCCCAGGCTAATGCATCTGCTGGTGCTGCAGGGGTATGTCTTGCAATAGAGAGAGGTACAGGCAAGGTGTGCTGCCCAAAAACTCTGGAGCAAAAAGTGGAAGTGAATTTAGTGAGGAATTACCAGGAAAAGGTAGTTCAGGATCAAGCAGCAGCTGGAACAACTATTCAAACTGGCATAATTTACTTCCAAAAGCAGTCCTACTGATTATTCATGAAAATTCGTAGTACTCTAGTAGCGGCACATCAGAACTTGTCTGAGGTAAGGGTCTGTGTTCAGAACGTCAGTGCCCATAAAGACTGTGGTTTCATTCAAGACTTGTAGCACCCATTCTTACTGCAAATTTCATTTTAAACACTAATTGGATTTAGACAGTGATTGCCTAGTACAGTACTGCAGGTGTGTTTCCTTCCTTTAGTAGTTAACTTGATCTCTTTTTGTTACATTCTGAGAAACAAAAATACAGCATGTCATCCTTCAACACAGGTTTTCACTGTCTCTCTCTGTTTCTGTTGCAGAAGTCAAGAAAATTTTTTCCTATCACATTTTTTGGCTCTATCAGCTGGATTGCATTTTTTTCTTACTTAATGGTCTGGTGGGCGCATCAGGTAAGGAGGTAACGCTGATACAAAATACAAGCCCTGCATTGTGTTTTGCACTGTGAGACATCATTTAGAATCAGAGTCCATCATCTATTGCATGCTGAGTAGTGCTTTATTTTTGGAACTGCAACCATGGATGAAGCAAATTACTACTCAGAAAATGAAAAGAGGTTCAGAGAACTGTGATTGTCTTGACCGTAGGACTTGATCCTTCTGGTAATGTCAGAGCCATCAGCAACTGCTTGTCTGTACCTACTGGTTCTATTTGACAATCTTTCTCCTGAAACATGGAGAAATCTGTGAATATGAATAATTCTTCAATCTTGCCTGTATTATCCAGGTGATATTGTTGTTATTATTATTGTTGTTGTTATTATTATTATTTTCTGGGTTTGCTTAAACCCTTTAGGTTGGAGAGACCATTGGTATTAGTGAAGAAATCATGGGACTGACTATTCTAGCTGCTGGCACATCTATTCCTGACCTTATTACCAGTGTTATTGTTGCCCGTAAAGGTCTGGGGGACATGGCTGTATCCAGTTCTGTTGGAAGCAACATATTTGACATCACAGTGGGGTAAGTCCTACAGCAAGAAAATTGTCTATTTTAACACCTCTTTTGTTCTTAGCATATTGCTGTGGTTTTGCCAAGGTGTTGCCTACTTGAAAAGTGATGCCACTGAAGCTGAAAATGGAGAATGATGCAAATATGAAATGGATGTTACTGTGCTAAGTTCTCAAAAGTTTATAGACATTTGCGTGACAGAATTGTTACAAATTTGTTGCCTAATTCACTCTTTGATACACTGCTTCACAGCAGCTCTAGCATAATAATGTGTGGCATGTGGTTGGCATTCAGATTCTGTTTCAACTTTTTGAGACCGAGTTAGAGGTGGTCCAGAAATGTTGTGATCGATGCCTTAGTGTTTCAAAAACATGCAGGAAATATACAGAAAAACTCTGTCTTTATTCCCACATTTCCATCTTCAACACAGGAATAGAGGCACCGAGAATCATGTCTGTACTCTCAGTGTCTCCATCTCTGATTTTTGTTTCCTACAACACATGCAGAAGAACAGGTCTAGTCATAGTCACAGTTTTGAGCAGCCGTCAGGTCATTATTTTTTGCTGCTGAAAAGATACCAGCAACTGCACAGGTACAGAAAGGGATCCTGAAGTTAGAGTGAATTATAAATGGCTTTTTTACTCTATTAGCTAATGGCAGTACCTTTGGACACAGCATTAAAAATGGGCTACTTTTTTCTATTAATCCAGAAGTATCAGAACTACAAAATCTATAGGGGGCATTGCAAAAGGGTGCATAGGGTGCATTGCAAAACTTTTCTCTTTTGCCATGCCTTCTTAATTTTCTTAAAATTTGTAGTCTTCCTGCCAACGTAAATAGCTTGTCCTGTACACATCTGCTAGACCTGGTGTATTTATATCAGAAATGGCACAGTAGAGCTGTAGTGTGGTGTAGTTAGTACCGAAGCTGTAACAAATTATTCTCTCTTGAACTATTTATTCAAGGGTTGAATGCTGTGAGCTTCTGACAGCATTATTCATGCTTCCTAAGCCTGCTAAGCTCTGATCAGTGGCTTAAATATTTATTTCAGCTTGACATATTCCAGGGGGATGTTGCCTCATTCTGTGGCATCAGAGATGAGAAATGCAATGACAGCAAATACAGAAATAGAAATTAAGCTGGAGTTCAGTTGAAGTTCGCATTTTACATAGGTTTATACCATAAATGTGGATCAAACTTTTATAGGACAATTTTGGGGCACGGTGCCTTACAAAGTGATGGTTCTTTGTGGCAAGAATGTGTCTTTATGTGATGTACTGTCCTGTCACACAGACTCTTGTAAAGAGAGTGTAAGTGGTTCTTCCACAGATGGTCTGAAATCTAGAAACAAATGAAAGGGGTCTTCCTGCTCACAGGTGGGATTCCAGGTGATTTGACGGCCAAGAGAAATAGAATTCACCAGTGTAACTGGTGGAAGAGAGCCTAAACCGTGTGTATTCTCCTTGGGAACCATGAGCAAGCTAACAAATCAGATTTGTGTACATATTAGGAGAGTTGAAACGCTTCCTGCCTTTCTTTCTGCAGGAAGCCTTTGGTGGTATTTTGAAGTGCCCCCAGAAGCTTTTTCGTTACTTTTCCTGCACCTCTGCAATGTTTCACATTTATTTTTTTATTTCTTAACAGCCTGCCTCTTCCATGGCTCCTGTACGCTGTCATTAACAGCTTTGCCCCAGTGACAGTCAGCAGCAACGGTCTGTTCTGTGCAATTGTCCTCCTTTTCATCATGCTGCTCTTTGTCATCCTCTCGATTGCTTTCTGCAAGTGGAGGATGAATAAGATCCTGGGTTTTCTCATGTTTGGGCTTTATTTTGTGTTCCTGATTGTCAGTGTCCTCCTGGAGGACAAAGTGATCCAGTGTCCTGTCTCCATCTAGGGAAAAATGCTGTTTTGAGGAAAAAAAAGAAAAAAAGGAAAAAAAGGAAAAAAACCCCAAACCAACCAAACAACAACAACAACAAAAAAAAAAACTTATGAAAACAGCCAAAACCAAACAAAAACAAAAAAAAAAACAAACCAAAACCACAAACCAAAACCAAACCACCCTCCCCTCATCCAAACCCACATATATTTATTTAAATATATATATACATCAATATGAAACAGCAAAAACCTACAATGGAAAGTTTCTGTGAGAATAGCCTGTGGACTCCTAAATTTCCTCTCACTCATTTTTAAAAGAGAGGAAGAAAGAATAGGGTACAAAGGATGGATCCCAGAGCTGAAGAATGATTGCTGTTGGACAATCCAATCACAAGTGAAGGACTGAGTCCAGCTGCGCTGAGGTTTTCTTTGCTGCAGAGCATCCTCACCACTCAGAACCAGAGATGCTGCTCATGCACGGAAACAGTGAAAGCTACAGCTTCTGCTATCCGTATGTACCTAGCCACAGAATTCTCATTCTTTGTTTTAGAATACACAGATACACAGTGTGCTCAGTTCTCAAAGCTTTGATCTTGAGGGAATGTTAATACTAACTTTATGGAAACATTACCCCCACACACTCCCTGGTGTGGGAGTTTTCTGATAATCTGCTGAAACTCCTGAGTGGAAAGCATACACCACATGCATGAGTAGCAGACAGGGGAGAGAAGTGTCTCTTCCTATAAGTGAATTTATGTGATTTCAGCAAGGACAGGGTATTTGTAAATAGTTTCATCTTCTGTATAGCAGGTCCGTAAAGGCAGTTATCAGGATGTTAATGGTGGTTTATTACATCCTGCAAAACTCTTCAGATTCCAGAAACTCTCTGGCACTGAAGGGGCCACACTGCCTGGACCTGGCCATTTTGTGATTAGTGCTGTAACTTGTGCATTTTTTAAACTGCATTCAATGCAATGCAGTGGCAAAGACGAGAATGGGGATACTCTGTCTTTAATAGTTACGCAACATGCAGACACCATACAGCTACTGTGTGAACACAACATTTTTTGCAGCAATACAAGCAATAATAATATTCAGATGCTGTTATCATAATGAGTTTGCCTTTACATGCCAGAAGAAAAAGGTTAATTTGCTTATGCATAGTACTTCATACAGAAAATAGAAGTAGTTGAAAAGTGACAGCTTAATTGCTGAAGTAGATATGTATTTTACAGGCTTTCGCTATTATTTGGAGTGTAAGGACCTTCACAGCTACCTATAGCTATTGCTGGAAGAGATTCCCAGCTGATGTACATAGCTGGAGCAGTTCATATTTGCTCTTATAAATCTTGAAACTAGGTAGGAGAAACTAACAATTTAAATATAGTGGAACTGCAGGAAATATACGTAATTATTTTTCAGTATTGCTGAAAGTGTGAGTGTCTGAAGAAGCCAAGGAAGGAGTGAAAATACAGTATTATTTTACTGAAATCCTGAGAGAAGGAGAAGGTCCCAACCTAGAACACAAAAAGTAAGGAGAGAGAAAGCAACTAAGTGTTTATCTTTCCTGTATGTTTGGATGATTAAAAAAAAAAAAACAACAACAGAAAAAAGGAGGACTGAAACTGATGTTATGAAAATATTTGTGATAATCGTTACTTGTTTGTTCAAGTTATCTGTGCAGTTCAGAGTTCATGAAATTTTAGCACATTTCTGTGACCTGATTCAGCATTGCTTTGTATTCATATTGTGCTCACAATGGCAATGCCATGCTCACAGCTGTGTAACAGAAGGCTCAGCACATTTTGTCGTGTCTGGTTTTGTGTGTTCCATGCTGTTTGCTTCTCACTCATCTCCTTTGTCCTTTACTGTTTTCCTGTTATATGTGTTTGTTTGTAACATTATCTGGTTAGATGAGGACTTGACAGAAAACAACAGTAAACTAAAAAAATACATAATAAAATTACTAAATTGTTAATATAATGTGGTATCATAAAAAAAAATAAAGTAATATAGCAAGAAAACTAGGAGTTACAAAGTCTGCTACTCATGTCTTGTCCTGAGGTATCAAGGCCTAGTTACATTCAGAATCAGTATTTGATCTTAACCATACGTTTGCAACAACTCTTGCTTCTTAGTGCGTGTTACTGTGAGCTTCTCTCATTGTGAGCAAAAATTTGGCAATGTATTTAAGAACCTTCATTGCTCCAGAATCCTTACGTGTCTTAACGATTGTGCTGTCCACCCCTTAACATTTGTTTCTGCGGGAGTACACGATGGGAAGACTTAGGGGAGGTGTGTATACATCCACACCTCTCTCTATGTGTATCTACAGTGCCCTCTACTGACTAAAACAGCAATATTGCAAAACCAGCTCTAATCCAAATTCCGACCTCAAATGGAACAAGTGTCCCAAAAATACAGAGCTGACTCCACAGTATAATCTGTTTTAGAGGAGTCACCAGATGCTTTTATTTCAGATGACAGAGCTCAAAACAGGTGATCCTTTCCCAAGTGGGCAGAACAAGACAAAGAAAACTAAAAGAGCATGTGCTGGACCGTGATAGTTCTGTGTATGTGGGTGCTTACGATAAACTAAGATGTCCAGATTCACTGGCCTGACATTTCAAATCAAGAAAACAGGGAAGGGCAAGAGTAGAGCTCTGTTCAGTGCATTACTCTTTTTTCTGTTGGGTTTTTGGTTTGTTGGTTGGTTTGATTTTTGGTTTTTTGGGTTTTTTTTTTTTTGTTTTGTTTTGTTTTGTTGAGGGTTTTTTTCTGGTTGGTTGGTTTTCTGTTTGTTTTTTGGTTTTGGGGTTTGGTTTTTTTCTTGGGGGGGGTGGGGTTTGGTTTGGTTTGGGGTTTTTTCATGACTTTACGGCCAGCAACACCAGACTGGCAACACAGCAAGTAAGATAAAATGCAAAATCAGGTTAAACAGCCAACTCTGTGACACCGTAACGCCTGCAGAGAACCAATTTCAGACATTGTTTTTGGAAGGGATTTCCTGTAGCATTTGGGTAGGATCGTGGGCCAGATTGCAATTAAAGATTTGCTGCACTAACTTCATTGGAATTAACGAAGAAAATAGCCCCAGCTGCACAAAATACCACTGGAGTTTGAAGAGTACTCACAGTTTTCCACTAAAAAAAAAAGTAAAAATAAGCCACCCTGCCACCCTGACTTCTCTCTCCAGAAGCCACCATGGTCAAATCTGTAGGGTAAATGCTATAAAAGTGTGATAAAGAGAGTGGTAAGAAGGTGATCTCCTCAAGAACAGGGTTCTTACATAGACATGGCAAAATCTTTCAGCAAGGCTCAGTATAGTTTAGATTAACTACTTTACTGAAAGCTAGTGCTTGTAGTGCAGACAGGCTCTCTGAGTCTGTATGCCTCTGCTTATTCATTCCATTGATGTGGCTTTCTGCATAACCATGAAGCATAAAGCACGGTGCGTGACAATGCAGCTTACTTAGATGTCCTTTGGTGTTCGTAATGGTGATGAATCTACCTTGAAATTTCCTAATATGCTACTCTGAAGTAGTTTATGGTCGTTGTCACTTATGGTATGGTTGTGTGCAGATATGAAGGTCCATACTGCAGTAGGTTAAATGTGATTAATCCAAGTACTGTATAAAATTAGTAGATGCTTAGAAATATTCTTAGTGTTCGGGTGTTTTTTAAGGGATTATTTCTCTGGTTGTCTTTCATTATGTGTTTTACGAAAACGGGGATATACAACATTTTTTTATTATTCTTCTTTCAGCAGTAATTCCTTAAGATAGCAATTTGTGGTCCATATAAATTATGTTTTGAATCAAACATGAATCTGTATCAGTACATTTATTTAATTTATAGCAAAGAAATAATCCCTTCTCCAACAACTGGCCCACTGAAATCCCAAAGATTTCAGCCATTGACTTGGGAAGATACAGATTTTTATTATAGGAGTCCATATTTCGTAAATGCATTTGCTTAACAAGCATAATTGTCCTGGGATCTATGAGCAAACAGAAAAATTCACTTGTATTCTTGGAAACCATTTTACCTCTTGTAAATAACAATCACACAACTAACTGAGAAAGAGGCATACTTAGTTCCTTTAAGTAGGTGATTCTTGTTTTCCTGCTGTTCCTGGGAAGTTTAGTGCAATAACTTGCAGCTAGAAAAAGTGATTTTGAGATTAGCAAATGGGATAGCCTGCACTCGGCAGTGTGGAGAAGAATCCTGCTCCAGCCCTACAACACTTCTGATTGATGTTAAAATGATCTTGGATCTGTTGCCATCGGTTACAAGAATATCAGTATTGAGATATCTGTCTGTCATTTACATCAGGACTGGGAGAGTAATTTTTCCAGGTTGAAGTTACCCAATTCAGTGCCCTCATCAGACACAGAGGTCATACATGGATCACAGTGCTGTAGTCCAGACAAGTCATCCTGTGGATCTGCTGTTGCTAGTTCAGTGTGTGGCATCTGGGGACTTATCTGCCTGGATGGGTGCAGATGATAGTTTGCATCTTCTCCTGCCCATGCTCTTGCCTGGCTGGATGTAAGCCATGTGTTCTCCAAAAGCCACATAACCACATTAGCATGGCCCTTGCTCCCAGCCAGCCAGGTAAGCCCCAGCCTAGAAGCCACTTCAAGCATGAGTAGCTGAGACACACAACTGGTCGCATCATTCCTACAGGAGCAATAAGTGGCCCAGGACCGGATTGAATAAGAAATAATATAATTTGAGATTGGTAAATGAACTCTCATGTGGATTTATTATGAATTCACTGCTCATGAAAAACACAAAGCTAATCCAAACAAATTTTTTGTTTTTAAAGATCTTGCACTTTACTGTGGGTTGTTTTTTTTTTTTATTTTTTTTTTTTTTTTTATATTTTATGTCACATAGTTGTCTTAAGGCAAAAAGAAGCCATAAAAAACCCAGAAGATTAGTATGGGGTTTCTAAATAAGGGGATCATTAATTTTAAAGTAAAAAATCAATTTCACATACATGTTAAGGTATAATGTAAAATAATGTCAAATAAGTGTTCAGTTAAGAAGGATCTGGTTTTGCCTTAGTGAAGCTGTGAGTAAGTTGGTGAATTTGCTCATACTCTTGAGCTTCCTTGTGGGACTGTACAAAATGCTGCACACTGCCTTTGCAGCTGGGGATCAATCCTTGTTCACCCTAGAAGAGGGAAAATAATGCTTGCAGAGTCAGGCCCAATGAAGCAATTAAATTATGCTGTTACTCTAATGTTTTCTCCGACTGAGATCACAGTAAAGGAAGATACTCATATTTTAGTATGTTTATAAGACATGAGTTACTTCTGTCATATCTGTTTTACGAAAGAGTTGAAGTTTTCAGGGTCAGGGTGTCCAACAGAAATTAGCCATTTCTTTCAATCCCTCATAAAAATTAAGTAATGCCAAAGGGGGTTTGCTTGCTTTTGTGTTCATTTGCATTATCAAGATTTCTTTTACACAGGTTTGATTTTTGAATCCTGACACTGAGGAGCTGACTCACATGAACAGAAATTATTTCTGTCTCTTAAGATGGCAAGATCAGGCCACTATATTGTAATGTGAAAATAATAGTAGTGTGTTGTAACTGACAATCAGAGGCTATTTTTATAAAAAGGCTTTTTTAGCTTGCTCCAATTAGTAATTTTCATACTCTTTTATCTCCCAAGTTACTGTAAGAAAACTCTGAGTAAGTCCACCATCCTACTCGTTTCAAACTCAAAAAAGAAACACTGCCATGGAAGCCAGTCCGGGCAATCCCCTGAAAATTACAGGTTTTCTTCTCATGTGTTTATGTGTATGGATCACCATTCACTAAATGAAACTCTTGTATCTCTGAATCAGTATATTCTCTGAATGTAAGTTTGTATATAGTATGAAAGTTACCTTTATTTGTACATAGGCTTTCAGAAATAATCCCTTCTGTCAAAGGTTTTACTTCACTGTATCTACAGAATATTTCTCTGTGGTGTGTATACTTTCTCACCTTATGATACTGATACAGAGCTCTCCATATAGAACACTATGTAACTGAGTTGTTTGAGTAATAGTGATAAGAATAAATACTAATAAAAAGACTTAACAGTGTGTAATTTTGCTTGGTACCTTCTCTCTTAATTTTCTTGGACTTGCTATGGCTGTGAAAATAGTATTTTAACTACCTGCTCTGGCTTGAATGAGGATGTGCAGTGCTACTTTTCAGTGTAAGTGTTCAAGCAGCACTAACTGCCTCTTGCCATGTCACTGTGCTATGTGCTGTGCATACACAGAGTAAGGAAAACGCCTGTGTTCCAGTAATCTTAAAATTTAAACAGGTTTTTTCATCTGTAGCCAAATGTGAATCCACAAGACAACTTCCTGGAGCTGTGTATGTGTGGAGGCCTGTGGTCCTGTTTGAGCCAATTTCCCCCAAATTTCTTTACTGATACATTTGCTCACAGGTTGTTTTGAATGCCATTCTTTAGTTTGGCACCTTCCCATTTAATCTTCAGGCTGCACAGTCTGTCATCCTTGCCAGCTCTAACATGTTTGGCTTTTTCTTAATCTGCCATTGGATGAATGATTATTTTAAACAAAATAATGATCTTCAATAAATAACAGCAAAATAAGATTAGTAATGTTAAAATTTTCCACTAATCACCTGAACTTTCCATCTTCACAAGTTATAAAAGGTTGCAATAGACATTACTGTTTCTTCCATACTAACCCCAGGAAGTCATCATCCATGGTGAATCATGACATTTTTTATGAGGCATTGTGCTGACCCTAAAGGTGTGACCTCAGGACAGAGTTTATTCATTCTTCTTTAAATATAATAGAGCTTTAAACCACAACCCACCAAAAAAAAAAAAAAAAACCAACCCACAAAAAACTCCAACCAAAACAAAAAAACTTTACAAATAGATGAAGAGTTGACAATGGTAATTGTCTTGAGACATTCATGTCTGCAAAATGGGACAAGCAACAAGGTCAGGCACATGCTACAAAAACCAAAGTTGGTGTATGCTACAAGTCACAGAGGCACATCTGGGATGCTTTAAAATTTAGATTGGAGGTGGAATGTTTGAAGTAAAGACTGTGTTAAGCTTTATATCAGAAGTGAATACGCACGCACAGACAGAGGTGTTGACAGCTGTGCTCTTTGGGTGTGTGTTGTCTTACCCTGCTGTTTGGCAACAGTTGATCCCTGCCTCTACTGCAGCCACTGTCAAATAGAGGGTTTAAAATCCTTCATTACCACAGCAGGCCTTGGTGGCACGTGACTGGTATGAGCAAGGGAAGGAGAAAATATATTAAATACCCTCTGCACTCCTGCCTGGGGCAGTGATGGCACATTTCCTTGCCACATATTTCCCCTTCCACAAGCAAGTACTTCACTGCCTTATCTGTAGGGCTTGAAAAAACAAATGAAAAAAAAACAAACTTACATTCATTTACTATTACTTTTTCTTTTACAAGTAGTTATAGCTGGGGTGTTTATCAACAATTAAAAAAGAGATGCTATGAGATACTGCTAGACAAAACTAGCTCCACAGAACTTGATTTAGTATCTTACAATATGCAAGAAAAACTTTTTTGGATATTTGAAACAGCTCCTTCCAGGCGAACATGCTATATTGTTCAGCGTTTGAACATCTGTCAAAAGTGTTAGTAAATCTATTTTATGATATATTTTATACCTTACATTTAAAAAAAAAAAATTCCTAAAATCTATTTTACTTCCCACTCAAAATAATGATTTTCAGGAAAGCCTATACTGGAAACTGACTGAAAAACAGAAATTCATAGAAACATAGAATGGTTAGGATTGGAAAAGACCTTAAGATCATCTAGTTCCAACCCCCCTGACACCTCATGCTAAACCATGTCACCCAAGACTCTGTCCAGCCTGGCCTTGAATTCTGCCAGGGATGGAGAATTCACAACTTTCCTTGAGCAACCCATTCCATTGCCTCACCACCCTCACAGTAAAGAGGTTGCTTCCTTATATCCAATCTAAACTTCCCCTGTTTAAGTTTTAACCCATTACCCCTTGTCCTATCACTACAGTCCCTAATGAAAAGTCCATCCCCAGCATCCCTATAGCCCCCCTTCAGATACTGGAAGGCTGCTATGGGGTCTCCACGCAGCCTACTCCAGGCTGAACAGCACCAACTTTCTCAGCCTATCTTCATACGGGAGGTGCTCCAGTCCCCTGATCATCCTCATGGCCTTCCTCTGGATTTGTTCCAACAGTTCCATGTCCTTTTTATGTTGAGGACACCAGAGCTGCACACAATACTCCAAGTGAGGTCTCATGAGAGCAGAATAAAGGGGCAGGATCAGCTCCTTTGACCTGCTGGTCACGCTCCTTTTGATGCAGCCCAGGATACGGTTGGCTTTCTGGGCTGCAAGCGCACACTGAAGCCGGCTCATGTTCATTTTCTCATCAACCAGCACCCCCAACTCCTTCTCTGAAGGGCTGCTCTGAATCTCTTCTCTGCCCAGCCTGTAGCTGTGCCTGGGATTGCTCCGACCCAGGTGTAGGACCTTGCACTTGGCATGGTTAAACTTCATAAGGTTGGCATCAGCCCACCTCACAAGTGTGTCAAGGTCCCTCTGGATGGCATTCCTTCCCTCCAGCGTATCAACCGAACCACACAGCTTGGTGTCATCGGCAAACTTGCTGAGGGCACACTCAATCCCACTGTCCATGTCAGCGACAAGGATATTGAATAGGATCAGTCCCAACACAGATCCCTGAGGGACACCACTCGTTACTGGTTTCCAGCTGAACATTAAGCCATTGACCACAACTCTTTGTGTGTGGCCATCCAGCCAGTTCTTTGTCCACTGAATGGTCCATCTATCAAATTGATGCCTCTCCAATTTAGAGACAAGGATGTCGTTGTGTGACAGTATCGAACACTTTACACAAGTCCAGGTAGATGACATCAACTGCTGTACCCCTGTTCATCAGTTCCATGGCCTCATCATAGAAGACCACCGAATTGGTCATGCAGGATTTCCCCTTAGTGAAGCCATGCTGGCTGTCACCAACCCCCTTGTTGTTTTTCATGTGCCTTAGCATGCTTTCAATGAGAATTCCTTAGGGTTCATTATTACTAATAAACAATTTTTCACAAAATCGTATTTCCTGGACAACCTCTCCCCACCAATAACACCTATTCTGCTATAAACCTTTTTAAAACCTGCCAAGGTGTTGTGTCCTCAGAAGGACAAGACCAAGCATGGTAGAGCTAAACCTGCCCTGTCCTCAGCCCCATTTATGCTGCTTTGGGGCCCTACACACTGCTGTCCTCTCTGCTCCCAACACTGCCCAGCATCCAAGATAAATGCAGTCACAAGGGGTACCCCATCAAGTGGAGACAGGCAATTGTCAGAGCATGAAGGGCTCAGGCCTTTTTTCACACCTCATAAGACTTGGGCAGTGGGAAGGAACCCTATCTAGAAGTAAATCCACAGCCCTGGCTAAACGGGAATGAATCTGTCTTGGCATAAGTCAGGTTCTCTCTCTGAAGTTTTATTTGTATGGAAAAGAGCTCCTTCAGCTCCTTCAGCATTCAGGTGAGGTCAGTTTTCCCCAGCCGGCAGCACAATGGGCACTGCTTTTAGCTGTTTCTGTTATCACTTGGCAGCCAAAAAGAACAGCAATGAGGGTCTGCTCTGTAGGCACCATCACGCATCATGAAGGAAGCAAAGAGCAGCTGGTACAATAGGGCATCCTCAGTCATCTCACAGTGGGTTTGTGCCAAAGACTGGATGCCAAAGGAAAGGTAACACTACGTACGTGTACCCACTGCTGCACCTGCCCTGGTCAGCTCTACCACTCCGGGCTTACAGAAGGCAAATAGAAAGAATGCATTGGCATGCATACATTGGCATGTATGTATGCCAGTATATTGGCATACATGCTTTGGCACCTGCTCCAGCTTTTCTAGTACAGCTGAAGTCACAGGCCCCAGTGCAGAAGAACTTGTAAGCGGACACTTCCGGGAAGGAGCAAACCTGCCAGACACCGGCTCTGCCACAGACTGCATTAGGGAGAGGTGGGCACAGTGATTTATCTCCCAGAGAGGCACTAGTTGTGCAGAGGAGGTAAGTGGACTGCAACACAAACAGGTCGTGTCCTTGGTGCACAGTACACCAGTTATTATCTGGATTAATAGCCTATTATTTTTATTGAAGCTCTCATTTTTTTTGGAATTGCATCAATGCCAAAGTGCCCAGCAGCAGGAATGTTTGCAGGCAATTGTCCTTGCTGACAACAAAGAGATAATAATCAAACCCCTAATGCGAGGGAGAGCAATATGCAGCCAACGCAGGTACAGTAAGCAGGGTAGTACATTTCCTCCTGTCCTTGTTCCAAATACAGCTTTCTCTTAGCGTTCCTGCAGCTGTTCTCCTCCACAGTCAAAATCCGTAATGTCCTTCCTTGTGACATATAAAGAAAGAAAACATGATGTAGTTTCACACCAACTGACAGCTTGTTTCACACACACTGCAAGAATATCACTTATGCTGCAATTTTCAGGTGTTCAGTGTTTATGCATTGCTTCCATGTATTAACTTCATCAGACTGCTGTAGACCTAAGTGTTTTCCTGGTGTAATTGTCTTGTGCACCTATTTTTTTTCCAACCTGTGAGTAGTAGCACAGTTTACTCCTGATGTTACAGCTCCTCATCTGCTTCTGACCTCCAGCCTGTGAAATGGTTAATCAAATGTTTTGTTCTGCTGAACCTCATCCTACAGAGAGGCTCATTTTTACCAGTTCTGAGTATTTGCTTTAGGGCAAAACCCTCTTCTGGCATAAGGTGTTTGCTCTGTCTGAACAATGACAGGAAGACATACAGAAACCTATGGGAGAGAAAAACCTAGTTCCCTTGCATTAGCTGGTCCATTAACATCTTTCTGACCTTATACGCTACTAACCGGGACCTGGCCGCTAACACAGGATGAAAATCAGAAACAAAACACCTGTTTTCCATGTGCATTATTGGGCTGAGATAATTTTTACGTCTTAAAAATCAAATTATGCTGGAAACCATGATTTTCTTTTTTATGTGCAACATATGCTAAATTACAGAGCTCCCACTGCTAAAATTGATTTAAGTTAGGTGATATCTCTCAACCATAGCAGTCCTACAGATTTCTCGTTAATTTGATACCACATACACCGATGCATTTCAGTTTTCTATTCACAGCAGCATGGCTGAGAACCCATGGGGAAAGATGATCTCCCATTCCAGAGACACCTACACAAAGCAATACATTGTGCATATCCATAATCGCCAGTCTTTTTAGATGACTGTGTCTGAAGGAAGGCGTTCCTGTCATGAAAAAAAACTATGTTCAGACCTTGAGGCTGAAAAAGGACTGTGAGTTCCCCTAACTGTGGGACATTATCTGGGTGAAGGGCAATACTAAGAATCATAGGATTCACAGAAGGGGAAGGGGTGGGAAATGCCCTTTGAGTAGCTCTGAAGAACAATCTATTTATTTTACCTTCAGTGCCTTTGTCTGGAGAACAATGCAGAAAAGTTCAGGCAGGAAACCTCAATGATGGGGTTCTCTAAAGCCCTCAGATCAAAGCCACAGACAGCACAGCTCCGTCACTTGAGTGACTGGCTTGGTTTAACCTCAGCCAGCAACTAAACCCCACCTCCCCCCAATCACCTTCTCATTGCCCTCAGTAGGATGGGGATGAGAATTGAAAGAGTAAAAGTGAGAAAGCCTGTGGGTTGAAATGCAGGCAGTTTAATGGGACAGAAAATGAAGAAGATAGTAACAATGATAACAGAATTACAATATACACAGCAAGTGATGCACAATGCAATTGCTCACCACTTGCCCAACCGGTTCCTGACCAGTGGCCCCCAGCCATCCTTCCCCATAGTTTATATAAGTAGCATGGCATCATCCTTTGGCCAGTTTGTGTCAGCTGTCCTGACTGTGTCCCCTCCAAACACCTTGAGCTCTCAAGTCCACTTGCCGTCAGAGCATGAAAAGCTGAGAAGTCCTTGACTGAAGTTGAAAAACTACTTAGCAACAACTGAAGATGTCACTGTGTTATCAACATCATTCTCAGACTAAAACCAAAACACAGCACTGTACCAGGTACTAGGAAGAAAAATGACTGTCCCAGCTGAAACCACAACAGTGATGATTATCTTGTACATACAGGCAGAAAAGATCAGGGAGCAAATACAAAAGAGAGAGATGTATGATGGGATAGGAAAGTGAGAAGGGGACATTTCCATTTCTGCATGACACAGTCACTTGTCTTGTTTCCATGAGGTCTGTATTTCCCAATCCCCTTTAACTGATCTGCCTTATTCCTACTGGAGTCTATATTCTCTTCAATTTTGTAGAGCCTCTTGAGTTAATGGTCAGGCTAGTTTGTTTCACTGTCTAAACAGCCTCTACAGGCCTGGTCTTGCCTCCAGTGGTAGCAAAATCTCCATTGGTTTCATGATCGAACATTTAGTAGATGCACAAAGACTGAGTCTAAAGGCTGACTGTGTGTCTTAGTTGTTGGACTGCTGCTTTCAGAGGTTGTATCAAGAGACATGAAAGCAAGATAAATCCATTAATAAGGACAAAAGATTAAAAACACACACAGATGAGTTCAATTTGTGCAGTACTTCTTCATGAACCAAAGGGCTGTGGAGATAGTATATTGAGTTAGAATTCATTATAAAAAAAAGTAAAATGCATCCTGTGGAATGGTAATTGCTGATTACACCTTGCTCAGTCTTGCAAGGTGTAATGAAAAAACAACCTGCAAGTATGAAATCTACTAGAGTTGAAATAATAGGTATCAATAAAAAACACATTACCCAAATACCTCAGTTGTCACTGTTTCCTTTAAAAATCTGCCATTATTTCCTCAGGAAACACAGGAGGATGCCTGCCCCTGTCCCCTTTCTAACTGTGACTTCTTCATGTATTTCAGTCATTGGCTAGTTTCATTCAGATTTGTGAGAAAGGTGAAGATCTCAAAGGCAATTCAGTTCCCATGAGCTTCATGGAAGCAGACACTTTAGTGTGGAGGAAACAGTTGCTATGAAATGCTTCTGCTTAAAAAGAGGTGAACTACATTCTGCACTATTAGACATAGAGAAGTCATGGGAGGGAGAACCAAAGACTTTATAAATACCTTAACGACATGAAATCTCTCTATTTGTGTATAAGGCAGAGAAATATAGTAAGTCCAGTTCATCAGCTGGTGAAGGTCCATGAATCCTTTGCTTTCCCTGGCTGGCTGGCTGTTATAGTAACAGAAGTCTCTGCTGTACCAGCAGTCCTGCAAGTAGTGTGCAGGGTTAGGAACAGTGGGGAGCATTGGAGAGTATGAGTCTGAAGACACAGATTGCCTGCTCCGAACTCCTGCATGGAGTCCTGAGCAAGCCATGGACCCTCAGCATGGTGGGAAGGACTGCTAGTTATCACAGGTGATCTTTCCCCAGCAGGGCTAACAGTTTGGCAGTGCTGAATATAAAATCAGTTTCCTGAGAGAAAGAAGTGTAAGACCTTCTGAGCGACAGAAAAACTCAACCTGCGTATAATGCTTGTCATGGTATAAGCCCAGCCGGCAACCCAGAACCACGCAGCTGCTTGCTCACTCTGCACCTTTCCTCCCCCCAGCTCCCAGAGGGATGGGGAGGAGAATCAGAAGAATGTAGCTCCCATAGGTTGAGACAAGAACAGTCCAGTAACTAAGGTATAACACAAACCACTGCTGCTACCACCAATAATAATAATGATAAGGGAAATAACAAGGGAAGAGAATACAACCTCTCACCACCCACCTATCAATACTCAGTCTTACCTGAGCAGTGATCTCACCCTTCCAGGTAACTGCCCCCAGTTTATATACTGGGCATGACGTGCTGTGGTATGGAACACCTCTTTGGCTAGTTTGGGTCAGCTGTCCTGTCTTTGCTTCCTTCCAGGTTCCTGTCCTCCCTGGCAGAGCACAAGATTCACAAAGTCCTTGGTCAGAGTAAACATTACTGAGCAGCAACTAAAAACTTCAGTGTTATCAGCGTTGTTCTCAGGCTTAGGGCCTAAAACACAGCACTGCACCAGCTACTAAGAAGGAGAAAAATGACTGCTACTGCTGAAGCCAGGACAATGCTGCAATGCAATGGGGTAACTCTTGGGCCATTCCTCTATGTACACATATCTTTGAGATTTATCCTGGCTGAATATGTGTGTGGTTAGACACCATCAAAGTCTAACATTTATCAGAGAACTTTATTTGCTTAATATGACAAACTTCTTCATCTGAGTGGATAGATCAACTTCTTGTATTTTAGAAAGTATTTTCACACTGTTTATTAAAAAGGCAATAGCAGTTATGGTAATAAGAAATTTGACATATGAGTTTTCCTTTTGAGGGTGTCTGAAATGAAACATGCAGAGGGAAAGGTTACCTTTGAAGGGCTAATACTACTGGATGATGACATTTTTCTAAAGTCTTCTTATTCAAAAGTTGCCTATTGGATTAGCTCCTAACCTTCTCATTGAAGTACAGCAAAGCATGTTCTGAGGGAGAAAACTGATGAATTCTCTCTCCCTAGTAACTAACTTCAACAGAAATATGTGGTGATCTGCCAGTACCCTTGGTTTTCTTATGGACTGTCCTGGGCTCAGCAGCAGCCATTTTTCTCCTTCTTAGTAGCTGGTGCAGTGCTGTGGTTTTGACTCTCAGCCTGGGAACAACACTGATAACACCAGTGTTTTTAGTTGCTGCTCAGTAATGTTTACTCTGAGCAAGGACTTTGTGAGACTCACACTCTGCCAGGGAGGAGGGGAAGCTGGGAGGAAGCAGAGACAGGACACCTGACCCGAACTAGCCAAAGAGGTATTCCATACCACAGCACGTCATGCCCAGTATATAAACTGGGGGCAGTTACCCAGAAGTGCCAGACCACTGCTCGGGTCAGGCTGGGTAATGATCAGCGGGTGGTGAGTGGTTGTGTCCTCTTCCTTTGTTTTTTCCTTCATCATTATTATTATTGGTGGTAGCAGCAGTGGTTTGTGTTACACCTTAGTTACTGGGCTGCTCTTATCTCAGCCCGTGGGAGCTACATTTTTGCGATTCTCCTCCCCATCCCTCCGGGAGCAGGGGGAGGAAGAAGGAGGGGAGTGAGCAAGCAAGCAGCTGCATGGTTCTGAGTTACCGTCTGGGCTTAAACCACGACAGTTCTTTATGGCGGCCAACATGGGGCATAAAGGATTAAGCCAACGACAGATCTGACCAGAGTGTGTCTAATCTTATTTGTGATAGGCATTCATTGTTTTGGATTAATAGTCACTCATCACAATGCTGATTTATTGGCTTTCAAAGTTGTTGCTCTTCATCTCACAGTTTCAGCATGTTGTACCTTCCTTGCAGCCGGTATTTGCTGTGTTAGTGTTTGTCAGCTGGGGGCCTTGGGCTAAGATTCTTGTTTTGCTGTACTTTACAGTAATGATTTGTAATACAGTAGAATCATTAATTATGAAACTGATCTGGCTTGCGTTCCCAGGGTGGTCACCACCTCTATACTTTCGGAGGTATATAATGGAAGTGTTTAGCAATTACGTATCTTTTTCCCCTTCTCGGGTGGTTAACCTGTGAAGGAGATATTGCCTTACCTTCCCAGCCCCCCTGCCAGACTATTTACAGCATCATTTGAGAGTTCTGAGGGTTTTGAATGGCCTTTGGGTACCCTTGAGACCTGCCTGCTGTTTGTGATGGGGATCACCATGATGGCACACATACAGAGTGTGTTTTACCCACAACCATTTCGTCTGGTCTCAAAAGTTAAGCAGAGTCGAGTTTGGGTCTTGTCTAGGGTTAGATGACGACATAGGAGGACCAAGAGATTTTCCCCGAGGCTGGACACTCATGAGTGGTAAGGGGTGTGGAAGAGTATGGGCAAACATCTAGGCCAGTGGTCCCCTCCAGTGCTTTGGAACTTCACCCCTGAGCAAGTGCAATATCCAGAAAAACTAGTAAAACACTTACGTGAGGTCTGCTGTCATCCTGGTCATACCAGAGAGGCAGAAATAATGGCAACATGCTGGGGCTTGGCCTATGCTTACAGAGACCTGTTCAACACTATCCAGCACCTTCAAAGGGAGAAAAATGTGCTCTACACTGCAGCTGTAGAGAATGGTCCTACCTGGAGCCTCTGATAGAAAGCTCCAGGGGAAACTCGAGGTGAAACCCTCGGTTTTTGGAGTTGGGGATACAGAGGATCTGAGGCCAGCTATACCCCAGCTGAAAAAGAGATACTGGCAGCCTATGAAGGGGTTTGAGCTGCTCCACAAGTGGTTGGCATTGAAGCACCGCTCCTCCTGGCACCCTGGTTGCCCATGCTGAGCTGCATGTTCAAAGGCATCTCCGGTACACACCATGCAACTGATACTACATGGAGTAAGTGAGCTGCACCAATTACACAACAAGCTCAAATAGGAAACCCCAGTCATCCAGGCATTCTAGAAGTCACCGTGGACTGACCAGAGGGCAAAGATTTTGGAATGTCACCACAGGAGGAGGTGATGCGTGGTGAAGAGGCCCCACACCATATAATAAACTGTCAGAAAGTGAAAAGCAGTATGCCTTGTTTACTGATGGGTCCTGCTGTATTGTGGGAAAGCATCGGAGATGGAAGGCAGCTGTATGAAATCCTCGACGACAAGTTGCAGAAACTGCTGAAGGAGAGGGTGAATCAAGTCAGTTTGCAGAGGTGAAAGCCATCCAGCTGGCCTTCATCCATTTCACCCATTGCTGAACAGGAAAAGTGGCCAGTACGTTATCTCTATGCTGACTCATGGATGGTGGCAAATGCCCTGTGGGGGTGGTTGCAGCAACTGAAGTGGAGCAATTGGCAGTGCAGAAGTAAACCCATCTGGGCTGCTGCACTGTGGCAAGATATCACTGTCCAGGTGCAGAACCTGGTGGTGAAGGTACGCCATGTAGGTGCTCATGTACCCAAGAGTCAGGCCGCTGAGGAACACCGGAACAGCCAACAAGTGGATAAAGCTGCTAAGATTGAACTGGCTCAGATGGACTTAGATTGGCAACATAAGGGTGAATTATTTTTGGCCTGGTGGGCCCATGACACTTCAGGCCATCAGGGCAGCGATACAACATATAGATGGGCCCGTGATTGAGGGGTGGACCTAACAATGCCCAGGTTTTTCACAAATGTGAAACATGCTGCAATTAAGCAAGCTAAAAGGTTAAAGCCTCTTTGGTATGGAGGATGGTGGTTGAAGTACAAATATGGGGAGGCCTGGCAGATTGATTATATCACACTGCCACCAACCCGCCAAGGCAAGTGCCATGTGCTTACCATGGTGAAAGCAACACCAGATGGCTGGAAACATACGCTGTGCCCCACACCACTGCCTGGAACACTGTCCTGGGCCTTGAGAAACAAATCTTGTGTGACAGCTGAGGCACGGACTCCAGTTGTGATGCAACAAAATCATTTATTGAGCGAGGCTACGGGCTTTTTATAGACCCCTGGCTAGCAGTTAGAAATTGTTAGTATCTCTTATTTTCTTTTTAGTACCTTTTGCAACATCATATGCTTTTCTCAACCACTCACGTTATTGTTCAGGTGCCTTTGCTTAAACAATTTATTTGTTCTCAGATGTATAAGCGCATTTCTCTGTTACCACTTTCTGCTACATTATTACTTTCCATTTTCCTTGAACACACATTCTTTTTGTACCTTCAGTCCACATTGGAGACTGTCATTAGTTCCTGGGAAAGTCCCGTGTACAGCATTACATTTTTGTCTTCACTAACTTCTTTGTTTCAATGTCTACAGTTCTGGGAGATTATCTTGGTGTTCCAAGTTCGACTCCTCTTGACTCCCGTGATTTGCAGCTGATGAGGATCAGGATGTTCATGCTGTCGTTCAGGTCTGCTAGTGCAGCTTCTTCTGCAGCATTCCCCACAATCTTGGGGTGACGCAGCAGCCCAGAGAGAATGGAATCAGACAATGGGACTCATTTCTGGAACAGCCTTATAGATATTTGGGCCAAAGAGCATGGCATTGAGTGGGTATATCACATCCCCTACCATGCACCAGCCTCTGGGAAAATCAAACTGTACAATGGGCTGTTAAAAACTACACTGAGAGCAGTGGGTGTTTGGGACTTTCAAATATTGGGATACACATTTACCAAAAGGCGCCTGGTTGGTCAACACCAGAGGATCTGCCAACAGGGCTGGCCCAGCACACTCAGAACTTTCACATACTGTAGAAGGGGATAAAGTTCCTGTGGTGCACATACAGAGTTTTCTGGGGAAGACAGTCTGGGTTATTCCTGCTTCAGGTAAAGGCAAACCCACCCTTGGGATTGCTTTTACTCAGGGACCCGAATATACCTGGTGGGTAACGCAGGAAGATGGGGAAATCCGATGTGTACCTTGAGGGGATTTGATTTTAGGGGAAAACAGCCAATGAACTCAACTGTATGCTGTTGCCTGCTGTAGCACTGTTATAGCCCACCAATTAGATGTCTTCAGGTCGCCATCGACTAGCCCCGACTTCATTCCCACCATCATTCCAACAAAGAATTAAGTTTGGTGAAACCAGATGAGTTCTGTGGTATCATCAGCAGGCAACAGTCCGACACTGCACACAGCCTCTCCTGCTCTGAAAAACTGTTACAAGAGATGGAGATCAACATCATGGACCGGATGAACTCAGCAGCTTTATAGGGATTCATCCATGCACTAAAGAATAATATCTCTCTCTCCTTCTGCGTGTGTGGATGTATATACATATATGAGACAAGAGTGATGGTATATTGAAAAATGTGGGATCTGAGCATGACATGAATGGTATGAAATAAGGGGTGGATACTGTCCTGGGTTCAGCAGTATCAGTCATTTTTTCTCCTTCTTAGTAGCTGGTGCAGTGCTGTGGTTTTAACTTTCAGCCTGGGAACAGCGCTGATAACACCAATGTTTTTAGTTGCTGCTCAGTAATGTTTACTCTGACCAAGGACTTTGTGAGTCTCCTGCTCTGCCAGGGAGGAGGGAAGCCGGGAGGAAGCAGAGACAGGACACCTGACCCAAACTAGCCAAAGAGGTATTCCATACCACAGCACGTCATGTCCAGTATATAAACTGGGGCAGTTACCCCAGTTGGTAGGGTTGGAAGGGTTGGATCGCAGCTCATGTTGTGCTGGGTATCAGTCAGTGGGTGGTGAGCAGTTGTATTCTCTTCCCTTGTTATTTCCCTTATCATTATTATTACTGGTGGTGGCAGCAGTGGTTTTGTGTTATACCTTAGTTACTGGGCTGTTCTTATCTCAACCCATGGGAGTTACATTCTTTTGATTCTCCTCCATCCCTCCAGGAGCAGGGGAGGAAGGCAGGTGAGTGAGCGAGTGGCTGCATGGTTCTGGGTTGCTGGCTGCGCTTAAAGCATGACATGGACTTCTATCAGCAAAAGAATTAAACTCAAAAGATATTTATTAAAGCTATCAGTCCAATCCTTTCCCTCCCATACAGCTAATCTAAAACAAACAGCACCCTCCACATCCTGTGGTCTGCAAGATGTAGTGTTGAAAGGAACACTTTTGAACGTCTGCATTCTATATACCACAGCACAGTCCCTATCACATCAGTCCTAGCTGAGTCATAAAAGGCACCAAGAAGTACTACTGTATATAACAGAAGTGTAACATCCTCCAGTTCTACAAAAAAACCCAAACCTCCACTATGAGTATCTCTGTTACATGACACAATTACCAGTTTCATCTTCCCTAACAGCTAGCATGCTCAGATACTGTGGTGTGTACAGAAAGCAGTGTCTCATGCATTTTTCTGAATGCTTTGAACTTGCAAGACTTTCCTGCTTTTAAAGCAAGGTCCAGGACTGTACAACCTTTTAAGATGCATACTTATACACAACTAATGCCTTACATACCCACATTCACCTCAAACAGTTTTCTGGTTTTTGAGTTGGTCTTTTTCTAGAACTAATATTTGTGGTCAGAGAAAGGATGAACAATGGAAACAGAGCAAAACATGAGATCACTGCAAAATATTTTGACGGTTTTTCCCATTAGGATGTCCATTCTTTCCTGACACTGTGGTTATTGCTAGGTACAGTTTAAGGGCCAATCACATGTTCGATTATGCCATTCTACATAAAAAAAAAGAAACAAAAGGATGATTCCTCACAGAGAAAGCCCAATGTGAGCTCTCATGGAGTACCTAAACTGGCATTCAGCTGCAAACCTGTTTCGGTGTTTTCAAAGCTGTTTCCACAGTCTAAGGACTTTTTCAATGTATTTTTTTCACACTATCAAGATGTTATCATCCACCCATTCAAGATAAATGACAGCAAAAAAATGACAGTTCTTACTGCATTTCTGTCCCTTCCAGTTCTGAATCCATCCAAGGCACTAAATGGGATGAAATTCCCTAGGTTGCAAGTACTTCTTAAAGGCTGTTTAGGTCAAATAAATAACATCACTAATGCAGCATACAGGGCCTTTTCTATAATACTTTAATCTGCCACAAATGCCAGCCAGAGCAGGCAAGTACAAAGATTTCTGTGATTTTCCCCACTCTGTCTTCCACTCTATTCCATATTTTTCATTCTCCTGCATATGTTATAGCTTTGATTGTTGCAGTGACCAGCAAGATACATCAACAAAGAACTGTACCACAAATAGTGTATTTAAGCTTCCCAAAAAGAAGTAGTAGTATTAAGAGATAATACACTTCTCTAGTGGTAAATAAGCAAAAAATAAGCTGAGGTTAATTAAAACTTAAAAAATTATTTGCTTACCTAATGCTTTATTAAAAAGTAGTCATGAAGCCTTACAGCAAAAAGTAATCCTTGCGTCTAATCAACAGGATAAAGCATACATTTTTAAGCTATCTTAATTATTCTTCATTATTGTAGATAATTTTTACCCACAAAACAGGATGTTACAGTCTGAAGATAGACAGATTTTGACTTGTATTCCTCATTATTTCTCCAGTATAAAAATAATGAATTAAGAGAATATTGCCAAGTGCAAGGTCCTACACCTGGGTCGGAGCAATCCCAGGCACAGCTACAAGTTGGGCAGAGAAGAGATTCAGAGCAGCCCTGTGGAGAAGGACTTGGGGGTGCTGGGTTAATGAGAAAATGAACATGAGCCGGCAGTGTGCGCTTGCAGCCCAGAAAGCCAACCGTATCCTGGGCTGCATCAAAAGGAGCGTGACCAGTAGGTTGAAGGAGCTGATCCTGCCCCTCTGCTCTGATCTTGTGAGACCTCACTTGGAGTATTGTGTACAGTTCTGGTGTCCTCAACATAAAAAAAAAACATGGAACTGTTGGAACAAGCCCAGAGGAGGGCCACGAGGATGATCAGGGGACTGGAGCACCTCCCATATGAAGATCGGCTGAGAAAGTTGGGGCTGTTCAGCCTGGAGAAGAGAAGGCTGTGTGGAGACCTCATAGCAGCCTTCCAGTATCTGAAGGGAGGCTATAGGGATGCTGGGGAGGGACTCTTCATTAGGGACTGTAGTGACAGGACAAGGGGTAATGGGTTAAAACTTAAACAGGGGAAATTTAGATTGGATATAAGGAAGAAGTTATTTACTGTAAGGGTGGTGAGGTACTGGAATGGGTTGCTCAAGGAAATCAATGCTCCATCCCTCGTGGTGCTCAAGGCCAGATTGGACAGAACCTTGGGTGAGATGGTTTCGTGTGAGGTGTCCCGGCCCAGGGCAGGGGGGTTGGAACTAGATGATCTGAAAGGCCTTTCCAACCCTAACTATTCTATGATTCTATAATTTAGCACTTCTAAAAAGAAATAAACCCTCATATTTTACAATTAAATTCTGATGCTCATAACTACAATGTATATGTGAAGCCAGGCATTCATCACAGTTCAGTGGAAGACAGGCCCTTTTTACAGATGACAGCAATGTACAGCATTAAGGTAACACCGTCCTTAAGCAGAAGCTGATCCCTCTTGCAAGAAACATAACAGCTTTCACTTTAGGCAAAAGCAGAGCACTCCTCGTGGATAGATTATGTATATTATGGCTTGCAGTAAAATTTCTTTTCTTTGTATACTTAGGTCCAAGGTATGCTAGTGTATACAGGCATTTCTATTCTTGACACTGACTGCAAACTGTGACCACTATTAACAGGTTAGAAGATACTGTGTAGCTCTCCTGCCTATTAATTTTCAGCCCTGCATCCCTGACAGTCATTCTACATTCTATAGAGAATTAAAGATTGAATAACTGCTAGCACAGGTACTAGCTTGAAAGCAAGAATGCAGCAGTTTTACTTGCTGTGGAGAGCGAGAGAGAGAGGAGGAGAAATTCAAAGAAATGATGAATTGGACAACCACACATGAGGGTACCAGGCAGAACAGATGAAGATCTGAGAAAAAAAGCATCAAGCAGCAAGGCCAAAGGAAAAGGCTGCTGGGCCACATGGTCTCTGATTGCAAAATACCATGAGCATTCTCACTATTAGTTACAATACTGTGGATATTTTTCCTTTCCTATGAATTTTTCTTCTTGCAGCACTTCTCCATTTCTGCAGACAAATTAGAAGAGCTATTGGTAACACAGATCACAGCTCTTTCCTGGCACAGTAGGTTTTGTCCCTCCCCATGGTAATTAGCCCTTTCCCTCAGTGAAAATACATAGTGCTGTTCATCATAGTTTGGAAAGTGACACAAAATGAACATGGAGCATCAAGTAAGAACTGAGCATTTGTTAAACAGCAGACGTAGCTTCCCCTTTGCTGTGTGCCTTACACTGTGCTTTGAGGCACTAGTCTGTGTCATTAACTCTCTCCCTTGTGCCTGTAGAGAAAACATGTACCACTTACCCAATCTGCTCCTCATGATCTCAGATATGCAAAGACTTCCTATGGTGGAAACCTGGTGCAAGGATCTTTATTTATCTTTAAACCTTTTATAAACCCTTATCTTTAAACATTTTTTGCCAAACTCAGGTTTTCTAGGACTTTTATGATAATATCCTGTTAGACTGTGTTAGAAATTTTATCAGTATCAAAGTCTAATAGTATAACTGTTTGTTCTACAGCCACAGGGACAGCAAATACCGTATCACAGAAGAAAACTAAATGAGGAAGACACCACTTGCCCCTGACAAACTCCTCAGTATATACTGGGAGTTTACAAACTTTTTTTATGGTTCCTGAGTTTGTGGGCATAAAAGTCACCTCTTTGAAACTTCAGTCTTTCTCAGTTTGCAGCGTTTTACCAACAGTCAGGTGATACACGATTCCAAACTGCCCCTCTTGATGAAGTTTGTCTCAGAAGTTTGGAGAAAAAGGCTACTCTGTGACTCCTTCATCTCTGGAACAGAAACCTGTCAAACTCCTTCCATGTGTAACTAACTGGCTCCTGATGCTGCAGCTGGTATGAGCCTCAATCAAAGCGCACCCAAAACTCGATCATTGCTTTCTTTCCTGAGTATGTTCTTGGTTATTTTAACAACATGGCTCTTGAGACAGCTTGTTCCAGAGGCTTGGCTTCTCTTCCTAACCATCTGTCTTGCACAGCTTGTAGGAAATTATGTCTAAGGCTCTTCCTCTGTCATATCTGGTCAAAAGAAGCCAGAAGCTCTGAAGTTATCAGAAAAATTCAGTGCTATGACGACATTCTCCTGGTTTCCATGGGAAACCATGTCAATAATCGCCAGATACAGCAGGCTGAGTAACAGGATGATATATGAGCCAATTCACCAGCTGTTTTTGACATCTTGCCAACTGCAAGACATTAACTCTGGGTGAGTAACATTCTTGAATTATAGCTATGCTTTCACACAACAGTTATTTCAAACCAGATCACATTGGCTTATGGGGATCTACGAACATCTCAAAAAAGATCTTTTACATGGGGTGAGAGGAAATGTGGTAAAAGGGAAGCAGGAGCAGAGACGGAGATGCAAAGCTACTATGTAGCCTAAGTAAGGAGCACACTGTTGGGTAACAAACACTGAAGATACACACTTTGCTCTCCAAGTACTTTAACACAGATTTCTGGATTTGTGGAAACAGCCACAAATTCTTAGCCATTACTGATTCATGGGCTTGCAGTTTTCCAGGTATTTGCTTTCCCTACAAAAAATCAGTTTGGTCCCTATGTCATTTATTAATGGTCTTCGACAGTCTCCCTCCTCCTCTAAGAGGCAGAACTCCTGAGTGAGGAAGGTTGTCCTTCCTATACTTCAAGGCATTAGGCAGCTCCATTCTTTTCCGCAAACACAGTGTATGAAAAGGCAAACAATATTTGTTTCAAATGCAATTTAATGTTGCAAAGTATTACATACTTTCCACAAACATTCAGTATACAGACTTCAGCAGAGATGAAGAAAAACAAAAACCCCAACACCACTCCTTACATACTACTTATTGAATTTTTGTGACTGTGAACTGGGCAAGTGTTTGCCATCACAGAGAGCTAAATACCCTTTCTTGAATAACCTGAAGTTTAACCTTCAAGGAATGACGGATTTCACACACCAATATACAGAATCTACATTATACTCAACACATTATTGCATCCCACTATTTAAACTAAAATACTAGTTGAACCTAAAGACTACAAACCCACACACTTCCTGCCAGCAAGGGAGGAAAGCATTTTGAGGCTTTAAAACCTGAGGGTGCATCACTTTATCTCCAACATAATACACTTACTTGTGCATGTTTATTCCCGTGCATGATCAGGGCAGTGCACAAACCCCTGTATGCCAATCATATACTTCTTTGGGTACTAATGTTATCATGAAAGTTCACTCTGTAAAGCTGTGAATCTGATAAAAACTGCCTTTTTTTTTTAACTTTTTGAAACAAGTGTAGCCTTTGTCATAAAAGTTGATATCATTTTAATGTAAAGTGCAGTAACTACACCTAGAAGTTGTGGGCTGTTATTACAGTAGAATACTCCCAACTAGTTCTATAGTGGACATCAGATAGTGATTTCTGTTTGAAGAGTACAAAGGCTAGAGGTTAGTTAATAAAAATACAGGAGATGATTCTTGGCCTGTACCTATATTTGCTCACCTCTACAATAGCTGAATGCTCTCTGCTAGGTCTTTCAATTACAAAATTACTTCTTTGTGAGCAGTCAGACTCTGTAGAGAAGAAGACAGCAGCTGACAGCACGTTGATTAGAGCCCTTTGAGTCAAAAGTTGCTTTCAAAAAAATACTAAGTAGGAAGGCTCCAGTAATTCTGCATTACGTCTGCAGTTACTAAGTTCCCAAGCAATACTGAAAATAACTTATTTACCATAATATAATAATTTAGAAAACAATATTGAAAAATCTTATTCAAAGTAGGACCATGTCAGGCAACAACATCATTAGCTGGGTTCCAGCCAGCAAGCCTATGTGTATAAGGATCTAATCATATGAATTTTAATACCTGAGAAGTGTATTTCATATTTAGGGAGAAAGGAAGGAAAAGGAAAAAAGCAGAAGTGTTTCAAAGACTAACATTACCATATGAATTTTTACAAACAAGTTTCATATAAAAATTACGTGACTGTGTCAAAAAGATCATGTTTCTCTCAGACAAATCTACTAGCAAGTGATACAAATCTGCACTGTTCCACTGGACAGATTTCGCTGCATTTATGATCCATCAGTCAATCTGACAGTAGGCTACTTACCAGCTTTGAAGTTCTCAAGAAGACAGTCACATCTCCCACTAACAAAACTTTGCTTTAAGCGTAACAGCATACACCTTAGCTCTTGTTTTCTAAGCACAGATTTGAATATAAGAGTTATCTTAAACGTTTTACAATGCTTGAAAGTTAGTTCACTTCAAAGTTCTTGTTAAAAGTCACCTTCCTAAAGATAACACTGTATAGAGTTACATTTTCACATTAATAAAAAAAAGGTACAACATGATACAAAGGAAAGCACAAAGGAAATGGTATTTCCTGGTCTAATATGAAAAAAAGAAATATTTGGAAAAATATCCAAAGCCTTACCCTACTTACAGTTCAGATGTTAGGTGGAACGTAAGCACACCCTTTTTTTCCAAGACTGCAGCTACTACCATCTACAGCTGCTAACATTTGAAAAATATGCCTACACTTTGCACCATTTTTTAAACAGAACTAGCATAAATTGCTGCAAAAAACACAGCCATTCCTGAATCTCAACCCAAAATATAACCTTAAACAGATCTATACATCCTTTATCTTTACAAAACAGGCTGAAAACAAACAGAAAATTTGAACATACTGTTGTTTTCTAAGAATGCAAGATTCAATGTTGCATTTTATTGCTCACTGAAATCTAAGTCTTCAGCTTGGTTTTTAAGCAGTCATCTACTTTTTTTCTAGAAAAGTATCAGTATAGCTAGCGGAGCACTGGACTATCGTTCATGTCACTTTGCAATGTCTTGGTGAGAAGTTAACTCTCAAATTGGATCTACAGGTAGGCACCCATGAGTTTTTGTAGTTTAATCACATTGTCAATCCATGCTGACCTGAGATGTCACTGAAGTTAATGTTCAGACTTCTGTGTGAACTTCAATACCAAATTCAAGACCAAATGTCTCTGTAGAGGTAGAAAGGGACTTCTCTGACATTTCTGTAAGAGGGAAATATGCAGCATACAAATGTCTAAAGGTCAGTCTACAGAAAAATTCAAAACCTTTCAAAACCTTTGAACTCTTTAATTTTAGTGACAATCTTCTGCCAGCTATTCTTGCATTTACACTGCCTAACTGCACTGATTCAGTTGCCCAGTTGCAAACACTTTGCACTTGTCGCCTTTTGTACTTGGGGAATTAACCACATACTCTGTGATCCAATGTGATGCACAGCCAAATTCACTGTACATATGCCAGGCTGGGAGGAGCACGTGCTTTGAGCACACTCTTGTGGAGATGTGCACCCACATCAAAATCATAGTTGAGAAGAATACAGAATGGCATGTAGGCATCTTGGACTGGCTTATTTTGCAAACAAGGCCTTAAGCCACAAGTTACAAATGGAGTGAATTAAGCACCAGAGAAGACCTACTGCAGAAACATCATTCCTTGAGCCTGGTATTTGGAAAGAGTTTTTATCAAGAGAAATGCTCAATTGAAAATACAGTGCAAAACAGAGCCAACCAGAGAAGGCAGTGGTTACTTTAGTGTTTGAGGGCCTCCACCTTCCTGCTTCCTCTCTCCTCTCCAGAGAGGATAGAGCACACTTGCTTCCTCTTTCTATGACACCTGAAGTGCTGCATACCTTAGGAAGAAGATAAAATACAACCCTATTCAATTATCATCATTTAAATATTGTCTGTGCTGGAATATAAGTTGCATCTCCATCCGTGTTCCGTGGCTAACTTCATGTGACCTTCACAGGTGCTTTCTTGTGTGCACAGAGGAGGATGACGTAGGGAACCCCAATGAATGCCCATCTTTCACTGGGCCAGAACTTTATGACGGGGCCCTGCTCGGGGATCTCAGAGGCAGCATCGAAGTAAGCAAAGCAGACGCAACCCAGGTACGCCGCAAGACAGATCAAAATGTGCCTAAGAATAGACACCCACCCCCCCCAGAAAAAAGGAAAAATAAGTAACATGACTTCAATAAAGCAATCAAACATCTCTCCAAGCTTTATAATCAGTCTATCCATCTTCTTCCCCTGAGTACCCCCCCCAAGGGTTGCTGGCTGCCCTTTGCATGCAGGCAAAGAATACAGAAAATCAAGAAAACAACGAAACCATAGCTTATCCTTGGTCTAAACTGGCTGCAGCTTTTTTGCCTCTCTGCATATGACAGACGTGAGTAGAAATGCTGAGATATGGTATCTTGAATAAGAGAGCACAACTTGCCAGGTGGTAAAAGAGAAAAGGCATCGAAGTTCCTCACTGCTCCCCCACTTCACCTCAGCTGTTAGCAGTGGAAATTTAAGCTTCCAGTTGAGCAGTGCTGCAGAATTTTTAGTAACCAGTAGAACAAGGAATTCAGTTAGAATTAATGAACTCAGTGTCTGAAGAATCTGATCAGGCCAGGGAGACTCCTAAATCTACCACCTTGGATAGCATGAGACTTGCTCTGACGTATAATCTTAACAGTAATCCTATGAAGCCTTAACCAGAAATAGCTACCAGACTGCACAGAAGGGTAATGTGCCCTTGTGGCTAAGAAGGCCAGTGGTATTCTGAGGTCCATTAGGAAAAGCACTGCCAGCAGGTTGCAGGACGCAATCCTCCCACACTACTCTGTGCTTGTGAGGCTGCAACCACAGTACTGTGTCCAGGTCTGGACTCCTCAGTACAAGACAAGGAGCCACTGGAGAGAGTCCAGTGGAGGGCTACAGTGATGATTAGAGGACTGGAACACCCCCGATGGGGAAAGGCTGAGAGGGCTGTGCCTGTTCAGCCTACAGAAGACAACTGGGAGGGGATCTTACTAATGCACACAAATACCTTCAGGGTCAGTGTCTAGAGGATGGGGCCAGACACTTTGCAGTGGTGCCCAGCAACAGGATGAGGGGCAACAGGCACAAACTGTAACACAGGAGCTTCTATGTGAATATGATAAAGAACTTCTTTACTTTGAGGGGGGCAGAGCACTAGGACAGGCTGCCCAAAAGTTGTGGAGTCTCCTTCTTGGGAAATATTCAAAACCTGCCTGGACACAAACCTGTGCAACCTGCTCTAGGTGAACCTGCTTTAGCAGGGGGATGATCTCCAGAAGTATCTTCCAACCCCAACCATGTTGCGATTCTGTAACATGGTGACAATATATCATATCTTAATCAAACTCTGGACTTTACACATAACACTTACCATACACAGTGCAAATAAGGGAAATTAAATGAGGACCAGATCTCACAAAATGCTTTGTCACTGATCCAGCAGAAAAGTGCTAGCATCCACCAAAGACCTGAAAAGAGGCCCAGTTTGTACACACGCAGGTTTTCACACCTAAGGAGGAAAACACGAAGTTGTTATAAAACAATGTAAAATTTGCTTTGTAGTGTCAGCTTGATGATTTTTGGCCATACATATTTTAGGGTAGGATTCATAGTGCCATCTTTAATATGGCTCCACAATAAATGTCCTTAATAGAGACACTTTACTTACAGTAAATATGGCTCTGATGCAAGGCAGTGGCAAGGTAACAAACCAAACCTTCTAATCAGTAGATGTGTTTTGGGTATTCTATTAAAAAACAATTTGCAAATGGTGGGCAAACATCAAAGCACTCCCATACGCATGGAGGGGCACCTAGGACCTAGTAACTAGTGATTAGTTACACATGCTGTCTGTGGACAATCAGCCACACAGGAAGTGCTCAGATTTGTTGGTATTTGTCACTATCTAGAGACTGGTAAAAAAAGGAACTGGATGATGGGGTTTTTTTGTTGGTTAATTCCTACCTCCTAAAGCAGTCCCACACCTACTGATCAAATGACAGAATAATTTGCTTAAAGTGACTTGTTTGAGGTACATTTCAAGAGTAAATCAAAAAGCCAAATCTCTACCCAGTGTAACAAGGAATACTCAGCCCTTGTGAGGACTGCAGGCCCCTGTCTTCTGTATTGTAGAAAAAAACAAGTCAATGCCAATCACCCCACAATCACTTTCTCTGTCCCAAGGTCTTCAAGAGAGGCTCCTCTAATCCACACTCATCTTCTACGTCTTACACTTCTGCCATAAACATATTGGGAATGTCTCCATGACTCTTCCCCTTCAGCAGATCAGCAGCCAACTTGTCCAATCTAGCCACCCCAGTAGACTTGACACTGGATCACCAGACTTCTTCCACACGATTCCTGGGACAATTCACTGCATCTGAAGACGAGAAATGCCTGGCAAACAGGTCTTTTAAAGGGACACTTTACATTGTGACACTCATAAGCAATAAAAATGCGTATCCTTGAAGGAGGGAGCTTGAATAGTCAAACACGTCTTTACTGTCTGTATTGCTGTAGTATTTATGGTCCCTGACCTTTATATACAACTGTCCTTGACAACAGACTAACACAGCGCAGCACAGGCCAGAAAGCAATTTGGTCCTCCTGTCTTTCACACAAAATACTTGTCAGCCTGAAACCTGGTGTTCTCATTTGATATATTTACAGAGTTCTAACTTTTCCAACACGTACTGCTAATTGTCTGCATGGCCATACACACCCTACAAGCCACAGGCTACCCTGCATTCAGTGTCAAGGAAGTAGTAATGCCAGCTCTGTCCCAAGCTAAAATTTATCACTACACCCTCCAACACATGAGATGATCTCCAGCTACTCAGCTGGAGGACAGAAGAGAGTAACTCCTGTCTCTCTGTGGTAGAAAAGCATAACCATCACTAGTAGCAGTTTAGCTGCTTTAGCTACTTTAGTTTAGCAGTTTAGCTACTTTAGCTAAGGTATACTGATTTCAGCTGTAACAGTGATTTTTCTCCTTCCTAGCAGCTGGTGCAGTGCTGTGTTTTGGCTTTACTCTGAGAACAATGCTGGTAACACACAGAGGTTTTAGCTGTTACTAAGTAACGCTTACTCTGATCAAAGACTTTTCAGTCTCATGCTCTGCCAGTGTCCTGGGTTTAGCAGTAGCAGTCATTTTTCTCCTTCTTGGTAGCTGGTGCAGTGCTGTGTTTTGAGTTTCGGCCTGGGAACACAGCTGATAACAATGATGTTGGGGTTTGGCCAAGGACTTTGTGAGCCTTATGCTCTGCCAGGGAGGAGGGAAAGCTGGGAGGAAGCAGAGACAGGACACCTGACACAAACTGAGCAAAGAGGTATTCCATACCACAGCATGTCATGCCCGGGATGTAACAGAGAGCTACCCAAAAGGGCTAGGTGAATGGCAGGGTTGGAGGAGGTATCTATTGGTTGGTCGGGCTGAGGGGGTGAGTTATATCAGTCAGCTGATGGAGAGTGGTTGTATTCTCTTCCCTTGTTATTTCCTTTATCATTGTTATTATTGGTGGTAGCAGTAGTGATTTGTGTTATACCTTAGTTACTAAACTGTTCTTATCTCAACCTGTGGGAATTGCATTCTCTTCAATTCTCCTCTCCGTCGCTCCAGGAGTAGGGGGAGGGAAAGAAGGGTGGGAGTGAGCAAATGAGCTGAGTTTAAACCACAAGTTCTTCCTGGCACCGAACATGGTACACAAAGGGTTGAGATAACGACAGATCTGACCGGATTAATAGTCACTTGTCACAATGCTGATTTATTGGCTCTCAGAGTTGTTCCTCTTGACCTCACAGCTTCAGAATGTTGTAACTTACTTAGAGCCGGAATTTGCTGTGTTAGTGTTTATCAAGTGTGGGGCTTGGGCTAAGGTTCTTGTCTCATGTACTTTATGGCAATGACTTGTAATACGGGTGGTCTCTGGCAGCAGGACGGGACGGACGTGGCCGTGGACTTGTACCTGGCCGTCTGGCTGCTCCTCACCGTCCTGGCCCTCGCCTCCGTCTGCGTGAGGCCATGGAGAGCTGAGGGGGAGCGGCCCAGGGAGCCAGCGGCTGCTGAAGCAGCCCCGGAGATCAGCCCCAGGGACCAAGCGGCAGCGGGAGCAGGGCCGGAGGACAGCAGGGAACATCTGCCAGTGGAGGAGGTCGGGGTGGTTGAGGAGCGGAAGGAGGCGGCTGCCGAGCAGCGGGAGAAGGCGGCGGAGGAGCCGAGCCCCGCAGCCGAGCCCAGCCCCGCAACGGCCGAGAGCATTCCCCGGAAGCCGCCCGCTGAGCCCCAGGGGGAAGCAGGAGACCCCGCAGCATTTCCCAGCAAGGCAGAGGAGGAAGAGCTGGACTCAGAAAAAGAGAAGCTGGTGGTGAGAGAGCCGGCAAGCACAGCAGCTACACCAGCCCCAGTGACAAGTACAGCAGCATCGTTTGAGAGTTCTGAAGGTTTTGGATGGCCTTTGGGTATCCTTGAGACCTGCCTGCTGATTGTGATGGGGATCACCATGTTGGCACACATACAGACGGTGTTTTACACACCATCATTTTCTCTGATCTCAAAAGTTAATCAGAGTCGGGTTTGGGTCTTGTCTGGGGTTAGACGACGATAGAAGAGGACCAGATTTTCCCCGAGGATGGACAGTCATGAGTGGCAAGGTGCGTGGGACATTATGGGCAAGTACCCAGTCCACTGGGCTCCTCCAGTGCTTTGGAAGCACTGGAGATGAAAGGCAGCTGTATGGAGTCCCCAGCAACAAGCTGCAAAAACTGCTGAAGAGGACACTGAATTATTCTGAGCCTGGTGGGCCCATGACACTTCAGGCCATGAGAGCAGAGATGCAACACAGAGATGGACTCATGATCCAGTGAACACAATCCAAGTGTGAACACTGCACACAGTCTCTCCTGCTCTGAAAGACTGTTACAAGAGATGGAGCCTGACATTATGGACCAGATTGACTCAGCAGCTTTATAGGGACTGGTCCAAGCACTAAGATAAGACTGCACTGAGATAAGAGTGATGGTATATTGAAAATGCGGGATCTGAGCATGACGTGAATGGTATGGAATAAGGGGTGGATACTGTCCCAGGTTCAGCAGTAGCAGTCATTTTTCTCCTTCTTGGTAGCTGGTGCAGTGCTGTGGTTTTGACTTTCAGCCTGGGAACAGAGCTGATAACAATGATGTTGGGGTTTGGCCAAGGACTCTGTGAGCCTTATGGGCTGCCAGGGAGGAGGGAAAGCTGGGAGGCAGCAGAGACAGGACACCTGACCCAAACTAGCCAAAGAGGTACTCCATACCACAGCAAGTACTGTTTGGCACAGGTTGTGGGAACATCGCATTCAAAATAGGGGAGTTAACACCGCTGTTAGCAAAAGGGAGTCTTACACCAGTAAACCTCTGTTCACATGCTGGCCACATGTGCGCTGATGTTGCAACTGGTAATTTTCCACTCCAACTCAAGGGAGGATATAAGCACCTGTGCAGGGATGGACGAGTGAGAAGGCCAGATGAGCACCTTGATTCAGGGGACTCCCTACCAACACACTGCCTACCACCCCTCTGATCAGGCAACATGTTCCATCTCCTTCTCCTGCTCAGCGGTATCCCATTCAGCCAGGGGATGGTATGTATGTAACCTGCTTCGCAGTAATACAAAAATATCTGCTTTGCACTAATAGCTCAATAAATAGACTAGAGCATTTGATTGTTTACATTGTGTTTGGTGTCCAGTCTTTGTCCACGGGAATGCTAGGTATTGAAACATAACTGGTGACAAGTATGGGATTCCAGGTCTGTGAGACTGTGAGAAACATTTTGGGATACTACGAATAGAGTGGGGCCGTGCAGTGGAGTGCGCAAGTATCGTATCACACCACACCTTAGTTGGTAGTTGTGATAGGGTTGTGTATTAATAAACTAGTTGTATTTCTTTATTGTGTTTTGTTTCTCTCAACCCGGAATCCCAGATTCTCATAGTACAAACACTGCAGACTGAGAACAGGGCCTGGGCAGTGGGGCGCATAGCTGCACCAAGAGGAGCTGTTCTGTGTGTGCGAAAGCAGGGCTTGGTCTGTGTGTGTGCTGTCAGGGTTGCTTTAAGGTTGTTGTGTAATATACTATTGCTCTATTTCACAGGAAAAAGCCTCAAGCCATGGCTCCTCCTGTGGAGTGGCCGGGGTGTACACAGGAAACATGAAGCATGTTGTGGGATAAAATAGAGACTTGCACTAATGTAGGACCTGAACCATGGGGAGCTAAGGACCCCATGGGAGTGCAAAAGTATTGGGGTGAGTTTGTAGAAACCACCCATACCCACTTGAAGGAGTGATCGAGTCATGCTGGACACATGACAGGCTGCTTGCCATTTGCCTACAAAGGCATGGTAGATAGAACACAGAGTTGCAGCAACAAGTAGCAGATTTACATTCTGAGCTATGATAGGGTTAAAGCAGAATTGCTGTTGCCGAGGCAGGCATTTGTAGCCACTGCATCGCAAAAAAAAACCCAGAGCAATAAAAAAGATACCAGGGCAGTGAGGCCATGGGTCCATGCCCTTGTGTCTGATCCTGACTGGGACCAGGAGACACAGAGTGGAGATATTTGGAGTACCCATGAGTCAGAATCAAACACTGCAGATGAGGCAGACGTGAAAAAGAAAGCAGCCTGCAAATCTCCTGTGTTTAAATGTAAGATGATTACCAAGGCAAACAGACAAGTAAGAACAGATGAATTGACAGACTATAGTCTTGAGGGGATTAAGAACTTATTGGATAAACTGAAGCAGAGGCCAGGGGAGAGACACACCAGAACTGGCCAGTTTGCCTCATGGAGGAAGGAGCAAATATTGTATTGCTAGATGGAGTGAATGCAAAAAAACCCATACTACTGTCAGAACAAGGAAACCCCATTGAACAAGTGACTGAAAAGCTAAGCCAATTAGGGGATTTACCAGGACTGGCCTTGCACAAAGCAGCTCATGATAAAGGCAGAGTAGAAAAGGAGATAGAAACAACTGAAGTCATCCTGTTCCCGCTATGTGGATTAATTGAAGAATTCCTGATAGTGCACCTGGGTCTTGAGCAGGCCAGGGAGTGTTTGTGTGCATGGGTGCCAGGCTGGGCTGGGAAAGAGCCTGAGGAGTGACTGTTTATAGAATAGAATTACAGTGACTGAAGACACAGTATCACAGTATCACAGTATGTTAGAGATTGGAAGAGACCTCAAAAGATCATCTAGTCCAAACCCCCTGCCGGAGCAGGAACACCTAGATAAGGTTACACAGGAACATGTCCAGGCGGGTTTTGAATGTCTCCAAAGAAGGAGATTCCACAACCTCCCTGGGCAGCCTGTTCCAGTGTTCCATCACCCTCACTGAGAAGAAGTTTCTTCTCAGGTTTAAGTGGAACCTCTTGTGTTCCAATTTGTACCCATTTCCCCTTGTCCTTTCATTGTTTGCCACTGAGAAGAGCCTGGCTCCATCCTCGTGACACTCGCCCTTTATATATTTATATACACTAATAAGGTCACCCCTCAATCTCCTCTTCTCCAAACTATAGAGACACAGCTCCCTCAGTCTTTCCTCGTAAAGGAGATGCTCCACTCCCTTAATCACCTTAGTTGCCCTGCGCTGGACTCTCTCCAACAGGTCCCTGACCTTCTTAAACTGAGGGGCCCAGAACTGGACACAATATTCCAGATGAGGTCTCACCAGGGCAGAGTAGAGGGGAAGGAGGACCTCTCTCGACCTACTAACCACCCCCCCTTCTAATATACCCCAGGATGCCATTGGCCTTCTTGGCCACAAGGGCACAGTGTCGGCTCATGGTCACCCTGTCGTCCACCAGGACCCCCAGGTCCCTCTCCCCTACACTGCTCTCTAACAGGTCGTTCCCCAGTCTATACTGGAACCTGGGGTTGTTCCTGCCCAGATGCAGGACTCTACACTTTCCCTTGTTATATTTCATCAAGTTATTCCCCGCCCAACCCTCCAGCCTGTTCAGGTCTCTCTGGATGGCAGCACAGCCTTCTGGTGTGTCGGCCACCCCTCCCAGCTTAGTGTCATCAGCAAACTTGCTGATAGTACACTCAATTCCCTCATCTAAATTGTTGATGAATATATTAAATAATACTGGTCCCAGTACCAACCCTTGAGGCACTCCACTAGATACAGGCCTCCAACTAGACTCCGCCCCATAGACTACAACTCTCTGGCTTCTCTCCTTCAGCCAGTTCACAGTCCACCTCACTACCCGATCATCCAGACCACACTTCCTCAATTTAGCCGCAAGGATGCTGTGGGAGACCGTGTCAAACGCTTTGCTGAAGTCAAGGTAGATCACATCCACCGCTCTGCCATCATCCATCCACCCTGTTATTTCCTCATAAAAGGCTACGAGATTGGTCAAGCATGACTTCCCCTTGGTGAAGCCATGTTGACTGCCCCTCATAACCCTCTTATCCTTGATATGCCTTAAGATGGCACCAAGGATAAGGTGTTCCATCACTTTCCCAGGAATGGAGGTGAGGCTAACCGGTCTATAGTTACCCGGGTCCTCCTTCTTGCCCTATTTGAAGACAGGAGTGACATTTGCTTTCCTCCAGTCCTCAGGCACCTCTCCCGTTTCCCAAGACTTGGTAAAGATGATGGAGAGCGGTCTAGCAATGACCTCAGCCAGTTCCTTCAGCACCCGCGGGTGCATCCCATCTGGACCCATGGATTTATGGATGTCCAGATTGCTCAACTGGTCTTTAACCCATTCCTCATCGACTAAGGCAGACCGCTCCATTGACCTATCTTCATCCGGGGTCTCAGCGGTACAGGGCTCTTCAGGACTGCCTCCAGCAGAGTAGACAGAGACAAAGAAGGCATTCAGTAACTCTGCCATCTCTGTATCTTCTGTCACCAGGGCACCCGTCCCGTTCATCAGCGGGCCTACATTGCCTCTGGTGTTAGTTTTACCTGCCATGTATTTGAAAAGCTCTTTCTGCTGTCCTTGACCCCTCTCGCCAGCTTTAATTCCAAGGAGGCCTTAGTCATCCTAGCAGCTTTCCTACATCCTCTAGCAGCAGCCTTATATTCTTCCCAAGTTGCCAGCCCTTCCTTCCATGACCTGTAAACTCTCCTCTTCCACTTGAGCATACCCAGCAATTCCCTATTTAGCCACGCAGGTCTCCTGGCCCTCTTCCTTGACTTCCTATGTGTCAGGATGCTCTGATCTTGAGCTCGTAAAAAGCAGTCCTTGAATGTCAACCAACTATCTTGGGCCCCTTTCCCTTCAAGCAGCCTTGCCCATGGGATTTCCCCTAGCAATCGCTTGAAGAGGCCAAAGTTTGCCCTGCTAAAGTCCAGGGTTACGATTCTACTTGCTATTCTACTGACCCTACCACACAAGATTCTGAATTCTACCATCTCGTGGTCGCTGCAACCAAGGCAGCCCTCAACCTTCACTCCTTCAACCAGACCCTCCTTGTTAGTGAGGATGAGATCCAGCAGCGCACCTCTCCTGGTTGGCTCATCCACCATTTGCATGAGGAAGTTATCATCCATACACTGGAGGAACCTCCTGGACTGTGGCTGGGTTGCCGAGTAGTCCTTCCAGCAAACATCAGGGAAGTTAAAATCCCCCACGACGACCACGGCCTGTGACTGTGAGGCCGCTCTCAGCTGCCTGTAGAAGGCCTCGTCAACTTCCTCACCCTGATCCGGTGGCCTGTAACAGACCCCCACAACAGTATCGCCCCTGCCAGCCTGCCCCTTAATTCTCACCCACAGACTCTCGACTCGCTCATCATCTGTCCCCGGACAGAACTCAATGCATTGTAGCTGCTCTCGCACATAAAGAGCAACCCCACCACCCTGCCTGGCTGGCCTGTCTTTCCTGAAAAGAACATAGCCCTCCATGACTATATTCCAGTCATGTGAGCTGTCCCACCACGTCTCTGTAATTGCCACCAGATCATAATCTCCCGACTTAACACAGGTTTCTAGCTCCTCCTGCTTATTTCCCATGCTGCGCGCATTGGCGTACAGACATTCCAGGGAGCGAGCTGAGCACACCGATTTCACCCTAGGATTACAGGAGGCCTCCCAGTCTTCATCAATTCCGGAGCGCTGTCCCACTGAGGCAAGCCCAGCTACAACCCCATCCCCCTTCGAATCTAGTTTAAAGCTCTCCAAATGAGCCCTGCTAATTCGTGCCCCAGCATCCTTTTGCCTCTGTGCGATAAACCTTTCCCACATGCCAATGTCCAGGCCGGTGCCCTATAAAACCAGCCGTTATCAAAGAATCCAAAGCCCTGCCTGCAGCACCAGCCTCGAAGCCAATCGTTTATGGACTGAATTTTCCCATTCAGTCCCACATCATCAACAGAAGATGGAAGGAGCGAAGAGAAGATCACCTGAGCCCCAGAGTCTTTCACCATCCGCCCCAAGGCCCTGTAGTCTTTCTTCATCCCCCTCAGACTGCGGGAAGCAGCTTCCCCCTCACCCGTCTGGAAGACCAGCAGCGGGTAGTAGTCTGTCGGGCGCACCAGGTTGGGGAGCGCCCTGGTGATATCCCTGATCCGGGCTCCAGGCAGACTACACACTTCCCTATGATGAGGGTCAACTCTGCATATCGGGCCCTCTGTTCCTTTCAGAATGGAATCACCTACTACAATGACCCTTCTTTCTTTCTTACCAGAGGCAGTCTTGAAGTGCGAAGTCGACCGCTTTTTCCTATGTGGCCTTGTAGGCGGGCCTTGCACCACATCCTCACCTACCTCTCCTTCCAGATCCAGAGCCTCAAACCTATTACAGAGGGACACCTGGGGAAGCGGGGCAGGAAGGGAGGAGGGCTGCCCAAGACACCGAACTGGAACTCGCTTCCAACCCTCATCATCTTTTTGGTCCCCTACCTCTGGGCGACAGCTACATGACAGGGGCTGTCTCAGGCCATCCCCCTCTGTCTGAGAGAGCAGGGGGTCCATCCTCTTTTGGGGGGTATCTCCCTGGAGCCGTTCCAACTGGTCAGCCAGGGAGTTACTCCAGCAGTCGACCTCCCTTTCACACTCCCTGATGCTCCTCAGCGTCTCAACCTCCTCCTTAAGTTCAGCCACCAAGCTAAGCAGATCTTCCACCTGCTCACACCTCACACAGGTGGAATGCTGTCCTCCCTCCCCCAGCAGCATGTGGTTTCTATATGGCTTCATAGCTCAGACCTAAACCCTAGTGTTCCAGCAGGCCACTCATGTGGCTGTTTGGGCCTGGAGGTGAGTGCCTGGATCAGGGCAGGGAGACTACTTCTTTCGTGGGTGTTCACCGAGGGGGTCTCAGGAACCCTATGTGTCTTTTATAGACCGACTGGACACTGCTATACAAAGGCAGATTGAGGGCCACAGGGCTGCTCGTGCACTTTTATTTTGGCTAGCATATGAGGGTGCAGGTGTGGGGATTGCGAGGCTGTGTTAGCCCCAGTCAGAGGAAAATTTACAGACATTGCGAGTTGGTTTGGGCACGTTGGGATGTTGGAGCAGAGGCTCACAGGGCTCCTTTATTGGCTGCTGCATTAACTATTCTGTTTTATTGGTCATATTAGGTTGCATTCCAACCTATCTGGACCTTTAACTGTGGGTAATGACATAGCTAACTCCTTGACTGTTAACACTTCATTTACTTCTGCAGCTGCTTCACATTCCTTTTTTCATCAGACTGCCTCTTTTTTAAAGAAACACTTTAACCCGTCTTCTTCTCAAGCAAAGCAGATTTTGACAGGTCTTGCCCTGACTGTCAGTCAACAGCTCAATCCTCATTTGCTATGGGTGTAAATCCCTGTGGCTTAAACATGAATGTGTTATTGTGATCCCTTGGGCCCTCAGAAACGGGAAGGGCCAGTGGAACTGATAACCTGGGGGAGGGGGTATGTTTGTGTCCTCCTACCTACAGGTCCATGGCGACTGCCTGCAAAGTTTGTCAAGACGTACCATGAGCTGGACAAACAAGTTGAAGAACCCGATGCCTCAACTGTGGGAGCTGTCCTTGAAGATCCCAAGCGGAATGAGACAGAGGAATAGAAGAAGGAATGATCTGCAAAACATCACTTGGGCAACTAATAAGTAAAGACTCTAATAACGTAGCAGTTATTAGAGGCTATGATTTTGTGTATAAACCACCTGTATTTACTAGACAGTTGCTCATAAGAAACTACACTTTGTATTGTATGGATTTGTCACTTGTAAGAGAGATAGAGATGTTAGAGCATGCAAATTTACAGCAGCTGATGGAAAATGCTAAGGCAGAAGCCAGAGAAACTAATACGATGGCAGTATTATAAAGCAGGTAATGGAACCAATTAAGAGGGTGGGAGAATCCCACTGGTGGGAAATTTTCTTTGGCTGGTTCCCCACTGCTACCAGCATCTTCAATATGCTGCTGCACCCTGTAGTAGTTATACTGCTAATGTAAATCTGTGTGTGCTTTGCCATAGTAGCGACTCGTTATTGGATGAGGCAGGTGAAACTCCGCATTGACAATGAGGTGCAAGGCCTGAGGTTGGCCCAATGCCTTCTACCATAGTCAAGGGCAAGACTGGGTTGGCCTCTGCTTTTGACACCAAGAAGAACCTTCAGCTCTGCTGTTGGCTGCAACCCAGCAGGCATTGAGCGGTGGGGACACATGCCAAGCCAGAGCTTGATGTGAGGGGTGGCCTCCTCTGTTATAAGAGCGCCATTGAGGAGGGAGGGAGGCCAAGCATTCTGTGGTTGGCATGAGAAGTGATCTAGTCCAAATCCCCTGCTCAAGCAGGGTCATCTAAAGCAAGTTTCATCATTAGTATAAGTAACTACTATAATAACTATCGTATTTGAATCTTCTGTTCTCCAAGGCAAATGTCAAGAAGCTGCTCTTGTGTGATTTAAGATTCCTTAAGCAGAGAAGGGGATAAAGAAAGCCAAGGACTGTGTCTTTGCAAGTAACAGCATCTACCTCCAGGTTCCCAAGACTCCCAGTATATCTGGCCAATGCACTGGTGAAACCTTGTTTTTGGAGCCTGGACATCACCGCTTTGCTTTGCTTGGCTTTTCCTCCATGTCATCTAGAAACTTGCTACCAATCTGCAAAGAACCAAAGCCAAAGTGCTCGCTGCCTTGATTGTGCAAAACAAAAATAGGGCAGCTATTGATTTTTTTGCTTTTAGTGCATAGGCATGGGTGTGAAGACTTTGATGGGTTATGTTGCATGAATTTAAGTGACTGCTCCAGTTCAATACATGCATAAATACAAAAGTTAAAGACCCTCACTAGCCAGCTAGCAGAAAACACCAGGTGGAACCCCTTTCAGGGATGGACCTGGGGGTGAGACTGGCTGCGAGAAGCTGTTATATTATTAGTGGTACTGGGTTTTTATTATTGTGGGGTTTTAGGTATTTATGGTTTTATGTATTTTATGTGGTGTTCCTTGTCTTTTAGCACTAATCTATTCCCTTATAGACAGTAAATTACATAAAACTGTAGCAAGGATGGTAAAATATTTGTGTGTTCCAACCACAGACCATGGGGTGGCATGTGTCAGTGACAATGGATAATGGTCCATGGTGAAACACACAAAAACAGAAAAGTACTGTTTGGCACGGGTTGTGGGAACATCACCTTGAAAACAGGGGAGCTAATACTGCTGTTAGCAAAAGGGAGTCTTACACCAGTAAACCTCTGTTCACATGCTGGCTATGTGTGTGCTCATGTTGGAACTAGTAATTTTCCACTCCAACTCAAGGGGGGATATAAGAACCTGTGCAGGGATGGAAGGGTGAGAAGACCAGACACACATCTTGATTTGGAGGACGTCCTGATGACACACTGTGTATCAGCCCTCCGACCGCGCAACATGTTCCATCTCCTTCTCCTGCGTCGTGGTATCCCATTCAACCAGGGGTTAGTATACATGTAACCTGCTTCGCAGTAATACAAAAATATCTGCTTTGCCCTAATAACTCAATAAATAGACTAGAGCATTTGATTGTTTACATCGTGTTTGGTGTCCAGTCTTTGTTTATGGGAATCCTACGAACTTGGAACACCATCCTGGCTGGAGGAAGAAGGGGAGTGTGAGCAAGCAGCTGCATGGTGCTGAGTTACCAGCTGGGCTTGAACCACAACAAAAAGGAACCCACGTAAGCATCCAGAAAAATTAAAAATGTACACAGAGTGCTCTGTCCAGGAACACTTTTCTGAATATATTGCTGGAGCAGCAGTATACCTGGCACTGTTGTATTGCAAGCTAAAGGATTAACACAGTTCTCCCTATAGAATATATTTTTTTTCACTCTTGAAATGCTCTTTCAGTTGCCATTTTAACAGATATTTGGGATTAAGAAACTCCTAAAGCTGAACAGATGGCACCTTTATAGCTACTTGATTAACAACGGAAAAGCTACCAACTGCCTAGTCTTGTTGATAGAGGATTTTCTCTAGTGTCCTTTGCACAGGTTGATTTCAGGATCTTGTACTTCTTTTTTCAGCCATCCTTAAAGATGTCACATTCAAAATCATCACACTTATCTTTATTATTCAAAAGAGTACTTCAAATACCAGTTAAACTGTAATCCTCTCCACAAGAAAGATACCACAATAGTTGTTTTCATAATAAACACACCTATATGACTGCCACAAAAATTAATACTGCACATAACATATAAACCAAAATGGCTTTTTTTCTTAGGCCTGAACCCTCCAATTCACTTGGCAAGCCACAAGACATAGTCAGAGAAGACAGGGCTTGCCCAAATGGCTACAAGATTGTCTATGCTGCACACTGTGAAAAGGCTTATTTCCTCTGAAATAGTGTTTTTAAGTTTAAAAAGGCTACAAGAATCACAAAGAAAGGAAAGAGTAAGGAGATTTTTGAGTTGCATATCAAGTTCCAGAGCTCAGCTATACAAGTTCTTCCTTATGCTCTTTTATGAGACATCCCAGTAAGAAATACAATGAAGACTTGGCATGGTTTTGTAAGTAAAACTATACTGGTAAATCCTCCACATTTTGAAGGATTCGTGCTTCTACCAAATAGCCAGAGAGCATGGATCCCTTCATAAAAGATGGGGGAAATTGTTATTGGTCAAAAACCACTGCTGTATTATGTATACAGAGCTTAACTCTCACCCATTAATACTAAGGCAGATTTATATTCAGTGAGATGCACAACTGTTCAAAAGAACAATAACTGACCCAACTGGATGGGTCAATTTTGCACTTTTGACAGATAAAACTGGACTGCTGTACTAGATACTTGTGTATTCTCATAGAGGAAAGGGTGTGTGTATTGAGAACACAGGGGTTTTCCTGGACTTTTGTGAAGGACATAAACAAACATGTGCAACTGCATTCCATTTAAGATATGACACTTGGCCTCAAACATCCAGCTTCTTCGTAATTGACCATGCCTGACAATACTGGACTAGTTTGAACACCAAGAGAGGAAAATTAACCTTCATATTTCCTAGGGTTCACGGCCGCAAAGGAAAACTGAAAGCTTACATGAAGAAACTTTGCCAGTGCAAGATCAGCCATAGAAATGGTACAAATTTTAATGACAGGTTTGTTCACTACCACCATCAGGTACTAGTTTATTTTTATAAACTTCAGACAGGATGTTGCAGGGTGTACTGCAAGATAACTCTAAGGCAGAAAGAGTCAAGCACAATGAGGACAGCACAACCTGATGGTCTGTGCAAACTCTCAGGTTCTCATCCATTCTAAAGCCTTCAGTTCCTGCAGTAACCATGTTTCGGATGGGCTAAGGACAAGCATGCAGAGGAGACAGAGGACTTCAAAGCTTCCTACCTGCTGCTGCTTTTCCTGCAATGAGGACATATGAATACCACCTGGATGCTGGCAAGAGAAACGGACCCAACCCATTTATTTTATTTCTCAATAGACACAGACACTGATCGTTCAAACTACCACTGACACAGAACCTGTCAGCTAAGGGTTTAAAAGAGCTCTTTATGTCGCTGTGCACAGATTTATGACATGCTCCTATCCTACTCTGGTCTGAAAGAAGCTTGCACTTGCACTTGCACTTCCAACTTTTGCCTATACAATGCATGGTCTTTTTGGTTTAACACAAACAGCAGTTATTTTAATACCATAGTTTCTGCAAACACTAATATGTTCTAGCTATTTGCTGTCTGAGGGACTGCACTGGTACATGATTTCAGTAGCTTTAGCTTCCAATGTCATGGCACCCCCAACAAAACACAGCAGCTTTTCTTCAAATCATGCAAGTTGCTGGATGTCAATTAACTGCCTGATTCATTTTGACACAGTTATCTCCATTTATACCTTAAAGAATATTTTACATTTTTAACTAGTTTAATCTTTTAGTCAAGGGAATAAAAGAGCAGTAAGCAATCGGCAACAATGAAGCAGGGCTTCCCCACAGACAGGTTTCTAGTAGGAGAATCAAGTATGGATGGACAGAGTAAACCTTCAATACTCAGGGCTGATGCCAGCTAAGCAACAATATTCTAGCCTCTAGCTGCACATCTACACATTAGATGCCTGATGGTAACTCACTGAGTAACTCATCATACTAATTTGATGACATTTTAATCTCACTGGTTTGGCTTGAACCAGCAAACCAAAGGATCCATATCCGCTTCGTCCCTGACACCATCCTCTAGGAGAGCTTTTATGGGGGTCTCTTTATGAAACACATTAAGGGATTTGTTTGGACAGAAATGAGAATACAGTTTTACCATTTCTTTGTCTTTCAAGCACAAGTAATGCACTTAACTACCTTTTTTTCTTTTGATCACACTTCCTAGCATAAACTCTACCCTACCAACCCTTTTGTGTTGGTAGAGAACATAACACTCTTTTGTGAAAATACTATCTCCTCATCAAGGACAAGTGAGGTATGGAAAATTCTCATTTGAAAACACAGTTGTTCTGATTCACCAGAATTCTGTACAAGACTGACACCAGGCTACAACAGGAATAAAAACAGGGAGTTTTGGCCTAACACACCACAAACAGCACAGAACAGAAGAAACTTCTCCGGAGGCTTTTCTCTTCCTTCCCCAAATACCAGTTTCACAGATAAACTTCTGCTGCAGATTGCCAGGTCTCAAATGTGCAGCTCCCTAATGACTGTGCTAGTAGAGAAGGGAAGAATTGCAGGCATTTTAAATAATGCTTGTATTATTTTTTCTAGTACCAAAATGGATGACATCTTGTGGGGAGTGAAGGCAATAAGATTTGTATGAAAAACAGTCTGGGAATGAGCTCTGAGGCCTTGATGTTTCACAAGCCCTGGGGCGGTAAATTGGAATACTGAAAGGCAGCAAAGGTAAACAAGCAAGCCTTGGGGGGTTAGGCCAGGATGTTGTTGTGGCAGGGAGTCTCAGTTGAGGCCAGACCAGAGGGTCTGAGACAGTGGGGTGAAACTGTTATAGTGTGTCCTCAGCACTGTGATTGGGCTATTTACCTGGGGATTTTTACAGGGGCCAATGAGATTGAACATGGCATGCTTGTGCAGGTTGCGAAAGTACCGAACAAGGGGATAAGAAGGGCTTGAGTGTAATAAAGTTGGATTTGAGTCTCCTCATCAACGTGAGTCCGTGTCATGATACACCACAACTTCTCTCTTCCAGGTTTACAATAATATATCTTACTTAAATCTCCTAGGGATCAATATAGCTTAAAATAAAAGTCTTACTTATTTCCCTTTTATACTTAGAAATTAGTAAAAAAAAAAAAAAAAGAAAAAAAAGGTATTACATCATCCAGTACACAATTAAGAGGACATATGTCACTTTAGGTCCCTTTTTAACCGCCCATTCAGAAGAAGACTTATCTGTGTTTTTAATTCTTTTTCAAACAACAGACAGGAAAACTGCACATTTTGGTAAGATAAAAACTTTTTTCAGAGGGAGTTTAAAAACGCAAAAATCTGTAGGCATACCTATTCCTGGATTTAAAGCAATATTAATTTGAAGCACACTAACCATCCAATTTCCTTAGGAGCTCATGCCTGGAAAACTGATATGTATAGAGTTCACATATATTATTCAGTGCCATATATAGATCTCCATTTGCTTTGTTAGTAGTTCCTCAGCGCTCACGTCAAAATGAAACGTCTCCACCAAAATTCTTCAACTACTTGTCTACAATTAACTTGTGTGCTGTCTCCCACGCTTCTTTGACAGAAATAAATACTGCTCAGCAAGTTATCTAATGAGAAAAGACTCACAAGCAGCTTTACAAAACACTGATGAAAATACACTGTATGGAAAGCAGTGGTACAATAGGGTAAGATAGCAAACAGGAGAATCTCTTTTCTAATAGGAGCAGTCAGAATGCAGATATTTAGTCCTATTTGTTTCTTTTGATGGACATAAGCAATATCTAAGAGGCAATGTAAGTTGTAAAATCCTTCTCAGACACTGGAGAAAAGGGGAAAAGACAAGTTCATATACCCATACTTGTCTGGTGGTTTGTGCACCCAGTGAAAAGATTCAAGAAAAGAAGTAACTGTACAACTGCTGGTATTGCTACCATGGTAACACTAAAATCCTAAGACCTGTCTCAGGTTCTTCTCTATTTGCATTCTGGTTTTATAGTTTCTAAGACCATGATTGACAGTTATCCTCTACAATCTAGTGATTAACCTTATCTTTGTTGGTCTGGCTCCATCATATAATACATGTCAGAAGACAAACTGGTGTAAAAGTCACAGTACAATTTGAGAACTAGAACATTTTCCGTGCATGCTTGGGCCTTGATCGACATTCCTTCTAGTATCTAGACTGTGATCATGCAATCACCTCACCCCTACATAGACTATACAGCAAAAATGCTCAGTAGAGTGAATCCCTTGCCCTGATTCCACAATAAACAAACAAATTTGAGTTAGATCAGGTTACAGCAAGACATTTTGTCACAAGAAGTCAGCCAATAGCTGACCTAGTATTTGGCCCAGGGAAAAAAAGGAAAAATCCGTGTTAAAAATGTCTTGAACTGGCAGAGCAAGTTTATACCAGATCTGCACTTACCCATGGTAGAAGCATTTTTGATCTGCAGAAGCAGATCAAGCACTAAAGTCAGATCTAGTGTATTATCACACAGTGGCCTAAGGATCTCAGAAGACAACACTGCATACAGGAGAAATGTACTCACCTCTTCAACTCAGCAACGAGCAAAGCTGTGCAGGGAACACCCAGAGTCATTAGTGAGATGCTGTTGATGGCAGGCTTAATGAAGGCAAGGCAGGTAGTAACTCCAGACAGGACACCTACGGCAGCTTTAAATCGGCTCCTGAACAGGATTTTTGGGGGGAGAAAATTTCTAATTACTACATTCTAAATACTAAACCCACAATTATTAAAATTATGTTCATAACAGGCTTATAAACAAACACCTAGCCTTTGAATACTTAAACACCATCCTTTACCACTGCCTTAATTATTCTGATGAAAATACAGCTGACTTCCATAGGTCCACTTTCATGTACACTTAGGCTACACAAAAGGTAGAAGGTAAAAGGGTTTCTCTTACTTTACTTTAGCTGCAATTTATGTAAGCTACTCATGTGAAGATCTCCCTAGAATCAACAAGCACTTCCAGAGGCAACTCACCTCATCCTAAGATCTGAAGTTACAGGGCATAAACCATCAGCAACTGCAGACTTGGGAATTCTGAAAAAAATGCCATGGACAGGGACACCTCACATTAGACCATGTTACCCAAGACTTCATCCAACCTGGCCTTGAACACTGCCAGGGATGGAGCATTCACAACATGCTTGGGCAACCCATTCCAGTGCATCACCATCCTCACAGTAAAGAATTTCTTCCTTATATCTAACCTAAACTTCTCCTGTTTAAGTCTGAACCCGTTACCCCTTGTCCTCTTGCTACACTTCCTAATGAAGAGCCCCTCTCCAGCATCCTGGAAGGCTGCTATGAGGTCTCCACCCAGCCTTCTCTTCTCCAGGCTACAAGCAATAGGAAGAGAATGGAGTGAGAAAAAGTAGTGGCAGCAGCACTAAGGCTGGATGAGAACTCAGTGCCATTATGTGCAGATTTAGGTATCAGCATAAGAAGTTTCAACAAACATGAAAATGTACATGTATGATTGTACGATTACCTGTCATTCCGAAAAACTTTAGGCAGGTATCTCCTAGGGAACCACATGGCAAGAGCACACATCAGGACCCAGAGAATAGCCAGCTCATCCAGCATCTGGCCCAGGAAACTGAGGGTGGCGTGAAAGTAAACAGATCCAATTCCTGGAAGAATCAATAAAAAAGGCATTATGAATAGCTGCAGTACTATAGAGACCAAAACAGGCTGTGCATGTTCAGAATTTCATAGCAAATGATAGATACCATTTGGCCTAGAAAAGATTTAAAAAAAAAAAAAAAGAATAAAACCAAACAACCAAAACACAAATGCCAACTTTCCAAAGAAGGCAATCCAAATCATCACCACCTCATTAACAAAGAAGCAGATCCTTTAGAAAAGCAGCAGCTAAAGATGCCAGCTTCTACTAAAAAAGTAGTGAAGAAGCATCCAGTAGTAAAGTTAAATGTAAACCAATTAAGAAATAAAAGCCAAATGCTGCTTCTGAATTTTCTCAATAGGAGAATGGAGAAGACAAAGATCAAAAGTAGCATCTGATGACTACTCCATGATACAGGTTTAGAGGCAAAAAATGTCACACTGCCCCCTACATGGCTCTGATGTGAAAGTTTGTAAGTTGCCAGTGCCTCTAGGCATGAAAAGAATCTCACATCTACAAAACAGCTAAGCCTTTGGGCCTTTTCACTTCACGCAAAACCCGTTACCCTCCTCTGTTTTGCTGGTATCACTAGCACGAGCATTTTCAGCTCTCATTAAAGCAACAACAGAGGAAAGAGCATCAACACTGCTTGTAGAGTGTCCTGGCCCAGTGACAAGATTAAGCCCAGATATAAACAAAAGAAGTTATGCAAAAGAAGGATAGGAAGGGCACAGAACTAATGCCTAAGTCCATCAACCTCAAATTGCAAAAAGCATTTTCGGCTCAGACACTAGGTTGCTTCAGCTCCAAGCAAGTATAACCAAAATACTCCACAGTTGTCAAGATTGCTTTGTTTCACAAAACAATCAAGCACAAGCAGAAAAAACTGATTTCCTCTCTCATTTCATGCATGAACAGGCAAATGGAGACTAAGCAACTTACCAACCACAACTAGCAGAGTCCATATTAAATATATTCCACTGTTGAAACAGGTTGCATATTGACGGAACAAGCACATACATATGGGCGGTAAAACAAAAAACAAGACGTTGCTTATCTAGGGAAAAAAATAAAACAGTTTCAAAATGACAGAAAATAAATAAACCTCAAATATTCATGGGCTGCCTGAGACAGTTATAGAAACACTGTGTCATCCAGGGAAGTCCCAGATCAACAAATTAGAGGTCTCAGTTTCTGCCAAAGATCAGCTGGTTTTGCAGAGCATCAACTTGTTTAGTACCATTAAAACCTAGTAACAGCATAAAACTTTAAACAATGTAAAACTAGTAGCTAGTCACATCATTAAATTACCTCTTAAATCTAATCCCAGAGGAATTTTCTTGGGAGTTTACAAATACTCAACTGTTGCAATTCAGGAAGCTGACAAGAACAAGCAACTGAGGAACAGGATGTCCTGACAAGTGACCTTTCCTCTAAGTGGCTGTCAAGCCTAGCATGTAAAAAGCAGTGTAAGTACTGAGTAAATCAAGCTTTGTGGCATTCAATTCACTGAGCAGTAACTATTGTCTGGAAGCTGGAATTCAAAACCAAGCTAAAAGTTAGAACCCATTTCATGTAGTGAAAAGAGAGCCCAAAGCTGCAAATCCTTTTAAAATTCATTTTTTTCTCTTGATTCTCCATTACAAAAACAACTGAATATGATCGAAAACTGGTTATAGGAAGGTGAAAAGGCTTAGAATTCGAACTACTGTTAGGGACTTTAATTTAATATGTGAAAGTTCAACAAAAACATATTTCTCCTGCTTACCAACAATTTAAAACATGTCTCTCTATTTAAAGGCTGAAAACACTTTATTGGCAATTGTCAGGAGCTCTCACTGCAGTTACCACTTGGTTCTCTCCAGAAGGAGCTGCCAGAGCTGAGGGCCAGCTGTGGCACTATAACTAGGTACTTACGGAAAGGCTCTACTGCTGATTCACAATGGAACAGGATGAATTCGCCAGTCCCAGTTTCCTCACCTTCCCCCACATATCCCAAGCACAAGAGAAAGTAATTCCCAGCAACATTCCCTAAAGCAGATGCAGAAAACAACTGGGAAAGAACACTCCTTTGGGACAGGTCCCTTCTTTGAAGAGACCTACTTCCCTTGACATTAATGAAAATCTGGTGGAGAAAGGATTCAAGACCAAAACACAAAAAAGGCATTTGTTCATTTACATACTGTGCTCCAAAACTCAACATGGTCTGAGGACACAGATTATGATGGTTAAAAGACATGTCTATTTAACATTTGCAAGGCCTATCAAAGTATACTCCTAAGCTGCCATCCAAAATGACAGTGACTACAGAAGCAATTTCTCAACACCATCTACTTCACATCAGATACCTTTCCTCACACTAAAGGTATCTCCTCAACAGGCAAGCTGTGTTTCATTCCAAAGTCTTGGCTTTCAAGATTTCATTAAAATATTTAGAAACAGCCATCACCCACACAGTTTATAGCTGCAAATACTATGCAAATCTCTGCCAGCAGCACCCTCGTAACATCACATAGCCCAGCCAAAGACTTGCTAGTGCAGAGGGCTTCTTGCAGTCAGACCAGACAGCCACCTCCCACTGGACTGTCCCGTCTGAACCCATGCAAGGGTTGAATACTTCTCCCAATTACCATCTCCTGCAGCGTGCTTGTCATGAAGGAATCCGTCTTCATAAAGCAGAAGTACAAACCTGTGGGGGCAGCAAGTGCCATAGACCAAGCACCTCTTCAAGTAGGAATAAAAGTACTCATAGTACAGAAATCCTTCACCCCACCAAGGCAGCAGATTCTGCCTTTGTTGTTCACAAATTAAGATGGGGGGAAGGTTGACAATATGGGCGAGTGGCAATGTCACATTGCAGGATACTACACATCTGGGGAGGCATGGTAAAGAACAAAGTATTATTTATAAAGTGATACCCTATTTTAGCATATTTTAAGAGGCAGATCAATTTAGAATCATAGAATCATAGAATCATAGAACAGTTAGGGTTGGAAAGGCCTTTCAGATCATCTAGTTCTAACCCCCCTGCCATGGGCAGGAACACCTCGCACTAAACCATATCACCCAAGGCCTCGTCCGGTCTGGCCTTGAACACTGCCAGGGATGGAGCATTCACAACCTCCCTGGGCAACCTATTCCAGTGCCTCACCACCCTAACAGGAAAGAATTTCCTCTTTATATCCAATCTAAACTTCCCCTGTTTAAGTTTCAACCCATTACCCCTTGTCCTATCACTACAGTCCCTAATGAAGAGTCCCTCCCCAGCATTCCTATAGGCCCCCTTCAGATACTGGAAGGCTGCTATGAGGTCTCCACGCAGCCTTCTCTTCTCCAGGCTGAACAGCCCTAACTTTCTCAGCCTGTCTTCATACGGGAGGTACTCCAGTCCCCCAGTCATCCTTATGGCCCTTCTCTGGACTTGTTCCAACAGTTCCATGTTCTTTTTATGTTGAGGACACCAGAACTGCACACAATACTCCAAGTGAGGTCTCACGAGAGCCCTCAGAGTAGAGGGGCAGGATCACCTCCTTCGACCTGCTGGTCACGCTCCTTTTGCTGCAGCCCAGGATACGGTTGGCTTTCTGGGCTGCAAGTGCACACTGAAGCCAGCTCATGTTCATTTTCTCATCGACCAACACCCCCAAGTCCTTCTCCGCAGGGCTGCTCTGAATCTCTTCTTTGCCCAACCTGTAGCTGTGCCTGGGATTGCTCCCACCCACGTGTAGGACCTTGCACTTGGCATGGTTAAACTTCATGAGGTTGGCATCAGCCCACCTCACAAGTGTGTCAAGGTCCCTCTGGATGGCATTCCTTCCCTCCAGCCTATCAACCGAACCACACAGCTTGGTGTCGTCGGCAAACTTGCTGAGGACGCACTCAATCCCACTGTCCATGTCAGTGATGAAGATATTGAACCGGTCCCAACACCAATCCCTGAGGGACACCACTCGTTACAGGTCTCCAGCTGGACATTGAGCCACTGACCACAACTGTTTGAATACAGCCATCCAGCCAGTTCTTTATCCACCAAGTGGTCCATCCATCAAACTGATGTCTCTCCAATTTAGAGACAAGGATGTCATGTGCAACAGTGTCGAACGCTTTATACAAGTCCAGGTAGATGTCATCAACTGCTCTACCCCCGTCCATCAGTTCTGTAGCCCCATCATAGAAGGCCACCAAATTGGTTAGGCAGCATTTCCCCTTAGTGAAGCCATGCTGGCTGTCACCAAGCACCTTGTTGTTTTTCGTGTGCCTTAGCATGCCTTCCAGGAGAATCTGCTCCAAGATTTTGCCAGGCACAGAGGTGGGACTGACTGGTCTGTAATTCCCTGGGTCCTTTATTCATGTAAGACCAAAGCATTATTTATAAAGTAATATCCTATTTCATTATATTTTAAGAGGCAGATCCATTTCCTTAATTCATGTAAACCAAGCTACACATTCAAGAAAACAGGCTCACTTGAGCATCTTCCATTCACAAAAAACTCACTAACTCCGTACAGCAGAGAACGTTAGCAACATCGAGAATACAGCCATAGGCCAGGATCCCAGAGTGCAATGTGCTGACATAAGCACAGAATGGGAGGGCTCCCCTCACCCCCAAACAGGTAGAATGCATACACAGTGACTGACAGCAGGGATGATGCAATATGAACAAGACCTCTGAGAACCTGGGAGTGCTCTACACATTTTAGGCTTTCAGCCATTGTTAGGCCAAAGGGTGGTGTTATGGGGGAAAAAAAAAGATGGTTATAAACAAAGTGATGTAAAAAAAACTTTCCATCTCTGCAGCTAGGACTAACCAACAAAGCAATCAGACCAGGTAAGTGCAGTCTATATAAATTTGGCTGGAAAGTCCTTTTTCTGCCTAGGAAGAACATGATGAAGAAATCACACCCACTTACCATACCAGCAGCAATGAAGTTTTATACTAGTAATTAGACACCAGGGAGCGGTTGTGGTGCTCTTCTGGCACTAAACTCCTGTTCATGCTAAGGTCCTGCCTGCAAATGCAAGAATACCCTTGCAACCTGGATTTGACCATGACTTGTACTTTTCAAGACAGCCACCAGGAAGATTTCCTAATATTGTACACGTTGAAATAACTTTAGTACTGAAATCCTTTTCTATTAAGTTTTTAAAAAATGTGCTAATATGGTATCTCTTCCATGCAATACTTAGTTCCACAAACTATATTTTTCACAAACTATATTCAAATCAAGACTCTGGATCATTTTCTGAAACACTTGCTGAAGTTCTCTTAGTTCCAAGTTCAGTGTCAATAAGAGATCCTCTAGAACTGACCTGCTGCTTTTCACTGACTGGTATCAGCCTAGCTCCCTATGAGGACACACACCCTTAAATATACCACAACACCACCCTTTCCAAGCAAGTGAGGCACTTATCCATTTGGCTCTGGTTTCATGCTGCATGTGCAATTTTTTCTACATAATATACAATTACGCTGCATGGCTTCATAATGTATAATTCAAATGATGATACAGTTTAGTGCAACAGTAACAGGAGTACAGAGAATTTTCTTTGGGATCTGCAAAAGACAGGGATTAAAAGTTACTGTCCTGGAAAAAAGGTAAGTGGCTCATCATTAACAGTCCATCCTCCATCTTCATGCAATTCTGGACCTTTAGTTTCAACTTCCAGCTGCTTAACTGTATGAAAGGAATATAGGACATGAGCCACAGAGGGAATACCAGAGGCGTCCTCAGATCATGACCACAAAACTTCACCCGTATTTGGCCACAGACCTGACAGAGGATGTTTCCTGCAGTCCTGCCAAAGCTCAAGTATTCTTCACTATCTGGTATGCCTCCCAGACAGCAGCTGTAGCATTCAACCATCATAGCAACACTTACTGCACTAACTCTTTGTGAGGAAAAAGTAAAAACAGACTAAGTAGCTCTTGGTGAGTTCACCAAGTTTGTTTCTTTTCTATTCTGATCCACGAGCATGCCACTTGCGTAAGCTAAAAGACTTCTGTAGTAAAAAAGATGATGTAGAGAGACTACAAGCATTCTTTTACACTCTTAAGACTATTCCACAGCTTTTTTAAACTTTCATTTACATACCACTAGGGGACAAAAGTTAAGGAATAAAACCACTGGCAATTCCCTCTTCAAATGGAAATCTGGCAAGAAATATGTATGACATGCACAACTATGCAACACACTGAACTGTAAAGTACTTACTTTGGTAACAACAGAGAAAAAAAAGAAAAAAGTTACTGTTTTCGTATGTTTGAAACACAACAGCTTTTTTTTTGTAAATAACTGTGCACTGGGTAAATTCTTTTTTGCTCATACGGGGGCATTTGTTTATGTTCTTGAGTAAGTTTAGACTGCACCAGGACACATCACTCATTTCAGGAGGGGGAAAAAAAAAAAAGCCAGTCTTTTTGCAACTGTTATTTTGAGTTACAAAGTACTTGCCGGCCTTCTTCCTGAAACTGTGTAAGACTTGAACACAAAATCATATCCATCTAACCCACGTATGTTTTAGGAAATTAGTCTGATCAATTTGTACAAAACCTCTGAAAAGATACTCTCCTACTGATTTCATCCTGCCGAGCACTTTGGTTTGCTTTTTAACTAAATAGAGTTAAATTTAGGTATAATATATGAGGATTCAGTCCCATCAGAACAAAGCAATGACTAAAGAAAGAAAAAAAAACCAACAGAAAATATCAAAACAAGAACAAAAAAAACCCAAACCAAAAACATTTCAGGCAGTGTTCCAGTTGTATGCTTACAGGAATATTGAGTGAGAGGAATACTGAATGAGCATTTCATCTCTGACCTCAGCCAGACACTTTGAAATGTGGATTAACAAGGTTTTAATCTACATCTTAAAGACCCAGATGCTACATTCTGGTCTGCTGAAGAGTCCTTCCTGAAACTTCAAGAGGGTTTGAGTCAAGAGTCAGACCTGAACCATCTTAGAAATAATAAAATTTAGACTTAAGTTGCGTGTTAGAGTCAAGCCAAAATCTCCCAACTGTCCTGTGAGCATCTGGCTTTTGGGGGGCACAGTTGAACAATGCTATCAATCTAAGTCACTGTCTTAACTTTCAGAAGTTACTAACACAAAAGTCAAACCTTACAATTACTTGTTACTACTGAAGAGAGGCTAAACACGACTACCCTCAAGAAAGCCTCTTTCTGCCTCGCCTTTCAGTGGACAGCTCACCAACTCATACACAGCTGCCACAGTACAGTGGGATTCAGGGATAAAGTTTTGCTCTGTCTCTCAGTTATGTTACCCTGTACGGAAGCTCAGTTATTCATCCAGACATACCTCTATCTCCTAGCATTTTGCAAGCTTCTGTACCACTGCTGATCAGCTCAGTACAGTTACAATACTCATCCCCATGCGTAGCTGGCTTCAAAACACACTTGCTGTCTTCAAGAAATATGTTTATCCTGAACTTTTTCTCCCTTTGTTTTTTGTTCTTGCACAGTGACATCAGACACAAAGAAAGCAGACAGTTCCCCCCATTAGACCCTCAAAATTCTCCAATGGCTTAGACCAGCTACCACCTAGACAACTTTGGTAGCAAACTACAAGAAAAAATGAACAGGTTAGCAATGTGCATCTTGCACTAATTACTTGCTCTGTATGTGCAGCACCCCCCACTGTACACACTCCAATGAGTGAAGCTGGACAAATTTCTTCCGCTGGATGTTAGTAGTTGAAGAAACAGCTTGAAAGGGAAAGACAGCTGTGGATAGAATTTGAGAGAAAATAAAATACCGTTTTAAAGTACAAAAGAGGCAAGGCAGAAGCACCAGCTCCTCATTTGTGCACACCTCAGATACTACAGAACAGAAAACAGACTGGATATTGGCAGGGTTTTCTCCTGCACATGTGTTTTGCATAGAAAGGCACACTACCAGAAAGTCCAATGCATTACCTCACTCTGGTCAATCTACCTGTCACTGCAATTCTTTACATCAACAGGACGGAAGGAGCGCTGCATCCTTTCCAAGATGTGTGGTACAGGGCAATCCAGCTGTTGCTGGGCTACGTTTTGACAAGTTCTCATCATCAGCTGAGAGGTACTGGTGTGGCATAAGGGCTCAGGGATGAACCATGGCTTGCTGGAACATCTGTCCTTTTCCCACTCTTTCCTTTCTTCAGCTACTTTCTCAACAGGTATCTCTTCTTCTCCCAAAAGTACACTGCTGCCTTCATCCTGCAAACTCAGGGCAAGCTTTGCCTTTTTTGAGCCAAAGCTACATCGATGAATCCCAGTTTTGATTCTAAACATGTCCTGGGTTCAGCAGTAGCAGTCATTTTTCTCCTTCTTAGTAGCTGGTGCAGTGCTGTGGTTTTGACTTTCAACCTGGGAACAACACTGGTAACACCGATGTCTTCAGTTGTTGCTCAGTAATGTTTACTCTGACCAAGGACTTTTTGAGTCTCATGCTCTGCCAGGGAGGAAGTCAGGAAGAAGCAGGGACAGGACACTTGACCCAAACTAACCAATAAGGGGTATTCCATACCACAGCACGTCAGGCCCAGTATATAAACTGGAAGCAGTTACTCAGAGGGGTTAGATTGCTGCTCAGGTCAGGCTGGGTATCAGTCAGCAGGTGGTGAGCAGTTGTATTCTCTCCCCTTGCTATTTCCCTCATCATTATTATAATTGGTGGTAGCAGCAGTGGTTTCTGTTATCCCTTAGTTACTGGGCTGTTCTTATCTCAACCCATGGGAGTTACATTCCTTTGATTCTCCTCCCCATCCCTCCGGGAGCAGGGAGGGAAGAAGAAAGGTGGGGGAGGAGTGAGCAAGCAGCTGCCTGGTTTTTCGTGCTTAAACCACGACAGTTCGTGGCAGCCAACGTGGGGCATAAAGGGTTAAGCCAACGACAGATCTGACCAGAGTGTGTCTAATCATATTTGTGATAAACATTTATCATTTTGGATTAATAGTCACTCATCACAATGCTGATTTATTGGCTTTCAAAGTTGTTACTCTTGATCTCACAGTTTCAGCATGTTGTACCTTCCTTGCAGCCGGTATTTGCTGTGTTAGTGTTTATCGGCTGGGGGCCTTGGGCTAAGGTTCTTGTTTCATTGTACTTTACAGTAACAAATTGTAATACAATAGACTCATTGATCATGAAACTGACATGGCTTGTGTTCCCAGTGTGGTCACCACCTCTATACTTTCGGAGGTATATAATGGGAGGTATATAATGGAAGTGTTTAGCAATTACACACCTTTTTTCCCTCCTCGTATGGTCAACCTATGAAGGAGACATTCCCTTACGCTCTCAGCTCCCCTACCAGAATATTTACAGCATCGTTTGAGAGTTCTGAAGGGTTTGAATGGCCTTTGGGTATCCTTGAGACCTGCCTGCTGACTGTGATGGGGATCACCATGATGGCACACATACAGAGTGTGTTTTACCCACGACCATTTCGTCTGATCTCGAAAATTAAGCAGAGTCAGGTCTGGGTCTGGTTTAGATGACAACATAGGAGGACCAAGAGATTTTCTCCAAGGCTGGACACTCATGAGTGGCAGGATGTGGGGGCTAGTATGGGCAAACATCTAGGCCAGTGGTCCCCTCCAGTGCTTTGGAACTTCACCGCTGAACAAGTGCAATAACCGAAAAAACCAGTAAAACACTTATATGAGGTGTGTTGTCATCCTGGTCATACCAGAGAGGGAGAAATCATGGTAACTTGCTGGGGCTTGGCCTATGCTTACAGAGACCTGTTCAACACTATCCAGCACCTTCAAAGGGAAAAAGATGTCGCTGGATCTGATGGCAAAGCAACAGACAACACAGCTACTCCAACTCAAAATGCAGCAGCTACACCAACCCCAGTGACGAGTACAGCAGCTACTCACACTCTGACTACAACAGACAATGCAGCTACTCCAACTCCAAGCACAGCAACTACACCAACCCCAGTGACAAGTACAGTGGCTACTCAAACCCTGACAGCAACAGACAGCGAAGCTGCTGGTGCTACTCTACCCCCAGGCACAGCAGCTGCACCAACCCCGACAACAGATACTGCAGCCACTCCAACCACAGTGATAATCACTGCAGCTAAACCAGAGGAGCAGTTCATGCCAGTATCAGTTGCCCCTGTACACAAGGGGAAAACCAAACAAGAGGAACAAAAAGCAACCCATACAGTGAAGAAAGATGAAAAACCAATGCACTTACTACACAGGACAGCATCTGAACAAGGGCTATTATTATGTAGATCAGAGAAAGAGGAAGAAGAAGAGGTGACTTCTCAACCCTGGACCTCAACTGAGCTATGGAATATGCAAAAAGATTTCACGCATCGACCAGGGAGCACATCATGACCTGGTTGCTCCGCTGCTAGGACAATGGGGCTGACGGTCACAAACTAGAAGTTAGGGAAGCTAAGCAGCTGGGATCGCTTGCTAGGGAAGGAGGAATTGACAAAGCAACTGCAAAAGAGAAAATGTTCCTCAGCCCTTGGAGGTAGCTCTTGGCAGCTGTGAAAGAAAGGTTTCCATACAAGGATGATGTTATAAGTCGTTCAGTCAATTGGACCATGCTAGAGAAAGGCATCCAGTCTCTGATGGAATCAGCCATTGTAGAGATGACCTATCACAGGCCAGATGCTGGGAATGCACCGCAGATCCGTAGATGAAGTCAAACGTACACGACCCATGCGGCAGAAACTTATACAGAGTGCACCATCATCATATGCCCACTCATTGGCAGCAATAACCTGGAATGACATAGTACCACCAACAGTGGATGAACTGATTTGTCAACTCTGAGAGTTTAAAGACAATCTCATCCCTTTCATCATTTCAGCTGTAGAAAAACTGTCCCAGGAGTTCAAACAATTGAGAGACGATCTATCCAATCTATCCAGTTACCCACGTGTATCAACCCACATCTCAGCTATTAACAAAAGGCCTCCTACTGCTCGAGAGAGAAGATACAGGAGGTACACAGCACAGGCTACCCTGTGGTTTTTCCTGTGGGATCACAGAGAAGAGCTGCGAAAGTGGGATGGAAAACCTACCTCAGCTCTGGAGGAACGGGGGCATGAATTGGAGAACAAAGGTCAAGGATGATGTCGTGGTTTAAACCCAGTGAAGCAGCTTGTTCACTCACTCCCCCCCTTCTTTCCCTCCCCCTACTCCTGGAGGGACGGAGAGGAGAATTGAAAAGAATGCAATTCCCACGGGTTGAGATAAGAACAGTTTAGTAACTAAGTTATAACACAAATCACTACTGCTACCACCAATAATAATAATGATAAGAGAAATAACAAGGGAAAAGAATACAACACCTCACCACCCGCTGACCGATAACTCGCCCCACCCCGCCTGACCAAGCACCGACCGATACCTAGTCCAACCCTGAAGTGTACTAGCCCTTCTGTGTAACTCTCAGTTACATCCTGGGCATGACGTGCTGTGGTATGGAATACTTCTTTGGTCAGTTTGGGTCAGGTGTCCTGTCTCTGCTTCCTCCTGGCTTCCCCTCCTCCCTGGCAGAGCATGAGGCTCAGAAAGTTCTTGGCCAGACCAAACATTTTAGCAGTAACTAAAAACATTGGTGTTATCAGCACCCTTCCCAGGCCGAAAGTCAAAAACACAGCGCTGCACCAGCTACCAAGAAGGAAAAAAATGACTGTTACTGTGGAACCCAGGGCAGATGATCATCCCATGAGAGCTGCAGCTTCAGTCTCTGGTGAGCAGGTTCCAGACAGAGTGGAAGATCTGATTTTATTCTGGCTCTTGTGATAAAGAAGACTAATCCCTTTGGACAAGACATAAGTGGCCAATATTGTGATCACTATTAGAAGGGCCCTGCCTCTAGCCAGATGGAGGTAGGGGACAATCGGATTTACTGGACTGTGTGGATCAGATGGCCTGGCACATCAGTCCCACACAAGCATAAGGCTCTAGTAGATATCAATGCACAGTGCATATACCCTGATGCCATCAAACTGTCAAGGGGTGGAACCCATTTATATTTCTGGAGTGACAGGAGGATCCCAAGAGTTGACTGTACTGGAGGCTGAAGTCAGCCTGACTCGGAGGAAATGGCAAAAGCACCCCATTGTGACTGGTCCAGAAGCTCCATGCATCCTTGGCACTGACTACCTCAGGAGAGGGTACCTGAAAGACACAAAAGGGTACCGATGGGCTTGTGGTATTGCTGCTTTGGAGACAGAGGAAATGAAGCAGCTGCCCACCTTGCCTGGTCTCTCAGAGGATCCTTCTGTTGTGGGGTTGCTGAAGGTCAAAGAACAACAAGTGCCAATCATGACAGCAACAGTGCAATGGCAGCAATAGTGCACCCTGATTCCTATCCATAAGCTGATCCGCAGACTGGAGAGGCAAGGAGTGATCAGTAGGACCCGCTCACCCTTTAATAGCCCTGTATGGCCAGTGCAAAAGTCTAATGCAGAGTGGAGACTAATAGTAGACTATTGTGGCCTGAATGAAGTCACACCACCATTGAGTGCTGCTGTACCGGACATACTAGAAGTTCAGTATGAACTAGAGTCAAAGGCAGTCAAGTGGTATGCCACGACTGATATTGCCAATGCATTTTTCTCAATTCCTGTGGCAGCAGAATGCAGGCCACAGTTTGCTTTTACTTGGAGGGGTGTCCAGTACACTTAGAGCCGACCGGCCCAGGGGTGGAAACACAGCCCTACCATCTGCCATGGACTGATCCAGACTGCACTGGAACTGGGGCAAGCTCCTGAACACCTGCAATACATTGATGACATTATCACGTAGGGCAATACAGCGTGAGAAGTTTTTGAGAAAGCAAGGAAAATAACCCAAATCCTGCTGAAAGCCAGTTTTGCCATAAAACGGAGTAAGGTAAAGGGACCTGCACAGGAGATTCAATTTCTGGGAATAAAATGGCAAAATGAATGTTACCAGATCCCCACAGATGTGATCAACAAGATAACAGCAATGTCTCCACGAACTAGTAAGAAAGAAACACAAGCTTTCTTGGGTGCTGTGCCGTTCTGCAGAATGCACACCTCAAATTAAAGTTTGATTGTAAGTCCTCTCTCTCATGTGACCCAGAGGAAGAATTAAATTTTAAATGGGGCCCTGAGCAACAACAAGCCTTTGAGCAAATTAAACAAGAGACAGTTCATGCAGTAGCCCTTGGACCAGTCCTGACCGGGCTAGATGTAAAAAATGTACTCTACACCACAGCGGGGGAAAACAGTCCCACCTGAAGCCTCTGGCAGAAAGCTCCAGGGGAGACTTGAAGTCGACCCCTCTGCCTTTGTAGTTGGGGATACAGAGATCTAAGGCCTGCTATACCCCAACTGAAAAAGAGATACTGGCAGCCTATGAAGGGGTTCGAGCTGCTCCAGAAGTGATTGGCACTGAAGCACTGCTCCTCCTGGCACCCTGGTTGCCCATGCTGGGCTGGATGTTCAAAGGCAGAGTCTCCTCTAAACATCATGCAACTGATGCAACATGGAGTAAGTTGGCTGCATTAACTACACAACGAACTCAAACGGGAAACCCCAGTCGTCCAGGAATTCTAAAAGTCACCACGGACTGGCCAGAGGGCAAAGATTTTGGAATGTTACCACAGGAGGAAGTGATGCGTGCTGAAGAGGCCCCACACCATATAATAAGCTGTCAGAAAGTGAAAAGCAATATGCCTTGTTTACTGATGAGTCCTTCTGTATTGTGGAAAAGCATCCGAGATGGAAGGCAGCTGTATGGAGTCCCCAGTGACAAGCTGCAGAAACTGCTGAAGGAGAGGGTGAATTGAGTCAGTTTGCAGAGGTGAAAGCCATCCAGCTGGCCCTGGACATTGCTGAATGGGAAAAGTGGGCGGTACTTTATACTGACTTGCCTGGCAAAATCGTGGAGCAGATTCTCCTGGAAGGCATGCTAAGGCACATGAAAAACAACAAGGTGCTTGGTGACAGCCAGCATGGCTTCACTAAGGGGAAATGCTGCCTGACCAATTTGGTGGCCTTCTATGATGGGGCTACAGAACTGATGGACAGGGGTAGAGCAGTTGATGTCATCTACCTGGATTTGTGTAAAGCTTTCAAAACTGTCCCACACGACATCCCTGTGTCTAAATTGGAGAGACATCGATTTGATAGGTGGACCACTCAGTGGATAAAGAACTGGCTGGATGGCCACACACAAACAGTTGTGGTCAATGGCTCAATGTCCAGCTGGAGACCAGTAACGAGTGGTGACCCTCAGGGATCAGTGTTGGTACCAGTCTTGTTTAACATCTTCAATGCTGAGATGGACAGTGGGATTGAGTGTGCCCTCAACAAGTTTGCCGATGACACCAAGCTGTGTGGTTTGGTTGATATGCTGGAGGGAAGGAATGCCATCCAGAGGGACCTTGACACACTTGTGAGGTGGGCTGATGCCAACCTTATGAAGTTTAACCATGCCAAGTGCAAGGTCCTACACCCGGGTGGGAGCAATCCCAGGCACAGCTACAAGTTGGGCAAAGAAGAGATTCAGAGCAGCTCTGCGGAGAAGGACTTGGGGGTGCTGGTCAATGAGAAAATGAACATGAGCCAGCAGTGTGCGCTTGCAGCCCAGAAAGCCAACCGTATCCCGGGCTGCAGCAAAAGGAGCGTGACCAGCAGGTCGAAGGAGGTGATCCTGCCCCTCTACTCTGAGGGCTCTCGTGAGACCTCACCTGGAGTACTGTGTGCAGTTCTGGTGTCCTCAACATAAAAAGAACATGGAACTGTTGGAACAAGTCCAGAGGAGGGCCACGAGAATGATCAGGGGACTGGAGAACCGCCTGTATGAAGATAGGCTGAGAAAGTTGGGGCTGTTCAGCCTGGAGAAGGCTGTGTGGAGACCTCATAGCAGCCTTCCAGTATCTGAAGGGGGCCTATAGGGATGCTGGGGAGGGGCTCTTCGTTAGGGACTGTAGTGATAGGACATGGGGTAATGGGTTGAAACTTAAACAGGAGAAGTTTAGATTGGATATAAGGAGGAAATTCTTTCCTGTTAGGGTGGTGAGACACTGGAATAGGTTGCCCAGGGAGGCTGTGAATGCTCCATCCTTGGCAGTGTTCAAGGCCAGACTGGACGAGGCCTTGGGCGATATGGTTTAGTGCGAGGTGTTCCTGCCCATGGCAGGGGGGTTGGAACTTGATGATCTTAAGGTCCTTTCCAACCCTAACTATTCTATGATTCTATGGCATGGCACCCCAGACAGAATTGAGTCAGAAAATAGGACTCATTTCTGGAACAACGTTAAAGACACTTGGGCCAAAGAACATAGCATTGAGTGGGTATATCACATCCCCTACCATGCACCAGCCTCTGGGAAAATCAAACTGTACAATGGGCTGTTAAAAACTACACTGAGAGCAGTGGGTGTTTGGGACTTTCAAATATTGGGATACACATTTACCAAAAGGCGCCTGGTTGGTCAACACCAGAGGATCTGCCAACAGGGCTGGCCCAGCGCACTCAGAACTTTCACATACTGTAGAAGGGGATAAAGTTCCTGTGGTGCACATACAGAGTTTTCTGGGGAAGACAGTCTGGGTTATTCCTGCTTCAGGTAAAGGCAAACCCACCCTTGGGATTGCTTTTGCTCCTGGACCCCAAATATACCTGGTGGGTAATGTGGGAAGATGGGGAATTCCAATGTGTACCTCAAGTGAATTTGATTTTAGGGGAAAACAGCCAATGAACTCAATTGTATGCTGTTGCCTGCTGTAGCACTGTTATAGCCCACCAATTAGATGTCTTCAGGTCGCCAGCGACTAGCCCCGGCTTCCTTCCCACCATCATTCCAACAAACAATGAAGTTGATGAAACCAGACAAATTCTGTGGTATCATCAGCAGGCAACAGTCCAACACTGCACACAGCCTCTCCTGCTTTGAAAGACTGTTACAAGATATGGAGCCCGACATCATGGACCGGATGAACTCGGCAGCTATATAAGGATTCGTCCATGCACTAAGGAATGATCTCTCTCTCTCGTTGTGCATGTGTGGATGTATATACATATATATATGAGACAAGAGTGATGGTATATTGAAAAATGTGCGATCTGAGCATGACGTGAATGGTATGGAATAAGGGGTGGATACCGTCCTGAGTTCAGCAGCAGCAGTCATTTTTCTCCTTCTTAGTAGCTGGTGCAGTGCTGTGGTTCTGACTTTCAGCCTGGGAACAGCACTGACAACACCAATGTTTTTAGTTGCTGCTCAGTAATGTTTACTCTGAGCAAGGACTTTGTGAGTCTCATGCTCTGCCAGTGAGGAGGGGATGCTGGGAAGAAGCACAGACAAGACACCTGACCCAAACTAGCCAAAGGGGTACTCCATACCACAGCACATCATGTCCAGTATACTCAGAAGGGTTAGATCGCTGGTCAGGTTGGGCTGGGTATCAATCAGTGGGTGGTGAGCAGCTGTATTCTCTTCCTTTGTTATTTCCCTTATCATCATTATTATTGGTGGTAGCAGCAGTGGTTTGTGTTATACCGTAGCTACTGGGCTGTTCTTATCTCAACCTGTGGGAGTTAACATTCTTTCGATTCTCCTCCCCATCCCTCCGGGACCAGGAAAAAGGGGGGAAGTGAGCAAGCGGCTGCCTGGTTCTGAGTTACCGGCTGGACTTAAACCACGACAAAACACTTCGGTGGTTTTTTTCTTGACCCATCACCACCCTGGTGACACCTGTGGAAACGGGTACTGGACGCCAGCAATCCAGCACCACAAGTTCTGCACTCGGGCGCCACAAGGGCCTGCTGTACACTATTTACCAGACAGCTCGTCATGAGCCCTCCATAAACCTCCCGATTTTATATCTACAACACCAAATCGCTCTTTTTCTTTAATTTTAGGCGTCCCAGGGACTGGAGAAGGAAGAGGTAGCCAGAGACAGAAAGGCATTCTTCAGTCCCATGAAAGCCCTGGGTGATGCACTTCGCAGGCAGCAGGACCGCGCCGGGCTTCACAGGTGCCTCCTGTCCGCCCACCCACCTGCCCGCCGCTCCCGAGCCGGGGCAGCTGCCGAAGGCGGGGGGCGCCAGTGCCATCCCCGCAGAGCCCCCTGCCGGGCCGCCAAGCCCTCTTCTCCGCTCCCTGGCCCCAAGTCGGCCGCCGCTCCCGCACCCCCTGAAAACCGCCGTCGCCGCCACGCACCGTGTTGTAGAACTCGGCTATGGCGGGCACGATGGTGTAGTTGTCCTCGCACCAGTCCACCTCCGAGCTACCAGCCCGCAGCTGGTCCCACCACAGCTGCGCGCCCATGACGGTAGCCCGCCTGCCCTGTGCTCCGTCTCCGCCACGGCTGAGCTGCGAGTCGGACAGGCCCACCTTCTCATACCCCGCCTCTCGGCACGCCTCGGGCCTGCGTGAGGGTCGGGGCTCTGCGGGCTGGCTCGTTGCGTGTCGCGCTGCCTATTGGACAGTCAGGGCGGCGTAAGGCAGTTCTGCTGGGTCTGGGATGTGCGTGTGCGCGGTGGGACCCTCGCAGGTGAGGGCCTCTTGCCCAGCGCCGGGCCGACACACCCGGCGGTGTCCGCGGGAGCGCGGCCTGTCGCGCCGCCGTGAGGGGCAGCACAACCGGGCGGGAACCGCGCAGGCACCGGGACTTCCCCCAGCACCCGCGCGAGCTCTGCACGTGCTGACTGATGGCACCTCCACTTCAGCGGCCGGTACTTCCCGTTCGCGGGAAGACACACCACCCGCCGCTCGCCGGGGCTCTAGTGTGCTCACTCTAACCGCAAGAGCGCGTTCTCCCTCCAGAGGAAACTGGGCTAATCCTGCCCCAGGCCGCCCTCCTCAGCGCGAGCTAGCGGCGCCCGGCGGGACTACCTCATACGGATCTTAGGTCACTGGGGCGTGTCCCGGCTGCCTACCGCGACGCTGCCGGGTAGGGGGCCGACCCCCTCCGCCACTTACAGAGCCGATTCCCCTCGCCACGCCCCTCTGCCGGCGAATCCTCGGCCGTCATTGGGCAGCCCGGTCACGCCCGGCTCAGGCTTGCCCTTCTCGCGAGAGTTGGTGGGTGTATGTGAAGGCTGCGGACGGAAGTACGGTCTTTTTTAGTGGTAGCGTGGATCGGAGAGGATGAAGGTAGGGTCTGGGTTGCGGCTGGTTTTGGTTCGGGTTCTCCCCAGACACAAATGCTTTCAGTGTTATGTGTGGGGCTGCTGGTGGAGAGTGATGGTCCCTGGTGGTGGGGCTGGAGCGCCGCTGTGGGGCGGATGGGGGCGGATTGTCGGCGGCCTGACATGGCGGCCGCGCGGGCCTTGTTTTGTCAGTGGGGCTTCTGGTATCAGGCCGAGTTCCGGTGGCGGTCGGTACTGCTATGACAAGAGTTTTTCGTAATGGCAGGCCTGTGCTGTTAGTGCTGGGGCTTAGCAGGGAGGCGCAGTGTGCACTGGAGCTATGCCTGTACCTAGCACAGGCCCTGCTCGAGATGAGAGTGTCAGAAGGCGTCCCCGAGGCTGTGGGCGTTGCAGCGGCCCGTAAAAGACATAAGGAACCACCACGAGTGTCGCTCACCTTAGGCTGCTTATTCAGTTTTCTGATGCAGCGTATGTTGTAATGGACTTACAGAAGAAAGGAAACTAGTTCGTGTTGCTGTGGTAAAGCCAGTTTACTGCATGACTGAACAAGTAATAACCATCCAGTGTGGCCAAGGACAGACCTACGTGGCTGTCTTGAACATGGTAGTGACAAGTTATAACTAGTAAACATTCATGTAAGCAGTTGGGGAATTTCAGCTTTGAAATGCTAAGGTGAAGCTGGTAGAAAAACTATAATTTTTCTTTTAAAATGTTTCATGAGATGCTTCAATCAAATGTGGCTTGTGTTTTGGTTTTTTTTTTTTTTCCTTCTACTAGTTGAACATCTCTTTCCCAGCCACTGGCTGCCAGAAACTCATTGAAGTGGATGATGAGCGCAAGCTGAGAACATTCTATGAGAAGCGGATGGCAACAGAAGTTGCGGCTGATTCTCTTGGTGAGGAGTGGAAGGTAAGCATGGAAGGATGTGTTGGATCTGTCTGTATTTGAGAACTTTAAATCACAAATTTTTCTCCAGTATGCAGTTGTCTCAGTAGGGTGTTTGTGTGGTGTACGTTTAGCAAGTATGTTGAAGGTTTCTCTTGGTATATATACTGAATTTGGTAATTTGGCTAGCTTGTTCTTCTACTTTATCTAAATGTTGTTGGGGTTTTCTTTTAAGCGTTATGGTTAGAATTTCTTGCTGCTTCTTGCAGTAATTTTTTGCTCTTCATTTAAGTGTTGTCTTGGTATTCAGTTTAAATCTGTACCATAAAACTGCTGATCCCTTCTTTACTGAACAAGTTTAAAATTGTCTTCTTTGCATTTAAAGTGCTGCTTGTGCATGGGGAAAAAGCATGTTGGGTTTGATGGGTGAGTGTAGAATACTTGAATGTTAATATGGACAGTTCAGCTGAATTCACGTAAGTTGAAGTTTTGTACTGCCACCTCCAAAAAGAAGGCAATAAAAGCTTTGCTTCTCATTTTCGCATGAATCCCTACTCGAGATACTCACGTTGTATGCAGATTTCTGGTTTGTGACAGCAGGCTTTAGTTAGGTTTAGGGTTAATGAAAACCTAGACAATAATAGGCAAGCTTCAGTCTGGTGTGCCTTAGACTAAACTTTGACTGGATAAGAGTTTACCTTTTTTATATATTTTTGTAGACAAGTAGAATAAGTATAAATTACGGTATGCAAAAGTATTTTTCGTATCTCTTGCGGCAGTGTTGGTTAAAGAAGTTGTTTCCATTAGCAGTAACAGTAATTTTCCCCGTTTTGAACAGCATCTTGTGATACAGCTTCTTGAATTAAGAGAAATGTGCAGGGCTACTACTAAGTGTGTCTCTGTTTTCACAGGGCTATGTTGTCCGAATCAGTGGTGGCAACGATAAACAAGGGTTCCCCATGAAGCAGGGTGTCCTGACTCATGGACGTGTCCGCCTTCTGCTCAGCAAGGGCCACTCCTGCTATCGCCCAAGAAGAACTGGAGAGAGAAAACGCAAATCTGTTCGTGGATGCATCGTTGATGCCAACTTGAGTGTTCTGAACTTGGTCATTGTGAAAAAGGGTAAAAGTTTAGATCAAGAAAGTAGTAGGTAGAAGCAGGCATCTTGAAGGAGTCTCCTTGCTAGGGCCTTTGGAGTCATGTAGAAAGCAAATGGAGTCCCCACTTAGAGTGTGAATGTAGCTTGAAATCCGCTCTGGATTACATTTGTATAATTGTAAAACTGGTCACTGCAACACTTTTATTGTCAGCAATCTGATTGCATTAAATTGGCAAAAAGTGTACCACAGGGTGGTGCTATTAGTAGGCGAACCCAAAGGAGCAGCATCTTGAATTTTCATGTATTTTAAACTTACAATTGAAATTCATTCATGAAGCAGGTGTTCAGTAGATGCAGAATTGTCACATTTAAACTTATGTTCTCAAAGGTGAAAAGGATATTCCTGGGCTGACAGATACCACTGTCCCCCGTCGCCTTGGTCCCAAGAGGGCTAGCAAAATCCGCAAGCTGTTCAACCTTTCAAAGGAGGATGATGTTCGCCAGTATGTTGTGAGGAAGCCTCTAAATAAAGAGGGTAAGAGCTTAAATTTTACAGCTCTTTAGTTTCATGGTATTGTCTGTAGATAAGTGTCTAGCCTCTTGCATTGAATGAAGTACACTATAGTAGTAGATGCAGGAGTTGTAACTTCTGGATAAGAAGAGTGTGTTTGCTTCGCTTCTTCTACACCTCTTTGCCCTGTCTACTTTGGCACAGTTTGTTTTTAAATATTGGATAAAATCTGGAGTAGTGTTTGCTCAAAATATTTATTTGGTTCTAAGAATAATAAAATAATTGCTACTAAGAGAAAGTTAGATATGAGGTGGAATGTTTGTGGAAGCATTTTTATGAGTGGAGGATAAAAGTATATAGAGAATATATAATAACTTTCCCCTCTCCATTACTTACGGCAGCTTCTGAAATGAGCTTTTACTGGGTGGGTACTGTGTTGCTTATTCTACTTATCTTGCAGTTCTTTGCATTTGGCTTCTTTGCATTTCATCAGGGAACAGAAAGGGTGAGGACATTAAGCAGAAGGGACATGATAAAGCTTGGGCACAGTGAAAGCTTGTTGGGTAAACAGCTGTTATTTTCTGTGTCAGAGGAACTGTTCTGTCCATTAAAAAATGTGATCGGGATGGACATCATACAGCTGTTTGTGACTAGTAGAAGTCAGGCAGCACTGAGTAGTGAAATTTTACATATGGGTGTAATAGTGCATTTGTTTGCTCATTATGGGCTATGTAGGTTAGTTATAGAGATACACATGTCAAGCCTAAGTAGACCTGCAGAGAGCTTTTTAGAACTGAAAACATAATGGTTTGATCTGAAAGCTACATGATGAGTTTCCGTATTCTTAACTGTTCTAAGTCTGGGGGAGGGAATTAAAGACAGGCGTGCTGAAAAGCTAGGAATTTTCACAAAAAGTGCAGGAAATTGTGGATATATTAATGCTTCATTGCTGATAACAAATCATGAACGTTAAGACTATATTTTATAATTGATCATTTTTCCTGAAGATTTAACTCTGTATAAGCTGCTATATGTAGCACACCAGGTACTGTTTGCATCACAGTAAATGGAACTTACTCGTAACTTTGTTAGATGAGGCCTTTTTGGAAAATAATCTGCTGATCTGCAATGCTTTTTTAGGCAAGAAACCCAGAACCAAGGCTCCTAAGATCCAACGACTAGTGACTCCTCGAGTTCTGCAGCACAAGCGGAGACGTATTGCCCTGAAGAAGCAGCGCACCCAGAAGAATAAGGAGGAGGCGGCAGAATATGCGAAGCTCTTGGCCAAGAGAATGAAGGTTCGTTTGCTCTTACAACTCAGATATATGGGATACCTCACAGAATCAAGGGATTTGATAAAGTTGATTGTTCACTTAGAGCTGCTTTGTACATAGGGCATTTTGAATAGGAATAGATGAATGTGAGTATAAATACTGCTGGCCAAATGTTTGAGCATTTTTCCCAGTCCAACAATAGTAGAAATTTAACACACCGATTAATTTAATTGAGAGTTTATTTTGAAGAAAAAAGCCTGAGTAGTTAGAGCCTGTGAAGATAAGATTTGCAGTAGCCGTTTGAGCGATTGCATGGGGAAACAGGATCCAGCAGTTGACCTGGATGAAAGATAATTTGGCAAGAAGCTGTTGGTTTGGATGAGTTTGCTCTTGCACCAAAAACCACAGCACCTGGCAAAGCAATGTTGTTGGAATATTTAGCACAGTACTTGTTTTCCCAGCTTCTAGATTGAAACTGAGAGTAGATAGACTTCTAGTATGCTGTGAACTCTGCATTAGTATTTCTACTCTGCTTTTGGGTACTAGTCCATATTGTTTAAAGACATGGGTCTGTACAAGTTTGTATACCTGTAGAATTCTGAACTGTGAAGAGGGGAAACTTTTGCTTTATTGACTTAAGGAATCCATTCTGGTATCTTCCTTCAAGTTGCATTTTTTCTTCATTTGTAGGTGTTTTGAAACATTGAATACTAAGACATTAAACATAATTTAATTAATGCTGCTTTGTCTTTCAGGAAGCCAAGGAGAAACGCCAGGAACAGATTGCAAAGAGACGCCGGCTTTCTTCATTGAGAGCTTCTACATCTAAGTCTGAGTCAAGTCAGAAGTGAAGATGTACATGATGCTGAAAATAAACCCTTTTGTGGTTAGCCTTCAGTATGAGACTTTCCAGTGCATATTATTACTGGCTGACTCTTAAATATTTAGACTGAGTGTAAAAGTGGTAAAACATAAAGCCTGCAGGTGATTTTTGGTAGAATTAAGTCAGTCACTAGAACAGACTCCCCAGGAAGTGGTCACAGCACCAAGCCTGTCAGAGTTCAGGGAGTGTGTGGATAATGCTTCGTTGTATGGTTTAGTTTTAGGTAGTCCTGTGAGGAGTAGGGAGTTGGGTTTGGTGGAATCATAGAATCAGCTAGATTGGAAAAGACCTTTTAAGGTCATCAAGTCCAACCATTACCCCAGCACTACCAAGTCCACCACTAAACCACGTCACCGAAGGCCTCATTTACAGAGTTTTTGAACACTTCCAGGGATTCCACTGCTTCCCTGGGCAGCCTGTTTGAATGCTTGATCACCCTCTAAGGTGAAGAAATTTTTCCTAATATCCAGTCTAAGCCTCCCCTGGTGCAGTTTGAGGGTGTTACCTCTTGTGCTATCACTTCTTACTTGGGAAAAGAGACCAGGCACCTCCTTGCTCATCTTCCTTAACAGGTAGTTGTAGAGAGAGATAAGATGCCCCCTGAGACTCCTCCAGACTGAACAGCTCCTGTTTCCTCAGCCATTTATCATAGGACTTACTTTCCAGATCCCAGCACCAGCTTTGTTGCCCTTCTCTGGGCCTGCTCCAGCACCTCAGTGTCTGTTGTGAGGGGCCCAGAACTGAATACAGGATTCAAGATGCAGCTTCACCAGTGCCCAGTACAGGGGGATGGTCACTGCCCTGGCTATGCTGGTTACACTACTGCTGATACAGGCCAGGATGCTGTTGACTTTGGCTGCCTGGGCACAAGACGGCTCATGTTCAGCTCCATCAATTAGCATGCCCAGGTTGCTTTCGGCAGAGTAGCTTTTCAGCTATTCTTGCCAATGTCTGTAGCATTGCATGATCCATATGGATCCTTTTCAGAATATTTTCATAGAATTATAGAAGGGCTTGGGTTGCAAGAGACCTTAAAGCTCATCTGGTTCCAAATTCCTGCTAGTCAGTGACACCTACTAGACTGGGTTGCTCAAAGCCCAACCCAGCCTGGCCATGGACACTGCCAGAGGTGGGCATCCACAGCTCTGGGCAACCTGTTCCAGTCTCACCACCCTCATTGAAGAATTTCTTCCCAATGCCTAATCCAGATTGCCCTTTCAGGTTAAGCAATTACCCTTTGCCCTATCCCTGCATGCCCTTGTAAAAGGTCATGGATGAATCAAATCGCACATACACATAGAATTGTTGGGGTTGGGAGAGACTTCTGGAGATCATCCCCCTGCTAAAGCAGGTTCACCTAGAGCAGGTTGCACAGGATTGTGTCCAGGCAGGTTTTGAATACTTCCCAAGAAGGAGATTCCACAACTTTTGGGCAGCCTGGCCTAGTGCTCTGCCGCCCTCAAAATAAAGAAGTTCTCATATTCAGATGGAAGTTTCTGTGTTACAGTTTGTGCCCACTGCCCCTCATCCTGTTGCTGGGCACCATTGCAGTCTGGCCCCATCCTCTAGACACTGGTCCTGAAGATAACTTGTGTGCATTGGTAAGATCCCCTCCCAGTTGTCTTCTGTAGGTTGAACAGGCGCAGTCCTCAGCCTTCCCTCATCAGAGATGTTCCAGTCCTCTCACTGTAGCCCTTCACTCCAGTAGTTCCTTGTGTTGTACTGAGGAGCCCACACCTGGACACAGGAGGCAGAGTAGTGTGGGAGATCACATCCCGTAACCTGCTGGCAGTGCTTTTCCTAATGGACCTCAGAATACCTCTGACCTTGGCCACAAGGACACATGGCTTGCTCATTCACAATTTGCTCACCAGGACCCCCAGGTTCTCTCCCACAAAGCTACCTTCCAGCAGGTCAACCCCTGACCTGTACTGGTACATGGTTATTTCTCCCCTGGTGCAGGATCCTGACCTTTCTTGAATCTTTATTAGGTTCCTTTCCACCCAGCTCTAGCCTGTCCAGGTTTTGCTGAATGGCAGTGCAGCTGCCATCATCAATTCCTTCCCATTCTCTTGCCAGCAAACGTGCTTGAGGGTACACTGTCCCTTCAACCAGGTCAGTGCTGAGTAAGTTTAAGTTCAGCAAGACTACCCTGAGTTCAGACCTCTGTGGTACAATGCTGGCCTATAGTTCCCTGCGTCCGCCACGTCCCTTTTGAAGGCTGGAGTGACACTTTCAGCCAGTCCTCAGACACCTCTCCAGACTGCCATGACATTTAAAGAGGATGGAGTGGCTTTGCATTTACAGCAGCCAGCTCCCTCAGCACTCGCGGGTACATTCTGTTAGTGGGTGTCAAGTTTGTCTTCTCATGTCATATTTCAGACATGTGGATGAGATTCTCCCTCTTCCCAGACTGCAGCTTTTCTCCTTTACAGAGTAAGTTTGTAAAGCTGGGGAGAACTACCTCTAACAAGTAATGTGGGGGTAGCTCTGAGCACATGAAGGATCCAGGCTTCCGTAAGTGCCCTCCTGCTATCACCTTCTACCATCACATTCCCCCAAGTAAGTTTCCCCACCTGATTTTGGCACAAGAGACAACAGTTCCCTCCCTGCTAAAGCTTTAAACCAATCCTGTATTCGTGCTTCTTTAGTGATTCCTCAAATGCAAGTTTTTATTGCTGTTTGTCTGTTACACCCTTCCTCCTCCAGCCTCCCCTCTCACAGGCCACATTAAAGGCAGCGAATTAGGAAGGCAATGTAGTATTTTTAGCAGGTGGCATTCCTAAGAAGACCACAGTGACAAAAGCATCCAGAGGAAACCAAGCAGTCATTGTGATGCTGACAAGACTGTGAAAGTCCAAAAGACTGTTCATGAACTCGCTGCTTAAAAACAGGCCTGAGACATGATTTATTATGAATCTTTTCCACAAACTACCAGTCTGTGCTATGCATATCAAGTTTCTCCAGAGATACAGGTATTTAGGGTTTGGTATTCTTATGTTTACTAACAGATTAACAAACTGGCTGCCATACTGACAGAGTGTGAAAGATACTCCATTGTGAAGGCCTGAAGCATTTGACAGTAAAACTGTCAGTTTCTACTCCTTAAAGTTCATTCCAGCCTCACCCCTCCCCCTGACCATGAAAAACAGAAAAATGAAATAAAATTGAAGTCTGGAAGCCATGTGTAAATCTGCAGGTCTGTTCTGAGGCAGGAGATCCACCAGTGTCTCCTGCAAGCCAGGATGTATCACTGAAAGCATCACTCTCTGTCCCCATTATAAAGCCACCAAGAAACAAGAACTCATGGGAAGTGATCCGTCAAGGTCAGCCACCAACCTGTTCCCACCTACTGGTCAATCACGCTCTTCGTGGGCAGCAGCTCTGTGGTAAGGAAGCCATGGTCAATGGCTTCCCTGCAAACAAGATCTTCATTGATTCTGCCTCCCTGAGCCTGGTTTTGAGTTCTTACCTCCGCTAGTTGTCAGGGCTTGCTTAAGGCGCCACAAAGACATATTCTCATGACCCCGAGGACTGCAAGTGAATCCCATCTTTTCTCATCCTCTCCCCCTCCTCAACTGACTCCTGCTCTTTTCCATTATTCAGAAGTTGCTGAGGTAGTATGATACAGTTCCCCAAAAAGGCATTTGAAAGGCTTTGCTTTTGCCCACCTATAGGCTGAATTTGCATTTAAGATTAAATTCTGTCAAACAGGTAAGTTCCAATGGCAAAAAAGCTGAACAATTTTTACACAGGATGCGTATTTTATTTTGGGAAATACATTAAAAATTGCTTCTTAGTCTAGGATATCTATACATAATTCAGCATATGCAGAGTGCCCTTTTAAACTCGAGAAATATTTGTCAAATGTACAAAAACATTACAGACAAACATTTGTTAACCAAAGCACAGTAAATGGATGCCATTTTTCAACAGTTCGAAACAGTTTATAAAATAGTGCAAATTTTATTGCATTAAACTTCCCAGCTCACTTAATTAATAATTTATTCACATGACATCCTTTCATCCTCATTAAAATACAGTTTATTTTAAGCTCCTAAAGGAACTTCAATGTGCTTCTAAAAACCCAGCAAACAATCCCTTTTATTTGCACCACTGATGCAGGCACTGAAAGACCATGTGTTTCCTCTTATGCATTACAATATATGAATCTAGAGTCCAATTCAACCATTCAGTTTCAAGACTTTAACAGTTGCAGGTGTGTGTGTGTGTTTTAAAAAGGTCCATAATGAACAGCTGATATACAGAAGGCATTTAAAAGATTTTATTACTTAAAAGAAAAAAAAACCCTTTTGTTGAAATTGTAGAGTTATGTGAATAAGATGACCTGCTTAGCATTTAATCAAGTTATCTGCATTGAAATAATTGTTTAATTAAAAGTTTTAAAAAGATAAAACTATTGAGTGGATTCCTCAGTTACTTACATTTTAACAATTTCTTTTAAAAATATAATTTCTATGATCTAATTTAATACACATTTTGAAAATATCCCCTATGTTACAGTTGCTCAAGGAAAGCAGTAAACTCAATGAAAGGTACACTCTTCTAGCTGCAGCAATAAAAAAAGCCATTAATTCACAGTTAAAATGGAATAAAAATCACTCATTCACAAGTGCAGTGTAGCTTGAGCTTAACCAATGTGAAATTCCACTAGGAACAAGGCTAAGTTACTTGCAAAACGAATTAATTTAGTTTGAAACCATATACTGAATAAAATATTTTCCATTAAAATTGTATTTTCTAAACTGGAGTCATACAAAACGTGAAGACAGAATATGAGTAACACAGAGATGCTTCTAGTAACATGTAATAAAAGCTGGTACCTATTACTGTGCCAATACCACAGCCGTTACTGTGCCAATACCACAGCCGCATCAGTCTCCTTTACCCACAAGGTTTTGAAAGATATCTAGGTAATGTGGCAGAATATAATTTATAAACAAATCTCTGTCACTTAAGAATCCTGATTTAAAGCAAACCAAAACCTGCAAGACTCCATTTGATGTTTTAATTCTACAAAAATACAGCTATTTTGATAAACTAGAACATAAACTATAGGTAACTTTTATTGCTGGGTGAAAGATGTAATCTTCTCAGCATAACTGACTTCAGTTCAGTATCTTTAATGCAACAATTCAAGGAAGCTTCTCTGTGATGATTATTATTCCAACACAAACTTTCCAAGTTTTTGGGCTTACTTGAAATTCATTAACAGTTTACATCCATGTATGTAATGTTTGGTTTAACCCCTCGCTTTCTGCACACACTGCAGGCTTTGAAGTTACTACTGACCTGCAACCTTTTTCCTCATGTGAGAATTCCAAAATGCACACAGAAAACCATTGCCTGAGCACTGGCTTTGGAGCTACTACAAAGAGTGTGTGGAGGCAAGAGCTTCACAAGTGAGCAACATGCTTCTGTTTCTGCTTACACCAAAAGGAAAACAGAGCCAAGACCAAGCTTATCCCTCCTTCACAACACTATGTACACCTCATTCATGCATTATGAATTCAGACAAGTTTGGATTACTAGGAGTGGAGTGTCCACTAATTATGAGTATTCATATGTAGCTAAGTCATTCCTATGTAGCCCAAGAAGTTTACTAGCAGAGAAGAACTTACTATGCCTTCAGAATGCAATTTTCAGAAAGACAAAAGTGTTTGTAATGCACTCACAAAAAACATTTGTTTATTTTTTGGCCAGATTTTTGACCATGTGAGTATTTAGCCATGATACGCATTTTATGCCCTGCCCTTCTCTTATGCACACTCACGATTCTTTCAGCATTCAAAATAGGGAAGCCTATATCTCTGAAAGTTTGTGTAGGAAAACTTGCAGTCTCTCTCCTTTTGTAGTAGACCCAAAATGCAAAGGAAGAACAGGGAGTGCCATCATGTAATTGTAAGGAAAGAAAGCAACTAGAAAAAAAATAGTAAGTTCTTAATTCTTTTCAAAGTTTTGTGAACTTCCGCCCACCTCCCCCCCCCCCGTGAAAATTTAACTAACTGCATTCAGAGATCTTCCTTTTCATTTGAACTACAGATTTTATTCAAGAACCAGCTGATTAGTTAGCTATTAAAACTAGGCATTAAAAAAATCCAAATTATAAAGAGTAAGCACTTTTGTCATTCTATATTAATGAATAAATTATTGGAGGCAGATTAAGGATTTGAAGTAACTACATGCGGGACTTCTACCACTCTGAAATCCAGGTACATACACAAGGAATAGAAATTTATTTGTAGCATACAGAAATGCCAGTATGAAGGAACAAATCAAAGCAAGTTCAATCCTGCAGTTGTCCTTTTCCCTTCAGGCTTTAGTTCGTGTTTTGTTGTTGTTGTTGGTGTGTTGGGGCAGGAGGGGCAGTTGTTGGTTTGGGTTTTGGTTTTTGTTTTGTTTAGTGTACATACCTGGGGAAAGTCTAGCACTTAGCACTAGATGCTATGACACAACCTGCTTTGCTGTTTCTACGACACTACTGCCCGAATAATCTCTATTTTCAGCTATGGATGGGAGGGTCGTTTTGAAATCAAAGTGATCTCTTACAGGATCCAGTTTATAATAATGTTATTTACAATGGTTTAAAATGATTTGGATGTCACCAATTACTTAAAACAGCACTCACTGCACAGAATTTCTTTGTAATTTAATGAGCCAGGAGAAGTTAAGGATAGCTAAAATCTGATTCTTTGCAAACTGCATCACATAATCATATGATCTGTCCATTTAACACTTTGAAACTGTCTTTGTATAGCTGTACATTTAAGATAAGTATAGAACAATACAGGAAAATTTGCTGGTTTGATTTGTATAAGAATTAAGTTGTTTGGATGAATGCTTCACACAGACTTTTATCTTGAAAGGATGGAACTGTACGTGTCAATTATGTAATTGGAGAGGGAAATACGAAGAATTAAGCTCTACACTTCCACTGTGATGCAGATCAGATACCTGCAAGCAACCATGCAAAACCCCAAAGAATACATCATGAAAAAAACCAAACCCAAACCCTAAACAAAAAACAAAGTCACCGTGTGCTTTCTTGCTTTTAATTGTTAAGAAAGCACAATATTTTCATTAGGAAAGAATCTGTCCAGATAATATCCCCATATAAACTCTGGATCAGCACTTTTAGACAAATTACAAAGAAATCAGTCTATGACACAAATGTATTTTGTTATGAATAGTGCAAATCCTTTGCTGTAGCCTCATGAAAAAACAAGAGTTAGCTTTCTTGTTTCATGTAAAAGCTCTTGCAGACAGATCTTCATCCCTCATCATTTTAAGAGAGTACTATGAAGTAAATACATTCATACTGAGATGCAACTATAGTTTTAGCTATGCTCCTTTAACAAGCTACAAACCTTACTTCCCACCCCCCCCCCCCCAATCTAGGGGTAATTTCACCAGAAAAGCCATACCATTCAATTTCATAAAAAGAAAATAAAATTTTATATATATATATAAAATTGCAATCAACCTTATCCTATTCCTCAAGTAATAGAAACATTGAAATTGTTAATCAGCATCCAGGCTCTTGCCAAGACTATGACTACTAGAGTCAGTTAGAATGTGAGGTGAGGAAGTGTCTTACCTACTAGATGCAAACCAAAAGACGAATTCATCTTTCCAGATCATACACTCAAGCACTTCATTTGTGCTAATATATATCTTGAAGACCACATTTATAAATACATTTTAATTGAAATTTTGAATTTGGACTATCAGTGCAAAATAATTAACCCACAGGCTAGGATAAAACCATGGAAAAAGGTGATAGAATTCAACGAAAAGATACCTTTTAAGCACACATGCATACAGTATAGAGCGTAATTTTTTTTCAGACAGCATCTGTTTAATAAACCCTGTATGTATTCTAATGCCATTCTAAAGCTTCCTAAAAAACATTTTTAGAAAGCCATCCATTTCTGAGCTGCTTTGTGTAGAAGCCCATCATTCTCTTGGAGAAAGCAGCAGCACGTTCATAGGATCTTTAATGTGGCAGATAGAGAATACAGAAAAAACTGAGCGGCTTTTACAACTGCAGACATACATTATGAAAATGTCAGCCAAAGATAATTTAGAATACTGGGACAAGGGTCAGGAAAAGGGTAGCAATTTTAGGTACTGTGATCTGACAAAAGCAACTGCATTGCAATTTCCAATGCAAGGACTCAAGTATTTACATTCATACATTTATACTGCACACTAATAAAAGAATCCTTCTTCAGGAAAAGGCTATTTTGTAGTAGTAGTGAAGAACCTAAGTATTCTGTGGCAGGAAAAGTAGTTCATTAAAACACATAAATATTGGTGGCTCTTAAGTCAGCAACTTAAGATGCTGTTCTATCATCACCTTTTTGAACAACTTCATGCTGTGAGAGAAGGATCTGAGGAAGGACAAAAAGTATATACAGCAAAAAAAAGCAGATCAATCACTGAAACCAACTCACCCCATTAATATAGTTTTAAAACATTTTAACATACTTTACACTCTGTTTTGTGAGATGAAAGACAAAAATACATGATGTATCTCAAGGAAATTTCTTTGACAAATTGCTGTTATCACCTTTTGGGATTGAAAGTGTACATATCACCATGCTCCTGGTTTGTTCACCTCTACTTTTGTCACATCGAAGTTTAGCGTGTCTTCCTCATTTTTATATTAAAGGTGCTCCAAAGCACTTCCTACAACACTCAACCCTGCTGCTTGGCGGAGCATCTATTTTGTGCATCTTTTCAAGAACTTCCTTTGGTAGATTTTTATGTGCAATTCTGTATTCACTATCAAAAACCTCTGAAATAGAAAAGCATAGTTGAAGTTACTGAAGAAACCCTGTACAGCACCTACTATGTTCCTATAAAATCCTTTTGATGATTTTTATACAATAACAACATTAATTATCTTAACTAGCCACTGATTTTTTTTTTCCAAGCTCTCTCAGAGAACCTGAAAAGTTTCTTCACATTGGAGCATCACAACACATCAGAGTGGACACCCATTACTTCTACTGCAGTTCAGTCTGCCTGTTCCCAGGTTATTTCCCCTGTCATATCCCATAAAGAAGTCCTTTTTCCTGCACAGTACCAAATAAAAGTCAGGGTAGAGGAGATCAGCAAGAGAACAGCAGTCAGGTGGCTAGATGACATATGTCTAACATGTAGGTCGGAGAAAGATGGACAAAACTGGGAACATGTTTTCAGACATAAGGAATTAAAACTTCAAGCTAACAAATTTTGTTTAAAACAGCTGATTACTAGTTTCAAAGCTAAAATTAACGCCCCATCTGAATTACTTTTCTATAAAAGCAACACCTTCTTGAAGAGTAACAGCACAGTACTTTGCACTAAAATACAGCAATTGAAAAGCTACTTAGAAACTCATGGATGAATATATACACTAGTTTTCACATAAAGTATTCATGTATTTTAGAAACAGACACATGCATTTCACAGTGTTTTTTAACTTACCAATGTCAATGTTCTCTCTTCCAAGAGACACCAGAGAGAGGAAAAGAATTTCTCTGTAAAAACTCCTAGGAAATATTTTGAAGGGCATGTCAATGAAAGCACCAACTATCGTTAAGTTTACCAAGTCAATGTTGAAGATGCTAACCTTTTATTATATAGTTTCTGCAACTGTTCTGTTAATATTTCTTATGCAGAAAGTGACTGATCTATATGACTGGTAGTTTAAGATTTCCTCGTGCCTGAGTTTTTTTCCTTAACACATGAAGATACAGTATTGCCAGATCCCAGCAGCTAAGTTTTCTATGAAAAATCCCTCTGTCAAATGTGCCATAAAAATTCCAGAAAAACAAGAAATATAGAATTAAGCACCACTTATTTAACTTATTCCTGCATGAGGGTGAAGTACAGGGAGCAGAATTATTTCAGATCACCCATATTTTGGTTTTTTTTTTTTTGTTTCAGAATGTCACGAGCTGTCTCAGAACTGAATATCACTAAACAATGGTATATTAACTTTTTTCCTCATGGAACTCATGAAGATTCTTCTGTAGGCAGATTACTACTTTTTTTTTTTTTTTGTAGTAACTACAAACCACAGAAGCAGAGATGACTTAGCATGATAAACTTCGAATACATCTTTTTTACATTATTTCCTGTAATTTAATTCAGAGGCTTGCTTTTTAACAAAGCCCTCTCTGAATTGCAGTGCAGATGGCAAAATGTACAGTAGAAGCATTATTTACATGTCTCCCTTTATTTGTGGATCATGCTGTATACACTTTCTAAGCCAGTACTCCAGGCTGGTAAAATTCCAATAGTTATGACCAGGTAGTTTGGAGAATATTCCAGATACACTGCAACAGGGTACTGCACACTTACATTTATAAATTTTCTAGATCTGAAGCAGCCAAAAAAAAAAAATTGCCATTGTCAGTATGTGCGTTTTTCTTATTAATTCATAAAATGTCAATTTTGATCAAGGAATTTATTTATTCATTTGATTTGGATGAGTTATGCATCTAGCCACAGAATGCATCTGTTTGTAATCATGGGCATAAACAAACATACACAGTGTTTGGTGAGCACAAAATAAAAGTGAATATTGTGAGACATCCTTACTGAATTCTCATTATTAGGTGTATATGGTCTGATCTTACTTAACTTTGAGTGGGGAGAAAATAAGAAGAGATTACCCCTTTACCTCTGTCGTTTCACATCTGGCTTAACTTTCTGTAGAAGCAGGTTGATTGGTTTAACAACATTATTGTGTTGAATACTTAGTTTAATGTTCTCCAGCAAAGTGTTTGTTGCCTGCTGATCTTCTGCCAATGTAGAGGGTGTCTTTTCAGAAGAATCTGGGAAACACAACCATACAGACTATTAAACATTAAAGATCTTATATATTTTCACTTTAATAAGAAGAAGGTATTTCAGAAAGTGAGATAAATATTCAGGACCTCTACTCAATCTACAGAAATCTGTCACAATGGAAACGCTTTGTCTGCTAATGGTCTTTATTCCACCACAAAAGTTACTGGATGCATCAACTACCCATGTGCAAGTGCTTTCAATGTGACAGAGAGATACAAAAGACTGAAGCGTATCCAGCATCAGAGGCTGGCTGTGATGGTTTGCCAGCTCAGACTTATTGCTCTACTTCAGTTTCAGATACTAAGTTCACAAAGGTTATTTTTACACAATGGAAAAGAAGTAGAACAAAAGAAAACACCATCATATTTCTTATCAAAGAAACTTTTCTCATCAAAGAGCACAGACTGAGAAGTCTATGTCAACAATGTTTTTTTTGCTGATCAGAAGAAATCCCAAGTTCTCATAAGCAGTGTGTCTGGTTATTCTTCCTTTCAAATCAAGTTATGGTAGACAAAGGCTTTTTTTGATGTTACTTTCTGACAGTCAAGTAGGCTGCCAAATGTACATATTAATGGGACTTGTTACCTTTCATTCAGTTACAGAAATACAAGATAATTTGTCTTTTTCATGTCTGCATAGATATAACTAGATAATGCAGTTAAACATTCAAATCAGGTAAAGATTACTTAGCACCACATCTACAGCAAATCTTCCTCCCCTATTTATAGCCATATGACATATAAAGAATAGATAACATACCTTTTTACTCAGATCAGTAAGATATTTTCTTAATTTGACACTGAGACTATGTTAAGTACCTCAGGGATTCCAGATGCCTTACATACTAAGAAAGCTTTCCAACTTGATGGGCTGTGTACACTTCAGACTGTACAAAACAAAGGGTTTTTTCCATAGCCTCTCCTCCCTCTGCTTTCTGTAACATTTGTTTTACTCACTGAGATTTCTCCAAGATATATACAGGGGTTCCCCCGGCTCTTGGTGGAGGTTGATATTGTCCCACAGAAGATGGATGTATACTAGCTTGCTATCTTGAGCAAGAGACGTCAAAGGAAGCTAAAAAAACATGAAGAAAGGGAAAAAAGTTTTTAAAATATCAGTATACTCTCATTATTTAAAAAATTGCTCTTTCATGAAGGTTTACTTTATTCATCTTGAATCCATCAAACAGGAACAGTTGATGTCTTCTAGTGACAAATTCACTCAATCAGAGCAAAATCACAACTACTGCAACATTTAATTGTCTTCTCTGGTTTAGCCTAATGTACGAAGACTACTCAGTTTTCTAAAGAAAAATCTTCTCTATCTGAAGAAAATTTGAATAAGCATGTATCAAAAAATGGGGTTTGTGTACTAAGCATGTTACTTAATTTGTGCCACTTATCATGCCACACTGTAGTAGTTTCTAACCTGATTAAGACTTGGTATACATGTCCTTGTGTTGATCTCTCCAACATGCAGGAAGAATTTGTATGAACCATTCGCTGCCATTAAAATATACAGTACTCAAAATATTAGATCCATAATTATTTTATAAAATTAAGTGCCTTTAGAATCTCTAATACTGCAAGACTTAGTGGGCAAGAAAAATTTACCACTAGTGTGTCAATTCAAAGAAGCAATTACAGATATTAAGCTCCATCTTCTGCTTTACCCTGCTAATGCATTGTATTTAGCCAGTATGCTTTAGATTTCACTAGTATTGGTCTTCAACTACATTTCCTGGAAAATTGTTCCTGATTCCAGGGTTCTGGGTTTTTTTGAAAATTGAGGGAGAGAATTTTAAAATTACAGTGCATACAATTAGATAGGAAAATACTACCTTTTTGTATGCATGTTAAATCTGCTAATTACATACACAAATCCTATAGGTTTCCCTTAAAATGGAAAAAGCAAAATACTCAAAAGATAGCATCCATCCTATGTTCTTTTTTTCCATCCATATAGTACTGAAACTCAGTGGTCTTTGAATAGCAAAACCTGTTAGTGGAAAAGAGCAAAAAATATTGACTAATACCTTAAAAGGTTTATATACTGACGTACACAACCCACACTATGTGGATTTCAATGCATTGCTATTTGTGAGTTCTCAACAGATACATCTTGTTTCCTTCCATGCATCAGCCTTCTCTTTAATGAATCTTAGTCTCTGGCTTTTTAGAAGAGAACGGCTTGACTAGAATTTGAATGCTGTTTTCACACATCTTACTTTAAGATTCTTTGTGGAAAACAAACCTTTCTAGTTATATTATAAAACCCAGGAAACTAGATCCAAGCTACTCAGGTATTACTTACCTACTTTTTTTGAAGCAAACTCTCAAATGTAGCTTACTTCTAATATCTGCAGCTCTAATAGGAAGAAGCCACTTACCTGCACTCCATCATTACAGTGTTCAGATGTTAAAATCAGTCCAGGTAAGTTGCTAGGCAGATCCAACCGTCGGAAATACCAAACTAAGTTCCAGAAAATTATGGGGTGTTGATTGATGAATTTGGATGTATGAATTACTTGCTCTCCCTCATTTTCCAACAGTGATTCAAGCTCCTTATGCAGTACCAAAGGGCTCAAGTAGGGCACGGATACAGGGAGAGGATTAGGTCTTTTTACTAAAGGATCCTAAAAACAGAACAACACACACAAAAGGAAACTGTGGGGTTTTACAGAATCAAAGGATTTTCTTCCAGAAATACACTTCAGGATTACTTGCCCTGGAAATCCCCATTGCAGAGTTTATTTTTGTATTTGGAAGAAACATCTGGAAGTACCGAACGCACAATAACTTTAATAGCATCAACAGTTGTGATGATTGAGGTGTTTATTAACTTTAAAGAACAATCACCTAAGCTCTCACTGTTACATGAAAAAGAGAAAATGCTAATTTGTTATAGCTTGCTCCTGATTGTGCAGTTTCAAGCTGTATAAGCTGGTGGCAGTATAGATTGTAGAAATGTAGAAATATAATTACATCAGCTGTGGAACTGAATCATGTATTCACATGTTAAAGACAGCTTCCTGCCAATAAAAAACACTAGAAAGAGAAGAAACACTTCTTTTCATATGCAAACAATGTAACAGTCTCAATACTGGCTCTTACCTTATCCACTCGAGAGGTAAGGCTAATAAAACATATAGGAAGAATGTAAGTAAATGCTTGGAAAAGGAACAAACTTTCACTCTTGCAACTGTGTACTGTTTGTACTGTTGTGTTCAGTCTGCTGTAGAAGTTGGGATATTTTTAAAACAAACTTCTAGTCTTAGAAAGACAAAGACTGGTTTCATTCTGCTAGAGAGAACATTTCAATCAATCAGCACCATTTGTACAATGTACTAAAGCCCCCCAATTTTAGATTAACTGAACCAAGATTTTTTTTATTTTTTTTTAATCGTAAGAATGTTGAAAATATGCCTGGCCATTTCCATTCCCCAAATGGACAGGAATGATAGGAATAGAACATTATGTATTTTAGGTTCACTGCATTCAGTTTTTTGCTGTCAACTGAATGTGCAGCTTCTAGACTTACCACAACTTCCTGCAGACTGTTTGGAAGACTAACTGTTGAAATTCCATGAGATGGTCTCTGGGAAAGATCAATATTTTGCAGTGGACCTCCAACACTGTGGCTCCGAGTCAAGGACACTCCCCTTTTTGGTGGATTACTGGGAGATGTCTTCAGGGTTCTGGGATCCTTACTCTGTTCTTCTGCTACATCACTGTTTGGATTTTAAAAGAGAATATGCTAACATGAAACTATTCATCATTCCTATGGCAACAAGAAAGAAGAGGAGAAAGGCTGTTAAGTAAGTATCACAAGCCAAGTTTCTCTATTAATAAGGGATCATATTTGACCTGGTAGCTCCACAGTATACAGAACCATATAACAATCCTTCCAGAAAAGCAGCTAAGTAGAACCTAAGACATGAATCTGAATCGCAGTTTTGTATAGGTACCATTGCTCTGGTACAGCTTTACCTTGCTTAGAAAAACAGCAATGCAGTTTTGTCAACACACAAAGACGATCTTGTTCTGATTATGTTCATTTTTACTTCCTCATTCCCTTTATATTTACTTTCTCTAAATGTCATAAGTAGAGCAACTGTCATATGACTTAGTACCTATTGCAACATAATGTTAACAAATTCCAGCAAAAAGGTCAAAATTCATAGCAGCCCTGTTTCAGTTCTTCCCTCTTCCAACATCAAACTTTCTTAATGCTTCCTCCCTCACACTGTTTCAAAAGTAGTAGTATTATTTTCTGAGTTTCAATTTTACACCAGTATTATTTGTCATAGAATGTATGCTCCGTACAAGTGTCAAGGGTCCAAGACTTTTCTCTCAAAATAGTGTTTCAGCAAATGGACTTATTTTTCCCCATAATGCATTGTCCTTCTTATTAAACACAAGGAAAGGAGAAGTAATGATTACATTTATGTCTCTAAAAGGTGTGTTCTAACAATACCTATTTTACCTATTAATTATTAGCAGATGAATCTGAAGATTTATTTCTAGAGTTGTATCTCTTAATACTCACTCACTTAGTGGAACCAGTTACTTCAAATTGATAAAAGCATACAAAAAAGAGAAAACAGATGATCATCAAGTTACTCTGTAACTTGTGCTTTACCATACTTGGTACATAAGTCAATCTTCACTTTAAAGCAGAGGAGAAATAATGCAAGTGTTGATACATTTCTGACGGAACTAAACCTTTGTTTTACCTACCTCTGCTCAGCTGCAGAGCTCGTTTCTTCAGCTATGGTGTGGCTGGACTGTGGGTGATCTGAAAAACTGATCAAGTCAGCAATAGCTGGACTGGACAACAGCTTCTGCTCCAGGGGGTCCGTGGTTAATGGAAGGGTACCACTCTGTAAACTATCTCCCGAGGTACTTTGCTTCAGGAAAAAGCTAAGTTACAACAGGAATGGGAGGGAAGAGAAACAGAAAGCATAAGATTTAAGCATAGTCATTAAAAAAAGTTATGAATCTCTACCTTTACTTTCAAAAAGTAATAAAAATAAGGAAACACAACATTAAAAGCTTGATCACTGTAACTTATATAGGCACAGTAAACAAAGTAAACAAACACAGAGATCTGATCTGCAAAAGAAGAAATCCTATGCTGTAAGTCATTAGTGACCTTCATTTATCATGGTTCCCCATCAACAGTATCTCAATAACTGACACATCACTGAAAATTGCTCTTACTGTAAAGTGACATTACTGACTAGGAGACTATACCATTACAGGTACAAGACAGCAGGAATGTGTCATGCTTTGCTAAGTTTCAGCATTAGAGAACACTAATGAAAGCTCTGTTTCACAACAATAACCACTACAGTGAGAATACATTTTAAATTACCTTAAAGTAAGTTGCAGCCTTCGCAGTGCAATTAAAAAAAGGTAAAAATAGTAAGCGGAGAAGCTTAAACTGGAGAAATACTGGAGAAACAATAAGCTGCAGCATCTGTAACTAAAAGCTGCTAGTAAATTTAATTTGGGTGCAATTCTTTGCTGACAGATTTAAAAACTACTTTATATGCCTTTAATGTTCATGATCCATTAGCTTTATTTTAAAAGCTAAACAAAACCAGATTTATACCTTCTGTACAGTTATACTTAGAAAGAAAATATAAAAAGTGGTAAAAGGCAACTGGTTCTTTGCTTTTTGGCTATTTTACAATGAAATGCAACAGCGTACATGACTTACAACTTCCTTCAGTACAATCATGACCATCAAACAGGCAGACATTCTTGCAACCATCGAGACAAAAATACTGGAAAAGATAACTAAGATCCTTTTGGAAAAAAATATAACTTTGTACCAAGTGCAAAGGCAGAAAAAGAGTATGCATAAAACCCACTAACCTTGCAGAGCCACGTAGGTCTTTAAATTCAATATTAAGTAAAGGTAAGAAGATACTTTTACAGAAAGGACAGGTAGTGTTCAAGTTTGAATCATCAGCTGTCCATCCAGCCATAATTTCTTCATCATAAACCAAAGCACCACAAGCTCTACATTGAGAGCAGCTAGACATCAATACCTAAAACAGCCAAGAATTAGTATTATCAGTCTTGTTTCAGGGTTTTTTAATAATTAGCTTTATAGGTTTAGTGTCCACAGGAGTTTAACAGGTATCAGAATGCCAGCTGGGAGACATGAGTTCATCACTGCTTACTGACCATACTTCAGTTATCTTGTCAGCATAAGTTTTAGCTATGAAATACAAATACTAATAATTTATTTTTGTTTGTTATTGTCAGACCTGGAAGAAACATTACCCTGAAATGCTACAAATTTAGCATTTGCAAATGTTCACTCCTGTGAAGCCTCCAGTGTATATGAATTGCTTTGAATTGTGTAAGTAAATGCATGTCTGCTTCTACAAAAAAGAAAACAAACAAAAAATCCCACAAACAAACTAATCAAACACAAAAGAAACATTTATAGTGATGTTGTGGACCTTGGCTGGATAAGTTTATTAATCTTACCTCCATTGCATAGTTCTGGAAAATGCTGGATAGGCTAGTATTATGTGAAGAGCTTTGCTCTGACTTCTCAGGATCTTGAACTTTCATACTTCTTGGCAATGAAATTTCACCTGCACAGAAAGAGCTGATTGGGTCTTGTATTCAACGAAAGAGTAATTCACCTCTTCCCGAAGAATATAACTTCTTAAAAATATGTGTAGCTCTGTAACTTCACTGATATTAGAATTACAATATCAATAAATATCATTTTTGTGTTTAACATTTAGAAGTTATTTTTGTCTAACACAATATATCACAAACTGATGAAACAAAAGAACAAAGAAAGAATGGAGAATGGCAAACAGCAGTAAGATTGCTCAATACATATACTTTTAAAGGTTGTTCAACATTTCTTGAATGATACATCCATATGTAAATAACAAAGAGAAGAACTGTACCAGGGAAGATACATGATACCAAATATGCCATTATTGTGCTTAAGTTATCTCTGGCTAACACTGCAGTAAAACAAATAATCTTTCTTTGGTGAGGCTGGGTTTAGGGTTATGAGCTTTGCCCAGGAGGGAAAAAGGAGTTGGAATGGATTTACCAGAAGGAAATGGTTGGAATCAGTTTTAGAAAGCAAAACTACCAGCACTACTTCCTCTGATGATCCCAAACTTTCCTATTAAAAAAAAATAAATCACTCTCTAAAGAAGGCTCCTCTGCTTCTTCAGCTAAAGTTCATGTTTGTGAAAAAAATTTACATATTCTGTTGACAGCTGCCACTCTTCATAGTTAGTTCTTATAACCCTCCTAACTAACTGGAACTAGAAGATCATCATGTCAGGATTTTGCTAGGTAAGGCCAGCTTATCTCCACTCCACAAAATAGTTCTTCCTCCCTTGATGCACATGGCTTTGTGATATTCACATCATTAAAGTATTGCAAAGAAAGGTAAACCAAACCTACATATCTTTTTCTCAAAATAAGAACCAAATCTGAACTGGAAATTATTAGATTTACTTCATGCAGTTTTAGAACTTTGGGGAGTTAGGGAAGGGCAATTTAGCAATAGGCATATATATTAACCTATTTATCTTCACAACTTCAAATCAAGTATGCATCCATTACCTCCCATTCCACAGTTAAAACTTAAGAATTTTTTGTGTGTGTTGCTTTGGGTTTCTTGGCCCTTGGGGCTGTGGAGTTGGTTTTATTTTTTATTTCCACCCCCACCACTGAAAGATCTGCCTCTGTTAGTTATGCAACTATTAGCAGTTTTGCAGTTCTTGGACACTGCTCTGCTTTTCTGTATTAGTATTTCAAGAACTTTCAGGATATTTGACTTTCCATGACTGAGCATATGTTCCTGGCTATAACTAGCTAGCAATCTTCCTATCACATATACAGAAGTATATTTACAGTTAAATTGCTGTGGTTTTTTATCAATTTTTTAAACATTCAATGAAGAGAAGCATTAGCTATTTGCTATCACAAGATGGAAGTTTAGAAGAGAAGTACAAATTTGCTTGTACTTCAGGGTTTTAAATAATTTCAAATTACCATAGCTTCCATTGTTATGAATCATTTCACACACATCTGTTTTCCCTGTTTGTTACATTATAAACAAGTTATGATGGAAAAAACAAACAAACAAATAAATAACCCAAACAAAAAACCCCAATCTCACGTGCACTGTAATGCTGCCTTCCTGCCTCTCCACTGCTACTGCTACTGCCAAGACTAGTAGTGCTTTGTGCAAGCTCATTTGTAATGAGCCCTGGGACACCAGTTCTTGATGTCAGATTATCTCCCAAAATATTATCTTCAAAACCAGCAGGGAAGTTAAAGTCCGGTCGATTGTTTTCTTCCTTTAATACAAAAAGAAGAAAAATAGCATTCCAGATCAATTATTTGACTTCCATTTTATCCTAATAAATAAAGAATTAAGGAGCAGATGAAAACCCCATGTAAAAAAAATTCTTACATTTAAGATAAATCTATGCAACCCCAAAAAGAAGAGATGTTGGACAAACCACAATGATATTGGAAAAATGAAAGGCTTCATGAGCAAAAATACTTAGCTGAAGATCAAACTGAGTGACAAAGCAACTGAAATATAAATGTCTTTATTACAGGAGAAACAGAAAAAATGATGCAAAAATTTTGATTTGGCAAACATTACTCAAAATTAAGAAATTATCAGGAAAAAGGAATTATCAGAAAAAAAAAATCAGAAAGTGAAATTTCCAGAATTGAAAACAGGAATAAAACGTATCAGCTGAAATGATGCAGCAATAACACAGTCACTAAGCCACAAGATGCAATGAAGTATGAAAATTAGGATATTAAAAATGAAAAGTTGCAGAAATAAGACAAAAGATTTTTGAGGGAAATCAAATCATGTTCAGGAGAGATTATGATGTGCCATTAAACAAAATTCTACAGAACAGGTAAGTATAATAGAAAAGCACACAGCAAAACCTAAGCCACAGAAAAAAAAAATTGGAAAGAAAGGTAACGAGTGAGTTTTCACTGTCACAGTCAGAATCAGCTTAAACGAATACTAGTAAGAAATATATATTTTTTTTATTTAATAGAAAAGACCCTATTAGTAACATAAGTTAAATTTTCTTCACATAGAAATAAAGCCAGAGAACTATCTTTCCGTTTCACATCTTTTATAAAGTTTGAGGAATGGAGGGAGAATTTGAAAAAGGAAACAAGAATCTGTCTTAACAGCCTCACAAGGAGAGACAAAAGATCCTTAAAGCCAAATCAGATTAAGGGGCTAAATGGATCAAGCAGGAGCCTTTAGGATAACAAAACAAAACAAAACAAACAAACAAAAAAAAAAAAGGCCAAACCTAAGTTTGAAGCCACAATAACAAGACATATATGTAAAGAAGGAAGTTATAATATTCATTCCTCCATCTCATCTTTCATTTGTGTCATTATACTCTATGCTGCTTTACTCTGAAAAAGACTGTTAATCAATTGCGCTCACACAAGAACCGTAACATTTACTTTTAAAATTTCTGATGAGTGAATTTACTAGATCTCAGGCTGTCCTTTTCTACTTTCAACTTTAAATCACCAACCTGGCTTCTTAGGTTTGATTTTTCATAACCTTTCCTTAATTTTTTAAAATAAGACAGGTAGTACGGTATCATTTAAGATGACATAATTTTGCTCTTTGTAGGGTTTCTTGGTGCAGTTTCTTTAAACATAGATAAATAAATAAACAGGGAAGGGGGAATGTTGAGAAAAAAAGGTTAAATTTTAAGCTTACTGCATCAAGACTATTTAATTTGATTTTGTCTGAAAAGTGTTTTTTAATGACAGAGAAAAACTCCACCACACATTAAGTGCTATTTGTGTTAGCTAATGAAAGCTAATACTTGATAAAAACACCATCTCATGAAGCAATGTTTTGGACACAGACTTATGATTCTAGCTTTGTCTACCCAAATTTTTCACGTTGGAAAACACTTGCCTCATCATCTGAGTAACTATATGCTGAAGTTACAACTCCCCACATCTTACTGGCTACATTGGCAGCCTGCTTCATGCCTGATTTCAGGACATCCATTTTTGGTCCAGACAGTATATTGTCCAGCTTCAGATTGGATAAAGTTGTTACGACAGACCCTAATGAGCCATGTGGAGAAGAACGACCCAGTCCTGTCAAAGATGAAGACCGCTCCTTTTGAACTTGCAGGTGGGTTTGTTGCTTTGGTCGTACAGTGAATGTTTTGGATCTGGAGACAGAAGGACTACTCTGACTTTCATAAGACTTTGGGAATGGCAGGACAGGATCCAAAGGCAGGCTTGACCTTCTTTCTTGGGAGTGACCAAGTGTACCAGAGGATTCTGCTTCCCTATCCAGCTTGTGCAGTTCCATGCTGGGAAACTTATTACCCAAGGGGCTCTTCAGATTCATATAACTTTCTATTTCATCTGCCAAATTACGCGCTGCAACTGGTGACACCAACTGTTCCTCAGGTTCCAGATGCCTTGGTTCTGTGCTGTCAGTAGCCAGCAAAGATAAAGGGTCCAAGCCTACTTCAACATCTTCCCTTTCAATAGGCTTAAGCACTCCATATAAGCTATTCCTTTTAGTACTTCTGTCTTTGGATTCTGGTTTCTCGTTTTTGGACTCAACTGACTGTTCTAGGTTTAGGGCTTCCACTGTGGTCAAGTTTTCATCTCTTCCATTCTCAAGATACTCATGCCCTTCCCCAGGTTCTTCCAGCACTGGTGAAGATCTATGCTCCAATTCCCAGTCACTCTCAGTCGCACAATTCCACGTGCCACTTATGCCAGAAATCTCCTGGTCAATAATGCTTTCAAAGTTGTGGGATTTCCTCATGTGAGAGGGTGAAGTTTTGGCCCCAGATAAAGCTGCTGTTAGGATCTTGGCATCTGCTCCCATCATTATTGCCAATTCTTTAGAATGCAAGTCCAAGCTGCCTTTTTTCATGAGCATTCCTGCTCTGCTTTCACTGCTGAAACTGCAGCTTCTCTCTGAAAACAGTTTCTGCCTCTTCTGTCTTCTTTCACTTGTTTTCTTAGGAGAAACATCGCCAAAGACTGCATCTTCAGCTGAATCCTGAGTTATGACCAGTGGACTAGAACCGGTTTCTAAAAGAGAAAAGGCATTAATATGGTATCCATAGCCACAGAAAATGTTTATTTCCTGAAATCATGTGAAATCTCTGTATCTCCTTACTGGGGAGAAGACCTGGAGCTCCACAGTCTCAAGTTACGCATTACTAAGTTACACCAGCATTAACAAGTTATTTTATTGGCTGCAAAGGCATCCTGCAGATCAAAAGTCATCTACACTTTGACTCCCTGAAGTCAAAGCCTTTTATGGCTTCTGCCTCCTTTCCCTGTGCCAATACTTGGCACAGACCAGGTACTACATCCATTAACCAAGGGAAAGTGCAATTATAAGTAAGATTGTTCTGGGGTTTTTTGGGTGTTTTTTTTTTTTTTTTTTTTGTTCAGATTTGTTTGGGGTTGGTTTTGTTTTGTTGTGGGTTTTTGTTTGGGGTTTTGTTTTGTTTTTCCAGAGCTATATTCAGAGTTGTATACATCAAATTCCATCCTGGTTCTAGAAAAAAAAACCCACAAAACCCAAACCTATTGTGTGTGTCTGCACAACATAGAAGCATCATTTCATTTATGACACAACCATTTTTAGAAAAAGCTCATTAAATTTACCACATGGATGATATAAACTGAATTTATAAATATTCCCATTTCCTTGGGGAATTGGAAATACTTATTGCCTAGAAAGCTGTGTTGGCTATAAAATAACCTCCCTAAGTCAAGCACCCTGATGTACCACATCCCTCTACTGGAGGGTGTTTGAGTCTCATATTGATGCTGCTTCTTGACTAGTCATCAGCTCTCATAATTGCCAGAAAGGTTCAGGACCACTTTTTGCCTGAGGCTCAATTATATGATTTGCTACTAAGCTATACTGAAGCTGGACTACATTGCCTGAGTCAAGAAAAGGCACAAAGGCAGAAAAAAAATAAGCCCCAAGATTTGGCTTTTATATAAAAGCCAAAGTCTTCCAACAAGTCTTCTTCACTGTAAAGCTCTAGATAGGTAGATAAATTTTGTATGGCTGTGCATGCACTGTTCCCAAGTTACACAGTGGCAATGTAAGACAGGAAAAAAAGAGGCTTGTCCAAGGTTAGTGAGGTTTAAGTGCAAAAGGAAGAGTAATTCTTTTGTTTGCATGCAACTGTCATGCAAGTTATATGCACCTCAAATAGATGTTTTGTTTCATTCCACAGCATGAAAAAGACTGCAAAACATATAGTACAACAAGATCAGTGCTTCAGCAAGCTGTTTCACCCAGTGACTCACCACTACCGCTTTTCCTTCCACTGCTATCAAAAATGCCAGATGGAACTTTCACAATACTGCTACCCCAAGCAGGTGGGTCTGCTGGACTATGAGTTTCTATATTCAGCTGTCGCATTTCATCAAATTTCTCATTAAAAACCTCTACGAGAAAGAGAATGAGAACTTAAGTTAATTCAACTAAATAATTTCATTTACACCATTACAGAAAACAAACTCAAAACACTGTTCCCTATGTAATTATAACCTAAAGGATCAGTCCTACAAGGCACTGAACACTTCCTGGACATAACACCCAGACAGATGACACTAGACAGTATTATGCAGAGAGTGCTTAGCTGTTCACAAGGTTAGGAAATATGCCAATTTCTTCCCACAGTACTTTTTCAACTAACTGAAGTAGAGCAGGAAGGGCAGTTCACAAATTTTCATGCAGGGTCTTTGCCTAATAACAGCTTTAGAAGCCCTAATGAACATTCAGGACCTCGTAACACAGATGTGGAAGAGATTCAGTAATGAGAACAACAAAATACAGAAAACCTAAGAGCAAAACCAGGATGGAAGACAAGAGATGACCATTATTTTCTACAACTGGGAAGAGTCTGCAAGAAAAAACAGTGTCTTTTATTAGGTCAACTGGTACAGCTGAAAATTCAGTCAAGTTTTCAAATACAAAAATGAGAGGAAAGGAATACAAAACACTGTGTGTTCCAGCACTTGTCCAATTTTTCCATCTACATTAAATTAGTCTAACAAAAGGCCTTTTCTACCTCTATGTATTCTACTGCTATTATCTAGGGCACAGAAGTAGGCCACTAGATTTCACAGACTCATGTTTTGATCTTGGCAACATTATGAATTCAATACATTAGATACTCATAGTAGTCTAATGCATGAAGCAGATTGATTACAAAAAGCCTTCATTAGTGTAAACATGCATACTTAACCTCCTATTAGATCTTCAGCTTTAGAAGAAGTATCTTTCTCTACTTGTGTTTCAGTTGCATGAAGACTATCCCCATCATCTCTTAGAAGTTCATCCTTGGATCCATAGCCCTGGTCTGACTGACCACCTGCATGGAGGAATACAAATGTATGCCTCAGATTTGGTTTTATTTCCTTCTTTTTTTTTCCCTTCAGTAAGAAAAATATAAAAACTGAAATTAATCTGTTTTTTTTTGTTGTTGTTGTTGGGGGTTTTTTTCACCAGAAAAGTTCATAGTAAAATCACCAAAGTAGGTAATCTGTGAACAGATTTACTTGGTGATGGTGACAGCAGAGATAATGAGGGAATACACTATAAATTTACTTTTCTAATTATCATATTAAAACCAACTTATTCCCTAAGGAAAACTATAGCGACTAACTACTTTTAATGCACTTTATCTCCTTTCACATTTCTTTGAGCATAAAATATTTCATTGCTGGGCAAATTAATTCTCAAATGCATCTACAAAAGAAATTACAACAAGCACAACAGCAATTGAGTAAGCTTCTAATAATGAAAACAACCCTGAAAAGAACTGTACCATAAACCGTGCTGTATCCTTGTGCTATAGTGCAAAGTATAAAATATGACAGAAAAAAAAAAAAAGTAAAAATTGAAACATTTTTTAAAAAGTTTGTTCCTCCATGACACCAGTCATTGAGCTATAACTCAATCTTAACAAGAGTTTACAGTAGTCCAAAAAGCCTGTACGATCAGGAAACAATATAGAAAGACATTTTTATCTTTTCTTTGTTATTTTTATCTTAAATGCTGCATATGCAAAATACAAAAATACTATATGGGGCATATCCCACAGCAACATGTTAAACAGGATTATTTATATGCCCTAGGGTACCTATTAGAATACATGAGAGTATTGAAAAACATCAAAGTGTAAGTAAGTTAGACAGTGTGAAAGGTATTAGGAACCTCCATAAAACTTGAGTGACAGACACAGTTTACCTACAATACCTATTACTGCTGCTTATTTTACCAACAAACTGCAAATGTAAAGATTATTTAAATTTAAAAGTTTGTGCAGCCACCAATAATTACATTTGGCTACTGTATTAAAAAAATTTTACACAGAAAAGTAGGTCCTGACATTCTTCCATCCTTATTTTCCCTCTACCATCATTTCAATAATGGCTGCTTTGCACAGAAGTAAAACCACCCTATCAATAAATGGGTGAATTACCTGCAGAAGTAACATTCAAGGGTAGAAATAATGCACACGTGCATCCAAGGCTTCACACCATACAAGTCTGCACCCCACACCGTGATAGCCAAGGACAAATGCGGCACTCAAGAGACAGCAAAGAGCGAAAAGCAGAGCAACAAAGAGCAAAGAGAGGGAAGTTCAGTAATCTAGGCAGGCATATCAGATGAAGCACAGGAATCAGCCAAAGTTTTCTTTACAGAAGGGCTCAAGATATTAAAAACATGAAAAGTGTGCAAGAACCATTTGTACTTTAAGTTTTGAAGTACACACAGAAAGAAAGTTTAGTTGAGACTGTGCACAGGTAGGACGTAATCATTATTTAAGCAGATACGGAGAACTAGGGATTTTGTCTTGCCATCTCAAGTGATTAATTTCCCGTACACACTTTTTACTCCAGTTTGTCTAGAAGAGTGCATACTATGTTTAAGTCAAGAGTTTTTCCCCAGCTTGTCACCTTTCTCATACAGACTGTATGACAAGGTTCTTATAGTTTCTGTATTTATTTCCAAGTTTAGCAACTACTACTAAGAAGCTCGAATATGGCCTCTAAAAGCACAGTTTACTATAACCAAACACCACATGCTAACTCCAGGAATGCTGATTAGGCATTTCCGGATTACCATATGGTAATTTCCAGATTACCGTAAGGAACACCATTTTAAAGAGTTGGCTTCTAATCATCTTAGCAACTTTCACTCCTTTCCTTTAATGCAGAGAACGGTTTTACTCACACAGACTATAACTTCTGTTAATAAATAATAATACGTAAAATTTGTCAGATGCTTCATACCTTTTCTGAAGATTAGCATAAAAAGCAAGGTTTATGAGACCACAGCAAGACATTTATTTTAACAGGACAGTATTTGGTTCACTCAATGGTTGCTATGGTTCACTCTAAAGAAAAAGCATGAACTGAAAAAACAGCATGATCTGTGGTAAAGGAGTAATATTCAACAGTGGGGTATTTCTTTTTCTTTACACAGTTTAACTCCATGTTTTGTTCTTTACAGACCCAAAGGTGAAGGTGGTGATTGTGGAGGAGAAATCAAAAGGAAACTATAAAATTTAGCCTTTTGGAGGTCTGCTAGTATTGAAACCCAGCAGAATCTAGTACCTGTGCTAGACTGATTATCAAGGGAATCAAGCCTGACTAAGTCACTGACGAAGACAGCGTGCTCCCCACTGTAAGCGTCATTAGAGCTATCCACACTACCATGGCTCACCAAGTCCCCAACACTTCCACCCCTGGCACTTCGCAGAGCTAAAGACATGAACGAGAGCTGGTTAGTAAGAGAGGATTTAACTTCTTAGTTTTTCAAACAGATCTAACCTCTTCAGATAACAGTAAATACTTTTGCTTGCACATAAAAATAAGAATATGAAATTCTAGCAACAGAATTCAGACAATTAATTCTTCGGTTTATGAAAGACATTTCAAGATGGTTTCAAGCATCAAGTTGGCAATTATCAATTTCCATACACATCAGGAAAGATTTTCCACTTGTGAAAGTCACAAAGTTAGCTGTAATCCCTCAGAAAGCATGTCATGCTCTTGTCCAGCAGAAATAAGTTCATTTAACTAATTTATTACCTGATATCAAAGGTATTCGTGGGCTCTGCGTTGATTTCTTTAAGCACTGCCTAAACTGTGCTGTGCCATGAACTACATTTCGTACCTTTGTCCAAAGGAATATGCCACTGCGGTTACTGCTAGGCCAAGATGACTCTAAGACTGCCTACAGAAAAAGACATAGCAATAACAAAACCAGTAAGAAAGTTACACTAATAAACACAGCACAGTGAGAAGCTTTTCTTTCCGTACTCAAAAAAAGACATTTCCTGTCAACCATGTGAAGAAACACATTTATTTGTGTTTTTATGACCTGTTCCCTTTTATAAGCTATTCCTTTTATCCCACAGCTCTGGATACAATAGCTGAGTAACAATAAATAACGGATTAAGATTTCTTTAAGTAAACAAGATGGGGTTTGTTCTTATTTATACACTTTGGCAGCAACAAAAGATCATCTCTTTTCCCATGACTTTACAAAGTTTACTTTACTAAGAAGTTTCATCAGGATCTAGCAGGAACTTGGAAGCAAGGAAAAGGGGGGAGGCTACTTCAGTTAGCTTAATTCCAGCCTTCATCCAGCATGGATCCTGCTACTTTAAAGGTTATACCTAGGAACACATGGATTTGACGTGGAAGCACTAGACAGGTTTCAAAATGTGGAAGTGGAAACATGATAAATGTGTATTTCAACAGAATTTTTGGCTAGCCAAACAGCACAGGGATGTAAACTTAACAGTGTAAAATCATACAGTGTAGATCCACTGAACCATAAGCTTTCCAAAATGACCGCATGCCCAGCAGGATCAGCATATCCAAGTGAAGAGCTGTAAGAAACGATCCTCAAGACACGCTACAGGACAAGGGGAGAGACAACAGAGACAGTGGGCCAGTACCCCTTGCTAAGACTTCTCTTACCTTATTGTAATAACCATAGGTGATTGCATTTGGCTGTATTCCAGCATTTTTCATTTCAAAGAGGACTCTCACAGCCTGAACAGGCTGTCCCCACAGTCCACAGAGCTGCATAACAACTCTGTAGCAGACCTAACAAGATACAGAAATGCATAAATGGATTGATGACAAGGATTTTGAAACAGCTTAAGCTCTTCCCTGATTTCCAACTTCTACACATGTAAAAGGGAAAGCCGTGTGAGGGCAGCTACCCAAAACTCAACAGCCAGAAGAGGGAGCAAGAGTTAAACAGGAAATCACACTAGCTGAAATAACATCAGCAGTCCCTTTGTTGAGAACGCTGAAGTTTTTTCCACTCGGTTCTTCTGTTTGCGAAATGAAGGAGGGAAGGAAACACCCACACAAAAAGCAGGAGAACTTGCTGCTGTGTGCCTGTGCATACTACTGAAAGAAAGTATGCTGCACACAAACCCATTATCCCTTCAGTTCAGTAAGGCTGTAAAATATTAATGCAAAGTGCATTTAAAAACCAGGATATTCAAGAACTTCCTTCTTGAAGAAGTCTGGGAGAAGATTAGCAACACTAATCTCAACACTAAGCTCATGATGAAAAAGAAAATGCATTTCCAGCTGCCCTAGTTAAGCAGACTTCTTTGAGATCACTTCAAGGTGTCTTTAAAACAGGTCAAACTGTAAGTATGCTCAGTCTGGTGGTGAAATGCGCTACATTTGCACCTTGTCTTCTATCCCATGTTTTATGATAACAGTTTTTCCATTCACACTTGCCTCATCTAGTGGTTCCACATCAGTTTTCCTCATTTTAATTAGAACATCGTATGCCTGCTGCAGTGCTTTGACCTTGAGATGTGCAACTCTGACATAGGCTGGCAGACAAATAAACCACAGGCTGTAACTATGACTGAAGAGACACTTTGCCCATTGTGGGGGACTTAAGTAATACTTCTTGGCTAATTTATGGGCTGTTTTTATCTCCTGTAAGGGTGACAAAATAAAAAAGCACACAAAAGATGTAACATCCTGAATGTAGAAGCCATTACTCAGATACTGGCTCCTTAAAGGTAAACATTTAGTAATAATGGACAAACATTCAACTGAAGCTCTCTTCTTACCACTCTGTTATTAAGACTCTCTGCAAGCAAAAAGGAGCATCAGGATCCTCTTTTTTTTTTTTTTTTTCCCTTCACCATTTGAGCACTAATTTTAATTTGCTTTTTTTTTTTACTACAGACTAAAAAGTGCTTTTGATAATAAACTGTAATCTCAGAGGCTAATTTCTTTATTCGCTGCCCTCTGTTTCTTCCTTTTGCAAGTGTTGATTCTCAGTAGTTACAAAGACCTAACCTCTAACAATATTAACTTATAAATAGGAAGTGCCAATTTTACCAAAAACCTTTGTATATTTCAGTGTTCATACAGTAATTACAGTAAGACTCATCTGACCTGTTTTGTCCTCTTTGCCATAAGTGCAGGACTATTTGAAATGCTGCTTCCAGCTGAGTGTCTGCTGAAGGAGAGCTTGAGCTCCTGCGGCCTGTCAAAGAGCTTGAAATCTAGTCGTGGGAAGTTTTTATAGCTATACAGATGAGAAACAAAAAAAAAAACAAACAGAAAAGAAAAGCTTTTCACGTACCTGATGATATCAGGAAAGTCATACAAAGACAATTTGTGTGCAAAGAACTGACAAACATGAGAATAAAGAAGTAGGGGGTGAGGCGTAAAGAGGGGTAAAAAGGGGGGGGGGGAGTGGGAAGAAGAATATAGCAAGACCCTTTAAGCCTTATTCACAAAGATATTACAAGAAGATGCCTTGGATATTAGATCTCCATAGACAGTGGAAACAAGAACTAGAATGCCATTCGTGTCATGAAGGTCAGGGAAACACAGATGATGATTAAACCAGGGCAACAGTTGGAAATAGAACCTTTGTGACCTCCATGAAAGACGGAAGAAAAAAATCATACGTGGTGTCTGAAGCTCGAAATTTCCTGCACAGGGCTGAAAAACACTGAATGAAAGTCTGAAAAGTGGAGTGAGTGTTTTGATCTTTTGGTTCACCAGCTGGAGACCAACAGTACCGGGCAGATCCATTACCCACTGCTCTGTCACTCCAACTGAAACAAAGTGCACTGCAGTTGATACAAAATACACATAAATGGCTCAGACAGGAAGACACTGAAGACAAGTGGAAAGGTATTACTGTAAAGTTAGCAAGAAGCTACTGAAAAATAAAAATCAAAATTCACACACAAAACGCTGACTTCCAGAGCGTCGGAAACGTACCAGAATCTGGGCGGTTCCCACCTTCTTAAAGATTCTTCTGAGCATTATAGTAAGGCAAGTCTCACCCCAAGATGGAACATCTGCACTGTTTAACAATCTAGTTAATCTACTTTTACCAGATGTGGCTGTTTAACTTGTACCTGTATTTTGGCACTCGGTCCTGTCCATCATCAGCAGGAGGTTCTGGTGGCATTATGAACACTGTGTGTTCACTTTTTTGTGACTCATCAAGCTCAATCAACCGTGCCTCTTCAACAGAATCCACATCAACCTGAAAACATAATTGGAACTCTAAGTACATAGTCTGACTTCAGGATAAAATGTCCTTTTTAATACTATGTTAGTACCTGTAAAAATATTCTTAATATATACTGTACTTGATTATATATATATATGCAATATATAAAATTATATTTATTCTGATTATTCAAACATCTTTTTCATTTTTATTTCTAAATCAGATATCCCTAAACATTTTGAAGGACAAAGTACCTTCTCTCCTTTTTCTGTTCCTTTATCTGGAAAGAGCTGGGAAAAGAGAAAGAAAAAACTTATTTTCTTAACTAAAAAAACAAAATAATAAAAAAAAATTAAAAGTTCCCAAATAATTCTGTTAAAGTTCTGTCATTTATTGAAATATTGAATAAGAAACAATAAATTTTCACATTAGTGCAGAGGCAATCAATCTCTTTTCAAATACTTCCTTTGCTGAAAGTAAACAACTGCAGCAATCAGCATGCTTCCAATCTGTTGACATTATCTACTAAGTACAAAATCCTAAATCTATCAAAGGAAAGTGCTTTCATTCAGTTAAACTTAAGAATCTGCTATTTTCAATAGACAATTTAAGAATGCAACACATTAACAACCTGCAATAATAACAAACTATTAACAATATTAAACATAGTATAATCTAGATACATACTCTATATCCATACCCCATACTCAGCAGAAAGAAAAATAAGGCAAAGAAACTTTTAAAAACCTAATTTTAGGGTCTGTTTACAAGTGTTAATTTGTTTGGAATCAATACTAAATCAAAGACTCATTCTGTAAGAACTTAGTATGAAAATTAAAGTTCTGTCCAGAAAGAATCATATATATAAACCTTTAAAAAATACATATAATTCTCTTGCTCCCAATTTTTGTATTGTGAACTCCTCATTCATAGATGAAGCTATGAACTCAGTAGCCCATCCACACCAGAAAGATACTGAAGAGACTTTTGTTTCAAAGAGCCAAGAATGGGTTATATAGCTTTCATATAAAATACAGACAATAAAAAGGGATCTGATCTACATGAATCAGTTTAGACTGTAAGTGGAGCACTAGGTGTGTTTTTGTGGTTTAGGTTTAAATTGAGCAACAACGGCTGATGACCACTGGTAGATAATTCCACATTAGAGGAAGGGTGATTAACTTTCAAGGGGAGGACATGGATGGCATTGTGCTGAAGTGTCAGCGACTGGTATTTCTCACAGTATCTTATAGTTTGACATGGTAAAGGGCTTTAATGAAATTTTGTGCATCAACAAAGAAAATTATGATCATGCAAAAAGATTAAGGAATAAAATGACTCCACAATAGCCATGAAGAATTGCAATCCCTTAAACAGAAGGTATCTATCTTTAAAACTAAAAACCAGGACAATAACACAAAACTGAAGTATATATTAACAGTGTTGCAACACAGTTTTCACCTTTTCTATGCAGTCATCAAAAAATGCCAAGCCAGTATCCTTGTCACTCACAAAACTGCACTCTTCAATAAAGCGGCTGAATATCTGTGTTTTGGTGAGATGTGTGTAGAATTTTGTATAGGCACGGTCTCTGCTTTTTAAAAATCCTGGTTAAAAAAATAACAGACAACTGAATACCCGTTACAAGTACCGTAAGAAATTAACATGTAAAGTGTCAACATTAAATATTTAAAGTGGTAATACATAAAGTATTGATCCATAAAAACAATTACTGAGCACTAGTTGCAGGTGGAAGATTAAAATAACAGCATTTTTTACGTAATTATTTTTACCATAGTTGACAATATTTGGCAAACAGCCACCTCCATGTATTCTGCTGTGTTTGTTGACTTTTTGTGCAAGAAAAAAGAAATGATTACCTTGTATAAAACCACAAATACCTAACAGTTAAAACAATACTAAAATTAAAATTGTTATCCCAGGAGGTGTGGGCCTGAAAACATTTAAAACTTTCCAAATCTTTGACTAAAAATTTCTTCTCAAATCTCTCTTCCATTAATTAAAATACAAAATGGGACAAACCCCCCAAACAAACAGGCAAACAAAAAAACCCAAAGCACAACCACCACAAATAAAAAAAACCCTTGTGACATTTTGTCTAGCATTCAATCATAAACATCTGAAAAGTCAAGGTGATGAGGAAAATAAGATGACCTTTGCTGACCGCTGTTTTGTTTGTTATATTTCTGATCTCTACCCCATTCTCTATTATCTTCCCATTTATATAAAGAGCGTTATTTTCCTCTTCATTATAGGGCTTCTGGCATTTGCTTTGTACAAATTGAGAAATTCTTAACATTCCAAATTATTCAAATATTCCAAATGCCCTTATGGAATATACCACACAGACAGTGCATCATGCTACTGAACGACAGTTTTTCTAATACTTCAGATAATGCAAAATTGAAGTTCTATGTGTGTATATCCATATTCTAACCACATTTGAATAGTTTAAGTTTATACAATTGCAATTTTAAATTTTGCTAAGATCTGTACAACCAAAGTGAACGTTGAGCTTTTGAAGTTCAGCACCTCCTCAACCCTAAAACTGTAACACTGCCAATGCTACCAGCAGCTGGTTTGCCTCACCCTCACCTTGATGGTCAAACAAAGAATCAGCAGCAGTTGCTTTATTTGAAGGTGCCTGTGTGATTGGCTTGAGGAATGTTCTGTAACCCTTTAAAATAGATGCCATAAAACGGAGAAAAGCTTCCTGGATCTCCATCTCGAGTTCTGTCATTTTCTTCTGCCAGGAGAAATCTGCCTCAATAGGAGTCATCTCCACTGCAGACCCTTCTTGAGTTTTCCTATGAACTACCAATAAGAAACACATATAATCCTATATTAAAACTCAGTACATTCAAGCAAGTAAGTTTTACATAATGCTGACAATTAATTTTTCTTTTTTTATACATGCCCATATTCAGAAGTGACAAATACTAGAAAACCTGTGATTATTTTCCAGTTGATGTGGCCTATATAAAATACAGGTTACTTCAAGAGGTGATTTTGTGTTTTTCTAATTCATCCAGCCCTCTAGGACATAAAACAATGAGGAGGATCTCAGTTGAGGTAATGCTACCACATATACAACTGGATGTACCTTTCCAGTAATGTATCAACACAAATACAAAGGACCACATTTTCCCAGTTCTGAAGATTGCACATCCAGAAAAAAATGGCCTAAAACTATTTTTCTAGTCAAAATTCTAACATTTGAGTGCACCAAAGGGAAGAAACAAGTAGATGACATTCAGAGTTTACTCTTGCACTCTTGAAAAAACAGTAGCAGGTACTGCTGAAAATTTTATTTCCACTCTTTTTATCATAACAAAAATATCAATTGCCATAAAGTATTTCTACACTAGAAAATATTATAACGTATTATAACTTTGGCAATATTATAATATTGCCAAAATAGAAAAAAATATCTATCTAAAAAGACCACTGGTTCTGCTCAAGTTAAAATTAGGAAGCAATTCTGTATTAGGTAGATTTCATGACATACCCTGCTGATAAAACCAAAAGAAAAGTTGAGCTTTTCTAACACATGAAGTAAAGGGTCTCTGCAAAAAAAAAAAAAAAAACAAAAAGAAAAAGAAAAAAACAAAAGGAAAATTGAGGAAAGTACCTCTTAATGAATGCACTTTTCTGTTTCTTTAATTTACAAATTTTGTATATCTGTGAGGCTATACCATTGTTTCTTTCTCTGTAATGATGCAACCCAACTCTGAACCAGCTTACTTTAAAGAGCTTATCTACAGTTAGAAAGAAGAAATATCTGAAAACCGTTAAGTCAGATATAACTTTGCTCTCATGTGTCCAAGTCATTAGGCTGAAGAGGGTTAGTTTTTCTTTTTCTTTTGATAAAATACTTTGTCAAAATTTAGCTACTCGATTATTTTTGTAGAAAAGTAATTACCTGAGATATTCAGCAGTATTTGCACAATAGCTGAGATATTCTACATTATTTTACTCATATCCCCATTTCATCTATTATTTTTTATCATAATTGTGAATAGTTTTAGATCCAAAGGTGTTTTAGCTGAGTTGTTTTATTTAATTTACAATATTATATGATTTATACATTATATCTGTTAATATAATTTTATCATATTTAAACTATATAATTTAATTTATAATTAAATGTTTTATTTTTAAATTATATTTGTTATTATGCATTACATTTTATATTTAAATATTATTTAGTTATTAGTGAAAGCTAAAAAAAAAGCTGAAGTTTTGAGAAGTCACAGAAAAGTCTTAAAAAATAATTTACATCACATAGAAATAATTCCTTACATTTATATGAAAAGTATAATTTAAGACTTGTAGGTGTGTATCAGAAAATTTAAGTTTTTTTTCTGAATATTTACTTTTCCTGCTTTAGGCAACTTCTGTTCTTACCCCTTCCCATTTTATTTTATATATTTCACCTGCTGCCAGCTGTGGGTGCAGTTTCTTTAAGGTGCCGAGCAGACTTTTACATGGCTTCTTAGGAAACTGCTTCCAGTTAGTGCTCTTCTTATCATCTGATCTAAAACACAGCAATAGGGAAAAAAAGGATATATAAAATACAGATCATATGAAAAAGAACAGCTTCCACAAAAAAAAAAAAAAGAAAAAAAAAAGAAAAAAAGTTGAAAAGAAATCTTGTTACTGTCCCTATTTGTCGAAAATTGAAAAAAAAAAAAAATAGGGGTCACATTACTTAGAATTTAATTTTCTCAGATACAGAAGAGCATAAATCTAGTTATGAGTACAGTTCTTTCAAGTCTGTAAGGAGGATCCACATTAAGACTTCATTTTGACTTCTTAGTTGAAGTTTCACTTAGCTGATTTCCCTTTCATAACTTTTATCTATACTGCTAATAAAATTTAAGCACACTAAGAAGTGATTACTGTGCAAAGTCTATACCACCATAAATCTGCTATACTGCTACTGATACAAATAGGGGCAGCTTCGTACATAACATGAACTTGTTACTGCAAAATGCTGGAAGACTAGTCTGGGAGCTTTATGGGCATATGGTACACTGTAACATGTCTATGGCAATTCAGTTCCAGCTTCAATAACAGGCTAGCAGGGACTAGGAAGATTGGTAATTCAGTTCAGTTTGAGAATAATGTGAATGATTAAGCAATGGGGAAAAGTGGCCTAAAGGGATGCTAGTTTTTCTTAGAAGGACAACTGGTACAATGCCAAACCTTTTTCAAGCAGTTGAATAGAAAGAGCAAGAGAACGAGAACTCCTATGCCGCTTTCTGGAAGGTAGATGGTGGAGGAGAACTGCTATTAACAGGGAGCACAAAAAACCTGGCCACAAGACCTAATTAGTTATTAGTATCTGAGCAGATGCTGACACTGCTTGTTTTGCTTTCTTGAACTTTCATCAGTGAAATGTTTGCTCAATTATTATTTGGTCAGTTGGCATCAACACAGAACCATCTTATGAAGAAAGCCAAAGTTTCAGAAGTTGAAGGAAATATGCATGCCTACAGATGCCTTTGCCCATTTCTGTCCCCCACCATAATCATCATGGCTTGACTTCGCAAACGAAGATTTGGGAAGGGCTTTTACCCACGCTTACTACAAGCGCGCTGATGACTGAGAAGGCCAATGTGGGATAGGCAAATCCGGCTACAAAAAGCACAGCAGAAGGAAAAAGCATAAGTGGTTCTGTTCCAAAAACACAGATAAAAAATCCTGCTATAAAAATAAAACAAACTCTCAAAACCTTTACCCTAAAAAAGGCTACTTTCCTTAACCAGCTTTCAATGGAACTTTCACAGAGATAGTTGAAAATATCCCCAAAAAGGGCATTAAGGAAGATACTGAATGAATAAAAGGCCTTCAGTATTTTTTGGCAGTAAAAAAGCTTTAGTATATCATAATGAAGATAGCAGCAACCTTGCTTTAAAAAGACACCAGACAGACAGACGTACTAGAAAATACTGATTTTTTTCAAATGTTATTCTTCTATTATTCAGCCTTTCAAAGTCAGCAACAGTGCTGTCAAATGCTTTTATGCCAAAAAAAAAACCCACCACACAACAAAAAAAAACCCCCAAAACCCCAAACAATATTGCACAGAAACAGAAGTGCAGAAACAGAAATGGATGAAATAAAATAGAACATTAATCTTTTCTCACCATTAATGTAGTATTTTAGAATTCTGTATGATATTCAACAAAGTGCTTTATGGAGACGTAGTTTCACCTAAACATCTCCAAAACTGAAAAATATCCTAATTTCCAGGTTAAAATAAGTTTTATATTGGAGGCACCAACATATAACATTTACATAATTCAAATGTTACAGATGCCAAATTCCTCTGAAACTGAATTAGGTGGTACAGACGCAGCAGAAAAAATAAAAAGTTGATTATTGGAAGAGAAATTGGCTTATAAGATAATAAAAGAAAAAGTGCAATGATATTTACAGTTGAGTGCCTCATAACAGGTCAGCCATTGGTAGATTTATTTCAGTAACCAATCCAAGTAAGACTGGTACTTGATCTTTCTAGCAGTCATCCCAGCAGAATCTTGATATTTATCTTCCTGATAAATACCCTGTTTCCACCTCCTTCATTTTTCTGGAACCTAGTCTACAACTTCCATTCTACTTATGAACGTTCAGGTACTTTTCATTTCAAATACCTTTATATAACCAAGTTATCTTCCTTGAGTTTCCTCAATACAATCTTCTTACACAACACCTACTATACTTTTGATGGTATAATACCTTGATATACAGTGATCAAAATGCTTTTTGCAGTGTTTTTCAAGGGAAACTAGAGGAAGGAAAAAATAAACAAAAACAAAACAATCTGCTCTGTTGATTCATGTTTCCTTTGATGCTACTAATAAAACAAAGCATTTCAGTAATGTACAGGAAACATTTGTTTCAGTAGAGGCAGGGTCCTTTTGACACAATGAAAATCAAGAAAGTTAGTCAACTGACCAATAGATCAAATGACTAATTCAACTCAAGTTAATAAAAACAAATTCAAGAGTTAGAAAGATACATGAGAAAGATACAGAGAAAAGATGCGCACTTTATTCAGTGATTTTCACCCTCATCTTGAAGTAGCTTAGATGCCTCTGTTTATGATCTAATAAATTTAAAATGGAAAGGTAATTAATAAAATTACTAAATTAAATACCTGAAACAGATCAATTTTCAATTCAGTTATTTGGACTCTCATTTTATATATTATAGAAAAACAGAAAAGTTACTCTGAATCAGCCTCCTTCAAGAAGCTTTGAAGAAACTGTTCATGTGACACCTTCAACTTGACAAAAGCATTGAAAACATCATAATTAAGTGAAGATATTTTAGATTTAATGTAGTCAAGATACCAAATTCTGCTTGATTGATCTCACCAAATATACAGCACTTGTTACTTGAGAAAAACTAATTCACACTAACATAAAGTGCCCTGAGCGCACAACAGCATCAACAGCTGTCATACTGATATCAACAATCACTAAACACAGGTGAACCAAATTCAGAAGTAGTATGTCAAGGTGAAAATGCAACAAGTGGTGGAGCAGAAAAAAAACCCCAAACAACGAAACAAAAAAACCCCAAGCAAACAAAAACCTTGTTTAGGTTCTGTTTAACAGAAAACACCAAAACAACTCTTCTTCCTCTTCTCTAGCTTTTGTCCCACTTCCCTAATAAGCAGTATCACAAGTGGAAAAACTAAACCAGACCACATTACCACTATTACTAAACTTATAGCAACAACTACTTCACATTTTTATAGGTAGCACCAAGCACCGACCCTTGACTTAGTAAGTTTTAATTTGCTGTGAAGCATTAGCAATGAGAAAAAGAGCAGACTGCAATAAAAAAAAAAACATATTGGATATAATAGTGTTTATTAGTTTTATCTTCTGAGCATTTCAGCAATGTCTACATCTACAGATAAATGTAAAAATTCCACAGAACTTACATGTACACCATGTTTGTGTCTAAGTCAATGCACACAATATCCTGTGGTGGATCGTAGAGATCAAAGTATCGTGAATCAACTCCAACAATAAACGGAACAGGTGCACTGAGTACAGTGGCCAGAGACAAAGGACAGAGTGGGATGTATGGACATTGCCACTGAAATGGAAATATCATCTGAAGGAAAAATTGAATGAAATCCACGCATTAAAACAAGACAGTAGGTATGTACAATAAAGAGCCCAAGAACCTGCATGTAACAAATTGAAATGTAATTGTTAAAAACCTGCCAGAAAAGAGTCTTTAAATTTGACCAGTTATTTACAGCACATCTTTTAGTTATCTATGCAAAAATGCTTATCATTATAACAGTTACAATAACCAGACATGCTAGGGCACTTCAACTAAATGCTTTTGATCAGAAAAAAAGGTCATTTAGTGTATCAATAATTTTAACTTTAAAAAGCCTGTGGAGTTTGAACTGATTTATCTTACTGCTGTATAGAATACTTTGTACTTACAGCTACTACAGCTTCAGCAACTCCGGTCAACACAGCTGGTCTAAGAGAATGGAGGAGGATTTTGCCTTCTAGTAACACAAAGAGTAACAGAGTGGCACAGTTTTCCGGTCCAAGATTCATGAGCAGAGTGCTAAAGTTTGCTCCACTAAGGGGCAGGTGGGAAGAGAATAAGAATGTTACAGGTTTGGGTTTTGAAAAGGAAAGAAAGAAAAATATCACTCCTATAAAGTTTCTGACTACTGTTTAGGACTTTGGGACCTTGCTGAGTTTATGTTGTTTATGGCACTCTCATATACGCACAGGCATATTGTCTTAGTAACAGTAAAACAGATCTGTTCAACAACTAATCCAAGTCCAAACCACCAGTAATTTACAATGATTGTTTACCTCAGGCAAAAATTACATATTAGAGAATTCGATGTTTGCATCACAATATCAAATTCTAATACTAGTCAAGTAACATCAACCCATCATTCTGATAGCAACATGCCTTTAGTTTCTACAGTTTAGACTCCATTTCATTTGTTTGGACTGTACACATATAGAAATTTTGATGACATCTGAAAGAACACAGAAGTGTAAAATCTGTTCTTAGAAAAGTGCTTACATGATATTTTGCAGTTTGGTGGCTGTCTGCAATTTTTCATTTAAAAGGCTGTGTAACAGATGTGATTAAACATGGGATTCTTCTGCATACAGAATATTATACGATAATGTTGGGCGGGGGGAGGATTTAAAAAAACATAAAGAAGAGAATACTTTCCTTTTTAACTTAAAACCAAACCAAAAGTCAACAAAACCATCCAAACAAAACCCCATGCCACAATGGGAGCTCCAGCCCAGAAGATGCAAGCAGTACCCACAGACTGCATCAACCTTCAAGCACAAATACCAGCTTTTAGGTACAATTTTGAATTTCTGAAATCTTTGCACACTCTGAATTGACCGATTTCACCTAACTGCTTGACATAAATGTCTCTATTCAGATCCAAAAGGCAAAAAAACCAAGGTAACACTCTATGCTATTAAAATACTTTTGCTTACAATACATGTTCTGAAAATACACGATTTAAATTCCTCATAGCCTGTTTCTTCTTTCTTCAGAGTTTCTACAATAATCTGGAAATGCATCTTTATTTCAGGATAATTAGAGATAGTATTCTTCCACAAGGAACAGGTCTATGTCAAAAAGATAACACTGTATATTATAAATGTGTATTGAGCTTTCTGTTTACACTATCCAATAATATTCCAGTAACGTCTGGCTTCCTTCTATTACTTATGCCTGTTTGCCTCTGAATTTTTCAAGTAGCATACATACAAAGCATTAATAACGATACCTTAATGGCAATGGTGTAGAAACTGGCTGAGACAATATTAATGCATCATGGGCAGAAAGCTGAAACACATAAAGTGGTACATGATTGAGATGGACAACTCCATACACACAGTATAATATTCTAATATAAATGTAAATCCAAACTCTCATAAACTGCCTGGCAGACAGAGTGGCAATGTCATACAAAAGCTGCAAACTAGAGACAATCTTTGGGAATGGCATTCACTAGGTCAACAGAGCTTGTATTAGTCACTGAAACGATTCTCAGAAGTTACAGGAAATTGTGACTCAGTGTTGAACATGGAACTGCTGCTAGGTGATTAAACAGAGAAGCACAAGAGACAGTGCCCTGGGAGACTAACCTCTGACCCACAGTAGTGGGTGGACAAGTGAGAAAAAGACAGAAAACAACACCCACCCCACAAGGTAATGTAAATAATGCCTATAAAGTGAGGGTAATATATGGCAGAAATTTCACAAGTGCAAGTAGGACACTGCTGCCATCCACAGCACCTGAAGTTTGAAATATTTTCCTTTGCTTAGTTACCCCAAGTTTACATCAGTCAAAGAGAAGGCCAACCCATCCATCTTCTCCCCTCTCCCTTCCAGCAGATGGGTATACAAAGCTGAGTAAAAATTGTAAAGGAAGAATACAGGTTTGCAAAAGCAAGAAAGAGGTTTTGCCATTATTGTAATTGAAAATTGAAGCAAAGGTTTTGCTTACCTGCACAAGAATTCTTGGTCTTTGTGGTGAAGGGAAAGGTATATTGTGCATAAAATGGGATATGTGCCTGAAAAGAAGACAAGATATTAGAAAACAAGCACCGGGAACTAATCACGGAATGACAACAATGTTAATCGCATTTTGGAATTACTGTGGTAATCATGTTTTTGAAAGGCTGTTAAGATGTATTTACCGTTTTGATAAACTTAAGAGCCTATTTATGCAAACTGAAACAAAGAAGTTCCATTCACTCACATTTCATGCGTGAAAATTAGTACTGGCAGCTTCAGATATGTATGCAAAAGATAAGAACACACTGGCATTTAGGCAAGCCATTTAAAATTCCAGGAAGCCTAACCCAATTCTACTGAGTTTCTAACTAGGCTTAGCTAAGATAAACTATATACTTCACTGCCAGTCATGCAGTACAGGTTCGAAGGTAACACCGTATTTCAGCGAACTTTCAGGACTATGAAAAGCAGTTCATACACACACAAAAAGGCCTGCATTAGTTGCAGTGCTTAGAAACAGACACATAGTCATGGCTAATGCACACATTCCCTAAGTTTTTGTTTATTAATCTAAATGCAAGAATGCAAATGTAGGCATGTGTCTTACATCTCAGACATTTTCTGTGTTTGACATAGCTAAGAGAAACATAAACAGGCTTAACATATTCTAACAGAAAACCTACAGTAAAACCCAGTTCAACTTCCTGGCACTACAAGAGTCACTACTATTCAATAGAAGTAGCAGTAATTTCTATTACTACAACACAAGCTACACAGTGCAAGTAAGGGGATGGAGCAAATATACCAACTACGTAAGTGTGACATGTATAAATCACCTGATTTCTTGAGCTCATATAACTGTCTTCCCACTTTAACTTGGAAAATATTTTACGTACTTTTCAATGGGAAGAGGATGAGGTCCAGAGACAGACAGTTTGTAGATGAACATAAGAAATTTTCGAAATGCTTCAAAGAAAGGCCAGTGTGAGAGAAGGCAGATGCATTTGTTGGAATTGATGGACTTGGAAGTAATCACTTTCCTCTCTACAGTTGTCAGGAGACCCAGCTGCAATTGTTGTTTTTCTGTTAGCAGCTCTCGGGGATAAGGTTCATAAAACTGAATAGCAGCACCATAAACCTAAAAGAAGAAGAAAGCCAGCTGAGCAGACCCAGTATTTAACAGGAGGTTGGGTTAGAACTTTTGAAGCATCGCTGAATCTTTGGTGTTTGTACACACACTACAGTGCCATTTCATTTATGTAAAACCACCAAGTATCCTTATAAACAAATACTTTGGATTCTTGTGCCTCTCTTCCTCTTTTACACTGCACTTTCCTCAAAAGAGCATTCATACTCAGTAAATTGAAAGGGAAGGAACCAAACTGCATGCTGTGACGGAACTCTGTCCATTAACTCTTATGGTAAAACAAATCAAGAAAACAACCCTCATGAAATGCTTGAGTTCAGTTAACTCCTCTATCATTACAACACCAAATGATAGCAAGCATTATTTAAGTTTTGACTTACTCATTTTATCATGCTAAATAGCAGCCAACCTTTTCTGATATTCCTTCCCTATTTGTCAGAGTTTCATAAATGAATTATTTTGACAAGCTTAGCAAAAGGAAAACACAGAAAGATGGATATCATAGTAAACATTCTCTCTGAGAAAAATATTGCCAGCTACTGCACTCCTCCTTGCAAAAGAAGTATTAATATATCAGAGAAATACTTTTCTTGTTGTCAGAAATGGAAAAGTACATAAATTTCCCTGATAGGGGACTGAGGCAGAGTGGAAGCTGAGCTGCTATTACTAATAGAGCCAAACTGCTGTTTATTAGTCACAGAGAGCAAATCACAAATTACAATCACTCATTCCCTCATGTGGTTCACACACAGTTGGCCATCTGAAGCAGCAGCTGGGAGCCCAAACAAGGGCTCTCCTGCTTTATCAGGTGTACCTATAATCCTGTAGTCTCTGCCTGTGTAGAACAGACACTGCCTTCTCATATGTGGGCTGAGCCAAGCAACACATTTTTGGTACCTGTGTGTGTGCTGGTGACCTTACACAGATTCAGCAGACACGGCAATTAAACAGGATCACTGGTCTCAGGATCTCATCAGTTCTTCAGAGACCCTCACACGCTGCCTCTCAGCACATACTTTTCCCCTCTCCACCCTACTGTTTTCTGATAATTATTTTCCTATGCACACACATAGATACCTTCATAGATACCTAGAGTCGAATTACACAACTTCACACAAAGGTGGCTTTTAAGGTATTTCTAGCTATTTCCTGTTCTGGTTTACTTCCATCTTTTATGAAGGCTTAAGAAATACAATTTCATAAGGGAAGTATTTAACAATTTATTCTGTAGGATTTCCTAAATATCACAGAAACAATACCTATTTATCTCCTTAGCAGCCATTTGAACTAAAAGCAAAAACTAGTCACAGCATAGAACCATACCTTTTCTGCAGAAGAGCAGGTCAGTACAAATGTTGAGAATACTGGTAATGGATATTTGGTTTGAGAGTCCCAGCACTCAATAGTAGCTCCCATAGGAAGGCAGAAGAGAGGTACAGATTCTGACAGTGGGAATGACTCATAGTTCTCTTGAGGATATCTGAAAATTAAGCCTTCAGAATGGGAGAAGGAAAAGTAAGCATATTTGCTCTGCAAGTCCTAAATAACATAAGCAATGTATTTTCCATAATACACAGCAAAGTCTGCTGGTTATCTGCACTTAATAACTGAAGACTTTCTTCTTCTGCAGATGTAATATATCATTTGACAGTAAAACTAAGTCATCCAAGTAATAATTTTAAAATTGTGTATGAACATTGAAACAATTCCTTTTGGTAACTGCTTAAAAAACAGTACATAGTAAAAACTAACTACTGAAGATTTTTACTTTAAACCAGTTGGGAATTATCTGTGCTATTTAAATGTGCTATTGGAATGGATTTTATTACAAAAAAAATCCTATGAAGAAACCGTAAATTTATCTACTGTAAGAAAAACAGGAATACCTCATTGAAAACAGGATGACTAGCTGACTGCCCATGTTTTCTTCTAATCATAGAATCATAGAACAGTTAGGGTTGGAAAGGACCTTAAAATCATCTAGTTCCGACCAGTCAATATGTTCAATTTAAACAAAATGTTTACTTAGTTTTCAGAAATAGATCTAATGCTTGCTGATAGAAAATAGGCACGCAAGCACTGGTTTACTATTGTAGTTCATCTAGTTTATTTTATGGCACATTGACTTCATTACCTATGCTTTCCACTTCTACTTAGTAGTTTACTTCTTTCAAAGAATTTTGGATCATTTAATGCTCAGTAAAAATCTCTTTTGAAAGTTTTTTTGGACTTTTTTGGAAAAAAAAAAAAAAAAGAACAAAAAAAGTCCGTGGCAATGCATTAAAAAATTATACAAGCCAGACTTAAAAGAAAAAACCTGTTGTTGTTTATTGTTCAGAATATTTCCTACTCTTCTCAAATAAAAAACAACTGAATAGCTGTGGAACCGAAGGGAAGAAACATATTTAACATTCAAATTAAATGAAAGATGTTGCACTAGCTGTGAGACATAAGAAAAAATATGAGTAAGGTTGAATAGAATTTTTAATTACTTTCTCCATCACCACCAACACAAGAAATATGAAATCTTTTGTTACATCTGGAATGCTTCTAAGTTTTCCACTAAAGCACCTAAGTCTGTCATGATGAGAACTAAATTAATACAAAATAACGTATTCCTATTCAGTTTCGGGGTTTTTTTATCAATATCTTTTCCTGGGAAAAAGCGAGGCAATCAAGGATGGCAATTATAGGATTTGATTTCAACTGACATGCTCTAGGAACAAAATTCTGACAGACAGCATTTAAACCTTTAGAATTATTTTATTTCAACAAGGCATTTGAATCCTTCTGTTAGCATGTTTAGACAGTATGCCTGTAATGTTACTTACCAGCTTTATATGCTAAAGAATTAGAAGCTGGCACCGACTTCTTGTAACAAAGATATACACTGGAACCCCACTGGAAGACACAGATTTCATTTCAAAACCAGCAAAGATGACACAGGTGGCAGCGAAATCAAGTATACGCATTTGAATATTTTCCCATTTACAAACTAAGCAGACATTGAAATAAAGAGCATTACAGAATAAAATGACTGGTTAGCTGCTGAGTGCATGTAAATCATGAAATCAAGCATTCACTCTTTCTACATTTTTTACAGATTACAAGATCTACATAAAATAATCACATCACTAAATTACTCTCTGACTTATTCCAACAGAATAAGGAAAAGTGAAGCTTTTTAATTTGCAGCTTCATTTTCTCATTATTTAAAAAAAGACTCTTTTGCGAACCCCATCAGTGGAAGTGAAATTCTAAACATCAGCACTTTAAGCTTTTATCAATAAACTGGTTATTTACATGGTGGGTTTTTGCAGCTTGTTGAAATACACTCTACCATTCAAAAAAACCCACTTATTTCAGTATGAGTAAACTAAATGTTAAACAGACTAAATAAAGTGAACTGATTGACAAAAAAAAAGAAACTGTAGGCAGTAATTATGATTATCACACATCTTAGTAACACAGACATTATTAATAACTAAGAAAAAAGCATTTGTGGTTAATCCTGAATGTCAGCATCACTAAAGGGGGGGTGACTGGGGGAACAACAATAAGAGTAATAATTAAAAAAATCCATCACACTACTCCTAAATAGCACCTAGACATGAATATGCAAACTGAAGTAGTGAGTAATCAGTATGGAGGAGTAATTCCTAATATGAAAGGAAATAAGAGCAACAAAACCTACAAAACTGAAGCTTCACACATGCTAAATATAATGAAAGAATTACAATATAGGCAGTGATAGAGCACAACTATGAGGGTGTTAAAAAGAGTCCAGGGAGCTACTCCTTTGGGTTTAAAGAAAAATAATAAAAAAATAAGACTCAAGCTTTTAAGTACTCACCATACCACAATTTAAATTCTTATCAACTTTGCAGAACGTATGAGGAGGTGTTTCTCCTTTGCTCGTAACAATAACACAAATATCTGTCACTGCCAATGAATTCTGAGGTCGTACTGGAGGAGCCCTTCGATATGTGATAAAGATCCGCTGAGAAGACGCCAAACTGTTGTTAACATTAGCACAACGACCATAAGGAGTAGCTTGAATCACCTCGCAGCCTGCAATGACGCGTTCTTTCCCTTCATACAGAACTCTGAAGACAGGAAGGAAACAAAATATTATGCACAAAGATATGTGAAGTTACCTGGAGAAATTCACACAAATTGTCCATCCATTAACACTCTACATCATCACTGCAACAATGTAATGGACATTTTTTATCTTGTCTTTTATCACGCATGATTTGAGGCAAAGAATGTATTTAAATATTGTAAGAAATCTCTGTGGGAACAAATCACAGTTATGGGAAAATATAATCAAGCCATACTGAAAAGGATTTTGTAACAGAATCAGTAGGAATGCTGCACTATCGATGAAAATATTTAAGCCTTGGACTGCTTGTAAACATGATGACTTATAATTTCTTAGAAATTATTTCCACCACTAGAATGCCTGGAAAGTAATTTCAAGCTTTTCTTTTTCTTTTTTTTGAGGAATACTATAGGAAAAGATCAACAGAAGACAGACGTTTGCTTCCAGATTAATTTGTATAGAAAAATACACAACCAAACGAAAACCTCGCAAAAAAAACCAGTAATCATTTACATTTATAGTCTGAATAACAGTCCTTACAGGAAGCGGAGGGAGGAAAAAAAAAAAAAATAAAAGAAAGATAAACTAATACTTCATTCTGTAAAAATGGAAGAAATAATAACTACAGTTAACCGTACTCCTAGAAACCAGAATGTATACCTACATAAGCTAAAACTTTACCATCTGATCTTTCCCAAACATAAAGCTATTAGGAATTGACCATCAGAAGTGATGTGGAAGTCAAACCATACATCACTGCACAGTTTTAATGCACAGACGCTATGATAGGGCAAGCTTTACCTCCTATTCCACAGCTAAATAAGCCATGGATATATTTGCCTGATTTCCTGCAGTATGTACAGAGTGCTTGCCACCTTCAAATGAATGCTACAATTTTTTACAACATTTAAAATAAAAGTAACACATTAAAACTTTTTATCTTGTGACCTGCAGCTTCCCACATTTAGCCCAACGGAACCTTACTTCAAAATAAAAAATGAGGCAATGTCTTCTACTATCTGTAAGTACTCAGTTAAATGTTTAACAGACTACTAGTAAGCATGGTTGAAAACTTCAAAAAGTCATGTATATAAAAGAAAAAAGTCTGTTTCCAGATCCAACAATTCTCAGAACTTTCAACTTCCCAAATTACTTAAATGCTACTATCTAAACTGGAATATGTAAATATTACTGTTTATTCTGATTCCACTGAACAATTCATAGAATCAGAATGGTTTGCGTTGGAAGAGACCTTAAAGATCCTTCAGTTCCGACATCCCTGCCACAGGCAGGGACACCTTCCAGTAAAAGAGGTTGCTCCAAGCCCCCATGCAACCTGTCCTTGAACACTGCCAGGGGTGGGGCACCCACAACTTCTCTGGGCAACGTGTGCAGTGTCTCACCATCCTCACAGTGAAGAATTTTTTCTAATATCTAACCTAAATCTCCCTTCCATCAGTTTAAAGCCATTCCCCTTTGTCCCGTCCCTACACGCCCTTGCGAAAAGTCTCTCCAGATTTATTGTAGGTTCCCTTTAGGTACTGGAAGGCTGCTATAAGGTCTCTCCAGAGCCTTCTCTTCCCCAGGCTGAATGCGTATCTTGTAGTAGTAGTATGCTGTAGTATTGAATATGTATATCTTGTCATAGTATTGAGGATATACATGAACCTCAGTCCTACAATACTCTAATAAAGGAAATCAGATGAGTTGACAGTATATTGATGTAGCTACCAAGCTGCCACATAAATTTATTCAGTTAGTTCATGGAGGACAACATTCTTGTCTTCAATAATGGGTTTGGCTGTAGAGAGTCTAATCATCACAAACAAATGCCCACAAAACTAGCCAGTGAACTGAAAAAAGAAATTAATCATGAAAGACTATTAACAAAACTTTCTCCAATGGACATTTCAGTTCAGTTTTATTCCAATTTCATGTATTTTAAATAAAATCCATGAATTTAAAGTTATTCCAGAAACACTTGTCAGCAGACATCTTTTGAGAAAGAAAACCATATTAATCCCACAATTTCAGCATTTCAATGTAATAGGTTTACAAGTATTCTCAGGAGGATACTTAGAGACTGAAGAATTTCTCAGTCATACAAGTACTTCTAAGACGTGAAGGGCTGACCAGTGTTCAAGACTGGTACCAGTGAGGTCACTTCCCATCAAAAGCAAAAAGAAAATGAAAGTAACTCTCATCCCACCAGAAGTATTATTAAAACCATACCATTTCCTGACCTCATGCATAATATTAAATTTAAGAAAACAAGCAAACAGATGAAAACCAACATCCATGGATAACTCAAATTAGACAATTATTTTAATGATTCAGACAAAAACATTCAGAAGTGATTAATGAAATATTTAACATGACATATATATATTACATATACACACAAAGTCCACCATGAAAGGGTAAGTTTACTCCTACTTGTTTCAACTTCCCAAAGCCTGCCTTTGCCTAACTATTATTAACTAATACTGATCAGGGTAAGAATTGTTTCCTTCTTCTGTGAGCCAATACTTTGGCCTAGATCACACATACACCTCATTTGATACATTATTCTATCAACTTCAATAGAGTTTCATTTTAAGCAAAATGCAACCTGCAGTTTCGTCCAGATGTGAGGTCATTTCTTCGTAAAAAAGACAAAAATGAGAAGAGATGGGTCCTTAGCAAAGAACCACTAACCAAGCTAAAGCTTCACATTGTAGCTAAAAAATAAGCAAAGCATTTCTTTACTTAGACAATGCAAGTACAAGGTACATTACTTAGTAATAACAGAATCGCAGAATAGTTTGGGTCAGAAAGGACCTTAAAGATCATCTGGTTCCAACCCCTTGCCACAGGTAGGGCCACCTTCCACTTGATCAGGTTGCTCAAAGCCCCCATTCAACCTGGCCTTGAACACTGCCACAGATGGGGCAGCCACAGCTTCTCTGGGCAACCTGTTCCAATGTCTCACCATTCTCACAGCAAACAATTGCTTCCTAATGTCTAACCTAAATCTCCTCTCTCTCAGTTTAAAGCCATTCCCCCTAGTCCAGTCTCTACGTGCCCTTGTGAAAGGTCCCTTTTCTAGCTTTCTTGTAGGTTTCCTTTAGGTACTAGAAGGCTGCTTGCTCTAATGTCGTCTTGGAGTGTTCTCCAGGCTGAACTTAACTACTTATTTAATAATTAAGGAAAAAACACACACATTCATTATTTTGCCACCATTGTAACAGCTCCCCTCACCCATGCTCCATTTTCTGTTTCTCATAGCACCCCCAGTAATTCTACAATGTCTTTATTCAAATGACAGAAGTGCTATATAGAGCAATTTAAACGATACTGTAGTGCTGCATGCCTTATTACAGATTGAGCATTACATCAATATGCTAGTAGCACAGATTATAATATTCGCTACCTCAAGATCTTGGGGGATTTTGTGATCTTGACCCAACACTTACATTACAGTACCCTGTAAGTTAACAAAATTACTTCAGATCTTCCCTGCCAGTCGCCCCCTGCTTTTAAGAATTGAACTTGAAGCTTGACTATATCTACAGTTTTCAAACACAGTACTAGTAACTCTTTAGGAATTTACGCCTCAGGCATCAGAAAACACTGTTTGCGAAACACAAGCATGACTAGAGTTACCAAGAGACCACATAATCCAGTGTTTGCAGCATGTCAGAACTTGCAAGCAACCCTGCAAATACTCTGATGTGACAGTAAGGCAGGCTACAAGATTCCAGGTAGGTGCACAATTCTGAGAACTTTGTTACAGTGTCCTACCATCTTTAAGTAATGCCTTTTATCTTGAGCACTGAATTGAATTCCAGAAACTGGTAAATTTTGTCTTCTGTAGTCATCACTTTCAGATTAAGCACAGTGTATTTACCATCTCTATAATTTTTTTTTTCTTTCACCTTTCATCAAACTGCAGCAGAGAACTTAATTTGCTCCCTCTATTTCTTTCTATACATATATATCATATATTTTTAAGTAAAATATTATCATTAATTTTAAAATGACAAGTTCTCCAGAAGATAATTTTTTCAACATATTTCATAAAGAAAATACTACGGATTCACACAAGAAGCAATATAGATTCAGAGACAACATGTTCTTAAAAGCTTCCCACATCTGTTCTAATCACCTGTGAACAGTAAGACTTAATCATTATTAATCATTCATTCAGGAACTGAATTGTTATAGGAATCTCACCCAATGTCAGTAAGAGGTGGTTTGTCTCGTCCTCTCTTGTAACAAAGAAAAAGTTCAGGACTCTTTAGACTTCCATAGTTTAAGTTGGCTTGAAGGGCTGTAGGGGTGGCTTCAACACAGGTGTACCCCTCTGGGACAGTTTCACCTGCTGATTTAATTATCACAGCAATATCAGTAATTGGAGCTTTTGGACCAGCTGATTTTGTTTCATGTCGGCTTATTTCTTGGTCCAGGAGGGTTGCAGTATCTGTATCAGTGAGCCCCGCCACCACAAAATAGTCGGCCACTCGCGGACCTTTGTCTTCTGTCATGGTTATGTCAGTACTTCCTGGGGAAAATAAAGAGAGATAAATCAAACACTGCTTTCAAGCTGAACCCATCCCTCAACAAGTATGAGGATCTCAAACCTATAAAGAATTTTTTTCAAATAAAAAAAATCCCATTTAGAGATTCCATGAAAATGCTAAGACAAATCCAAAACAAGCTTTGTTTTTACTGCTTAAAAAGGCAATATTGTCAGTAATTGGATTTCAGTTCTAGTACCATAATAGTGATGTTTTAGCACAAAGAAGTTTAAGTGAAATAAAGAAGAACCCAAAGATCCTTACACAGCAGCTACACAGACAATTGCTTGGTGTTAGCTGTTAGGCCATTCAAGTGCTTTGCAGGCTATGAATTAATGCAGGTACCCTTTATTTATGGTATTATTTATCCTTTAATTACAGTATTCTGTCATTGCTTAATGAGTAATCTGACATAGCAAAGGAGGAGGGCAAGGGCCTGTTCCAATTACAGGCTCATTAGTTTATCTTCTGCATATTTCATCCATTTTGTTTCATAATCTAGACCTAACAGTGCAGTCTTGAGACATTCAGCTGGCAACTGTAACATCTGGAAGTCATTTACAAAATTAGGCATCCAAAACCACATTTCATCAGCTGATCAGGCAGTACACATCACTGCTCAGCTGCACATTCCAGATTTGGAAAGAGCTGTTTTTCCTAACACCAGCGACGTTCACTAAGCATATGACTTTAAAGCGGTGAAACGCAAGTTTCCATTAAGCGCAAAACTAGCTGACAGACTATGCTCAAAGCCCACAGTTACAAATTTAAGTACCCAATCTTATGGAATACCTACCTTTTTAGAAGTTGAGTGAGAAATATTTAAACAGTAGTTGCCAGCAATAAACATGAATACCGTTATCTCCCTTTAGGGAGCTAGGGATCACCTTCTTTTAGATTCCCATGTTTCCATCATGAGATTACTGGGGATCCCATCTAGAAAGCTAACCAGGAATGGAAGTCTGGTTACCATCTTTGAAAACAAGACTGCCATAGCTGCAAAAGTTACCACCTACCAAGGAGTGGGTCTCCCTAGGAATTAACAAATAGTAAGTGCACCAATACTGAGAATTTTATTCTACTCAGAAAGTCCTCCTCTGGTAACTGCAGAAATACTGACCTCTCCTAACAGAAAGGTGGTTTGGTGGGGACAGTATAAACCTGCTTTCTCTTTCTGTTCTTACCCTGCTCTTTCTTACTGAAATTATACTGAAAATGTGTTTTCCATCTGCACATCTTACAAGACTTCTAAAACTTGTTATTAAAAGTGTTCCAAGTACTCAGCTGAAGGAAAACTCAGTTATTCTTCCTGCATACTTACTAAGAAATCTTAGCATAAGATTATGCAATTTAGGGGGCAAACCACTATATTTCAAGGTACTGTGGCATGAGATGGAAGTAGGAAGTCAAAGAGAAATAACTTCACACTAATTTGTAGTACCTCCGTACTCCAACTAAATACATCTTTTATTTTCCAAAACTGAAACAACAACCGTTCAAAACCTTCAAACCTGATAGTATCTACACACTTACAAGACTCTTTATTTCTGCAGTACTTTTACACAGTGCTTTTCGCAACATCGCTGTTCTCTAAACACTTCAGCTAACAGCTTTTGTAGGGCAATCCCCAAGCAGGGATTCTGGGAAGAGACACAGAAGTGTTTGGCTTCTCTGAAAAGGAGAAAGCCAAGGAACAGTTACTCACATGACTGAGTCTTCAGGCCTAAAATATATGGATGCCATATCACCAGGAACAATAAAAGTTACATTCAATTTGTCAGGTGTTAGGAGAATGTGCCTATGTCTTCTGAAGAACAAGCAAATGACTCCAAAGCCACAGCTGCTTGCGAAGCTTCTGAATCACCTGCAGCTACAGAACCTACAGTAGTATACCCCCTTCCTACTGTTATAAACAACATGAAATTAGTGACAAAGCCCTTTACAGATAAACTAACCAGCATGAAATGCAGGGAGAACAGCTTCAACTTAATCTCACAGAAACTGGTGCTTCTGTTAAAAGACCTGCTCTCCAGGTCACTGCTCATTCCCACCTTTGGTTTGTCCAGAACTATATAGTTTATGCAGTGTGATGAACTGGAACGAAATTGCTCTGGCTGAAAGCTAACCTGGCAGAGACTGTTACGTGTTCAATCAGAGCAGTCTTCCAACAATTTACTGTGTCAGCACAACAGCAACAGCAGTATGCCTCTTTCAGCAGCAGCACTGACTTGCTCCTGACTAATCATAAAACTGTGAAGTCTAAGATGTTTCAGTTTGCTTCTTAGATGCTTGGACTTGTTACAGAATTATAAAAATAAAGAAACCAACCTCTCCCTGCTCCCCTCAGAAGAAAAGAAAATCCTGAGCCAGAATATCTTGTTGTTTGGAAAGTACTGTTTGCACTTGATATATGTGAAACCTAGTTACTGGAACAAGCTGCTAAAAATAGCAAAATGGCTGGCATCGTATAAACGTTGTTTTGGTTTTTTAAACAAAACCTTTTTGATCCAGGATTTGATTACCTGCTACATGTTCACATAGCTCAGTATCATATTCTCTCAACGCAACATAAAATCATCGCCCACATTACTTTTAGCACACAGAGCAAGAAATAAAACAGTAATGATAACAGTATACATCAAAAAACTTTCAACAGTTTGTAATTTTAATCACAGCTGTAGTTCCTGGATTTGCACTACTGTTGTCTTCGACTGTGTATTAAGTGAAAATTTATCTTCCTGTGTAAACTGAGGGAAGAAATTCAAAAGGATGTGTAAAAAAAAAATAAACAAACAAACAAAACAAAAAAAAAAGAAAGAAATTTGTAAGGTTAGAATGCAAATGAAAAGAATCCATCCCCAAATTTTTACCAGCGGAGTTCAAAAAAACTATAGCAATTGTTTGTTCCAGTTGCAATTGGTTGCAAGAGGTACACTTAGATCCATGATTTTACATTTTTCTTTTAGCTATGCCACATTTTACTCCAGAGAAACTCTGTGTGGCATGTGGCAAGCAAAAGTCAGAGCACCAGGCAATTCAGCTGAGAAACTGGGCATATCAAGCTTTAAATATCAGGACAACATTTAAAAGTTTTTCAAAATGTTCTGAGTCTCTCAAATCAGCTCTCTTCCACAAGGATAAGAGAAGTAAGGTTTAAAATAAGCACTCCAACTCAGTTCTTCAAAAATTTATTCTTTAATTTCAGAAAGATTTAAAGCAACAGGATTTCTTACAAGAGACCTTAAAGTAAGGGCTCTTAATTAAGCCATAGCTATCTTCTTTAATGCAACAACTTTATAAATATAAATAAGACAATGAACCTAATTAGCACATAACCACCAAACCAAACAAAACCAGCACAATCCAGTTAACCCAAGGACATTTTCCTTCAAAAAGTAAAGTAAAAAATAAGCGTGTAATTCATGGGGGAGCAAGATGAATCCACTGCCATTTTCCACTGTTTTTAGGAAAACTCACACAAGAGTAAGTATGCATACTATTCATCTGAACAGACAAGGGAACAGTCTTCTGAGACCTTCTATCTTAAGTTTTATCACAGCAACTTTTCCTCATCATAATTTCAAGAGATACTGTTCTCTGACAGCCTTCCATGAGTAGATTTTTCTGTACATCACAAGAATAATAAGAAAACTTAACATTCAGAAAAATACCGAGATTTTTATTCTAACACTCCGTTCCTTTGCAGGACAAAACCCAACTCAAAAAAAAAAAAAAAAAAAAAAAACAAAATAAAATCTATAAATGAAAAGTGTTAAGTTTGCACTGGCTGATGAAAATGCAGAATATATTCAAAATGAGTCAACATTCAAGTCCCATGAAAATTCTTATTTATTTAAAGCCTACAAACAGACTTCAATTTCAATCAAATACACTGAAAACAAAAACTGGGAATGTTTTAAGAACATCAGCGGTCAGTATTGCTTCAGAAATTACAAACTTCCAAGTTCCTACAGATCCATAACAGCTATGGAGAAATTATTTCAGTGAAGTTCATTTTCCAATTCATTCATAGGCCACAATAGGGAAGCCTGCTATGAGCAGTTTAGGACCAAAATTATTTTTTAAATAAAAGAAAAAATAGGAAAAAAGTCTTCAGAATAAAAGATGCACTTTCAAAATCTCCATTTTTTTTTAATAGGAATCCTCACTGGAAGCAGTTAGTTTTGCAGATGACAAAACAAAAACAGCCTGTACAGACAACACTTAAAGGCACTTATTTCAACTAGAGTTGTAGAGCTGTACTGAGTCAAGAGATCATGTAGCAGAAATATGTAGGAGCAAAAAAAAGTAAATCATTTTCGCTGATAAATGCCAGAAATATGGCAAAATGTTCTCCTCTCCTACTATACATTTTAGGTTGACCTCTGTAAAAAGACAACAGCCTTTCTCACAACTAAAATGCAAATTTACAATTCTTTCATAATGTCCTATCAAAAATGTAGCAACTCAACTATTAGCTTCCTACTTCACAGGGTTGGAACTAGATGATCTGAAGGTCTTTTCCAACCCTAACTATTCTATGATTCCATGATACAGGCCATAGCTGTTAAGGGGAGATTCCACAGTAAAATCGCCTTGGAGAAAAGGTTTCCATTCTAAAGATAATTTTTAAATTTTGAACAATTATGAAAAAAATACTACATCATTAGGAACTGCTTCAGTTTATTGACTGCTGTCTAAACCACTTTTTTTTCAATATAGCTAGGCTGCAATTTCCTCTATTTATAGTAAGCTGCACCACAACAAAGTTGTTTTGCAAAGACAGAAAAATTTGTGAGAGCAAGTTACAAGCAGCCACAATGAAGTAGAGATGACAATATAAGTATACACTGTATTTGTAGTTTAGTTCATAGCTAATCTGCTTTTATCACATAGTTATAAGTTTTCAGTTCCAAAATGGAGATCACTAATTTAAAGTTCTCAGTCTTCATTTACAGACACTGCCACAGCTGAGGAATCCTATTCTTTACATATATATATACATACATACATATATACAAAAGTATTATTCTGCATTACATATAAAACACAGAAAAAAGTGATTTCTCTAAGACGTATTAATTTGTGGAAGTCTGCTACCTGTCCTAACCCGAGTAATAGCAAAAATTTATCTTAATATTGCTAGATTGACTACTGTTTTCCCAGGATTCTTCCATTTAAATTCATTAATGACACCTTTTGCTTTACCACTACAGTGGCTGTTTACTGTAAGTAATGTTTGCTTAGAATTCTCCATAGTTAACTATGGTGAACAGTATTTCATCTTTCAAGCTGTCTGCTCATCTAAAGACACAGGTGCAGCAGATACAAATACCAGCAAAAAACAGTACGCTAAAACCTTAATATCCTAGAAATTTTCATTTATTTCCTGATACTATTAAATGTTAGAAAACTCATTAGGGATTAAGTGATGTTATTGAGGGATGGAAAGAGCAATTTGCTTCCCCTTTGTATAAAAGAATCTTCACTGATGTTTATTAAAACTTAATTTTATACCACAGCAAACAGTGCAGAATTTGTTCTAATGAGTGACTTCTGAAATGTCCCTGACTCACATTAAAAGTGTTACATAACATGCATACCCATTAGATGAAATAAATAGCCAGCAAGACAGCATACTTCTTGAAACAAAGCAGTATCACCTATTCATTGAAACTGAAAACAGAAAGAAATTAAAACAGGATTTGTAAATGCCTTTAAAGGTACGTTTGGAGAAGTTACTGTTACAAACAGCAAAGAGATACAGCTAGGTCTCATTAAGCCTTCAGATTGCCCCTCTTCTTTCTGCTCACATTTAAAATTTCAGAATCACAGAATGGTTTGATTCCAACCTCTCTGCCACAGGCAGGGACACCTTCCACTAGACCAGGTTGCTAAAAGCTCCAGCCTGGCTTTGAACACCGACAGGGATGGGGCAGCCACAACTTCCCTGGGCAACCTGTGCCAGCACCTCACCAACCTCATTGTAATAAATGTTTTCCTGATGTCCAACATACACATAGCCTCTTTCAGTATGAAACTGTTGCTCCTCAACCTGTCACTACCGGCCTTGGTAAAAAAAAACCCAACAAAACTTTATGTTGTATTTTGCAACAATGGTAAACATAAAGGCATGATAAAGTTGGTGTGAAGAGACCTATGACACTGATTTTATAGTTTTCTTTTTTTTTCCCCACCAGAAACAGGTGATCTTGAATCAGAACAAGAAAGTTGAGTCACATGGGACAGGAGAAGGTAGAACCTGAAGGCCTGAACTTAGCAAATTTAACTAACAGTGAGGATTTGAATACTTAAGAGTCTTAAGAGTTCTGCCTCGAGGACTGCTTATAAAAATCAAATCTAAATAGAAATGCTAAAGGACTGAAACTATTATTGGAAATCATGGTTAGTACTAATACTATGAATACTATTTTTAAAAAATTTCACATTAGTGGAAATGCATCAGCAGTCATGCTTCCTTAATCTATTGGTCTTTAAACTATTTCCTAGTTGTAGTCCATAGCAACAAAAAAGAATACAGTGAAGGTGGTTCTCAACATTACTTCTCTTTACTATATCAGAATGATTGCTTTTGTTCCTAATTGCCTCAAGTTTTGTCTTTGCTTAACTCTATTTCAAGACATGGAAGCTAACACTTGAAGTGACTTTGAAAAAGAATGATCAACGCAGTCACAGGCTATACTTGGCAATGGAAACTTTAAACTTTTTTAAACACAAAATACACATGTGATTCTACATATATATATAACCACACTGGCTTATACCCGAGCATCATATGCAAAGACAGCCACCAATATTATGACTTAACAACTAGAACACACTGGAATATACCACAGGGTCCCCAAAGAATTTGCACTCCAACTGCTTGTCCATTTCAGCATACTATTGCTTGCATCAGTACACTTGTCCATACCAGTCACTTTCAAGCAAGCCCATTTCTACTCAGGTAAGTGTGCAACTCCAGCCTATGCATGTCAGTTTGGTGCAGTGTGGGACAGCAGAAACCAGACTTTGTGTATGCATCACAAAGGATTTAAAATCACTATAGAATAAAAAATTATATACCAGAATATTCAACAAAGTTATATGAGTTCAGATGAACCAAGGAGGCTACCAAACACTTAACATGTTATTAGCAAAACACAGAGAGGTTACATGACATTTTTATTATGCTATGCATAAGAATATACCATGAATATATACACACACACATATATATACATACTACAACAAAACACAAGGTAAGGCAACATTACTTCAAGCATACCATTAGCACTGAACAGGATTAAAGCCAAAAGAGAAGGAAAAAAAAAAAAAAAAGTAGCCCACAGATCAACAGCCACAAACAGTAAACAACAAGATAAAAAAGAATTCCTAGACATGCATTTTAAGACTTTCTTTTTTGGAATGTATATCATTGTCATAAATTATGAAATGAAATAACGGTTACAGTCACCTGACTAAATCTCATGAGCATTAGGAAAACAGGATTTGCAAAAATAACATCAAAGACCTGCAATGGCCACCTTCTGCCTCTCTGAACACAACCAGCTGTGGAACAACGGTTGGGTGCCACTTGTGCCTGGGTCTGAATATGCACATATGCAAATACAGGACCATTCCTTCATAGCAGTTTTCAAATAAACATCTGAGAATGTAATAGTTGCATAATTCAAGTAGGTTACAAGCTACAGTCTTACAGAGGTCTATAACATCATGAAAATAAACTTAAGGACAAGGTGAAAGATAAAAGGCTTGACAACTATTTACTGAAGTATTCCTATAAGGTGGCTTTCATCTGTTAATTGAACTTCATCCAGAAAACAAGTTGTATCAAGGTCTAGTAATATAAACTGGTTTTTTGTGTGTCAGATAGCTAAATTGCTGCAAATGTGTATATATTCAAAGAAAAAGTGTTGACTGTACTGCTTGTGAACCAGATTGTATGCTGTCAGAAAAACACAAAAATCAGGCATAAATTTAATGCAATCAACTTGGGGCAAAAGTTTTCTAAATCATTCCAAACAGATCAGGACACTACAGTAGAAAACTAGCAGAAACTCCACATCAAATCACCTGAGGAAAGAAATTCCTATGGAAGCAAAGGCACCAAGCCTAGAACAAATTATATTGCTGTTCTCCATTACCCTGAACCTTCTTTGCATTTTCGATGTTTTTCTGTCCTGTATGCAATTCCTTGGATTGCTGGAGCAAAAATTGTAAAAGGGAGGAAATTAGTCACAGATTTTCAGTTTTTTGTTTAATAAATTGGAATTATTCAGAAAAGACACAAAAGCAAACTACTAACAACTAAGATTCTGTCTAAGGAAGCAGAACTGTGCTTTTACTCTGATTTTTTTTTTTTTGGTTGTCAGCAAAAACAGTTTCCATTGCTACAAAACACTGGGACAATAAGGTCATGATATAAATGCCTGTGTCAAACACAACAAGGCTTTGAGAAGCAAAGTTTTGCAACAGCAATTTGAACAGCTACTTCTGAATTACAGATGACTGAAAACACCACTAAATTAATGGATCCTGTAATATAGGATGCTCAGGAGTTTGAAAATGCCCCTTAAAAAAATCCTACATGGAGCAAAATGAAGAAAAGAAAAAAAGTGGTGAAAAAAACCCCACAAACTCACAAACAAAACCCTAGAAACCTTGACTCCAGACTATGCAGACTATCATATTCAACAGTTCAAGATTTCCTGTTGTACAGCAACTTCAAGTTGTCCAATGGTATAAAAACTGGAGAGGTTACAGACATGCAATGCCAAAAAAAAAATTCTGAAGTGACCTACAGAGCCTAGAGGAGAAGCAGCTGGAATCAATGAAAGCAAGTTTGGTACCAGTAAGTTAAGCTCTATTGCCAAGGAGAGCAAACAGAAATGGAAAAGATGTGAGAAGGGAAGAATGATCATCAGCAAGCAGTCCAGCTACACTCCTATAGTAAACCAATTTAATCTTGTTTTGCCGAGGTTGCACCCAAAACTATTATTTCACATAACAGAAGACAGTAACTACTCCAGAGCCTGCAAATAAAATAGTCCAAGAGAAAAAAAATTAATAACAATAGTTCTCAGAGCAAGGGAAGTACGTTATTAAGTGCACTTTCTGCCACAGTTGCGAGCTTTAAAGGTTAGTCATGCTCAGTACTATGTAATGAGTGAAACATCTGCAGCCCTGGAAACATTCTTTGTTAGAGAACTCTTTCTGTAATTGGAAACTCCATTGGAACAATGCCAAATATAGTAGCCTGAAACAAAAATAAAAGAGGAGAAAAAGTCAAGAGACAACAGTCCACTGGTTAAATCTTTTTTGGGAGACCAAATCTCTTAGACTGCTTTTTGTAAAGTGTTCTTTTGTGTCCTTTTTTGGTTGATGTAAGGCCATACTATGTTTTGGTTTTGAGAGGTCAAAGGAGAGATGTTCTCCCAAATCCACCTGAGGCGTTACTCTAAGTAAGCTGTAAGGGTTTAAGATACTTTATTTCCTGCTGCACTGATTTGCCAGATTACAGGATCATGCTTTGATTCCATTTTTGTTAGCTACCTACAATACCGTCAGTCATACTGCTCTTGAAATCATGTCCTAAGGGCTCCACAAATCCAGCATGGAAAACACATTCACTGTTTTTGAAGAACATGATTTTCCCCATTTTTATTTTTCTAGCAGAGGGGAAAAAAAACAAAACCCAACAACCAAACCAAACAACCAACCCGCCCCCCCCAAAAAAAAAAAAACAAAACAAAACCCAAACATTACAAGAAGACATCATTCTTCTCTGTAGGTCTCTTCACTGACAACTTCATCACATCAAGGACGGGCTGCTTCATCAACATTTTCAGAGCCTCACAGCCTATCCCTACTCCACTGAACACCTTTCCTGGCTGTCAAGAGGGTAATTCCCATTTCTGGTTGGCCTTCAACACTGGCCTCAAATAACTCAATTTCATGTCAGCATTTTCATTCTTTCTCGGCTGCTTTTCAAGCTTGGCAGGAGCTTATTAACACTTAGAAGTCTGCCTTTTAATCTTCTTGCCAAGTCCTCATTAAGAAACTCTCTTTTGCCAAGATGGCTTAAAAAAGTCCAAACCACATGCTTAACAGCAGTTAGCATATTCATGCTTTTGGTCTTACATTGCAGCAGTAAGGCTCTTACAGAAGGAACTGTCTGTTTGATTTTTATTCTGCACCTGGCATACCACAATCTTGATCTGCAGCATATTTTTGCGTTACCACATCTGCAGCAAATGTGGAAAAAAGCGTAGGTTAAGCCTCCATGTAACCCTTCTACATCACCCACTTTGCAGGCTGCCTCTCAATGAAGTTAACTGCAAACATAAATTACATGTAAACAGCTTAGGAAAGAGTATGGTTCCTGAAAACTTGGACCCTCAACTTTCTTTAGTATTATCTGTATTGTCAAATGTTTTCACAAAACTTGCTAGACAAGCTCTTTGCTTAGAAACTAAGCTACTCTTCCCGATTCTAGGTAAATACTGAAATAGATGACAGCAATATAAAAAAGTGCAGTAACTGTCAACGATAGCCTCCTGTGTATCTTCTAGTTTATTTTAAAGAATAATCAAAATGGACAAATGCAACCACACTCCAGAGGTTGCAACTCCAAAAAGCCAGAACAAAATGGACCAAATCCACCCACAGGATACTAAAGCTATCTTAATAGTAGAAGTATGGAAATGGAGAAGCATTCACAAATAAAAGTAATCAAGTGGACTGCGTATCTGCAAAAGCATATATGCAAAGCAATTTACATTCTTTATTATGACTGCAACTCTTGCTCCAGAATAAACATCAAAATATTGCTCAATATGACAAAGTTGGTTTTTTTATCCACAGACAAGAAATTTTTGTCATTCTGTGGAAAACCTGATCTGTATTTTTCTTATTTCTTTTAAAATTTCTGTTAAAATTTTCAGTCACTTCTGAGACAACCAGAACATTCGGTTTTTTACTCAGAAACTCATCACAAAACCAAGAAACCCTTCCCCTCCCCCCCCCCCCGAATTCTCAGTATCTGTGAAGAAACTTACGTTTCTATCCCTTAAAAGCCCTTGGTTATCAACCTTTGCTTCTTGCTGTGCTGACTTATATTCCTGAAGAGGCATATTCAGAATAGCTGAATCCATTAAAGCCCATATTTCAGTCATCTGGATGTATGTCAAATGTGAGATCACTAGAATATGAAAATGATGTGTATTATGTGAACTTCTGAAGACAATAATCACAAAAGATTAGTTAGAAAGTTACTACTTAGACAAATGTATCAACAAGTATTTTCCCCAAACACTAAAAAAAAAAAAAAAGTCATCGAACAATAGAAAGCCTGAGATTCCCTGTCATGAAGCCTTATCACTCACCAGATGGCAAGTAAATGTGTAGTTTGACATTACACATATTTTGATCCTTGGCATAATATCTTTAGCTAACACTAAAAATGTCTATGCGGCATTACTCAACACACCAGTGGAGTTCTTAGACAAAACACTTACAGAAACCTTGATATTCTAGGATGAACTACATAGATTTTAAACAGTAAAAGAAGTGCTTAAGACAGATCATTTCCAAGAGCAGATCTGCTTAGTTACAATACAGAGAGAAAGGTTATCTTTTATAAAATGTTATCTTTTATAGAATTTCAGCCAACATTACTAGCAGCCTCCAACATACTTTCTAAAAATCTTGAGAAATACCCTTTCAGAAAGCCTAAACCTTACCTGTGATAGGATTCTAAAAGCAAAATTAAGTATTAAGTCACATTCCCTTTTGTGCAAAGAGTGATGCAAAAAGAAATCTCAATTTACTGGTTTACATTGCTGTGCTTTACTTGTTATTACCCTTTATTATTTGCAACATTCATTTCTGTCATAATTTTACAATTGCACTTTTCTTCCTATTTAAAGTACTCTTCATACATGTTTTTTCTGTATTTTCGGATACATAATGCTCTGATATATAATGTTTAGAATACATAATTTTTAGTAGGTGATCTTCCCCCTCCACTCTGCTTTTGTGAGACCTCACTTGGAGTATTGTGTGCAGTTCTGGTGTCCTCAACATAAAAAGAACAGGGAACTGTTGGAACAAGTCCAGAGGAGGGCCACGAGGATGATCAGGGGACTGGAGCACCTCCCATATGAAGATAGGCTGAGAAAGCTGGGGCTGTTCAGCCTGGAGAAGAGAAGGCTGCGTGGAGACCTCATAGCAGCCTTCCAGTACCTGAAGGGGGCCTACAAGGATGCTGGGGATGGACTCTTCACTAGGGACTGTAGTGATAGGACAAGGAGTAACGGGTTGAAACTTAAACAGGGGAAGTTTAGATCGGATATAAGGAAGAAGTTCTTTACTGTAAGGGTGGTGAGGCACTGGAATGGTTGCCCAAGGAAGCTGTGAATGCTCCATCCCTGGCAGAATTCAAGGCCAGGCTGGACAGAGTCTCGGGTGATATGGTTTAGTGTGAGATGTCCCTGCCCATGGCACAGGGTTTGGAATTAGATGATCTTAAGGTGCTTTCCAACCCTAACTCTTCTATGATTCTATGTTTTTATTGATGTCATAATAGATTAAAAATTTGTTTTCCTAAAGCAGGCCATGACCCATTATGGATATAATTCACAATTTTTAGCATTCCTATTTTCAGTTTAAGCACCTACGAATAGATTAAGATTAATTCCATTTACTAAGAGGGCTGATCTCAGCTTTTTTCCAAATTTCTGGAAATTCAAAGACATCCTTTCCCAAGATTTATTTTCACACAACTTACACAAAAACACAGTCCTGTCACTAAACCCAACACTCAGTTGTTGCGACACACACAAAAGATTTGAGCCCCTATACTTATTTCTCTGCACAGGGTGGATTGGAACTCACCATTTCTCCCTTTGCAAAAAACTTATGACAGCTGTGATAAACACATAAATGTACTGACTCTCGCAAATCATAGGTGTGGTTATGTGGATATAACTGTACAAGTTTACAGTAACAGAAGCAAAACTCGCTCAAGACACAAGACTAGACAACAAGTTAAAAAGGTTCAGATCTCTTGATCAAAACAGAGTCACATAGCAAAAGAATTTGTTAAGGTAAAAGAAAGGGGGGGGGCTCTTGATATAAGAAAGGCTATTGCCTGAAAAACATAGAGTTAAGGTACTTTTTAGCTTAACTTAGGTAGTAGAAAGAGAACAATGTTTATGTTGTAAGTCTGTGGAATGTAGTGGCTGCACTAAACATGAGTTGTTTCACACTAGTCTCCTAAAGTATCTTTAGTTTTAAAGAACAATGTTTGAGTTGTAAGTCTGCTGAGATAACAGGATTTAGTGGCCCCACTAAACATGAATGAGTTATTTCACACCATCCTTCTACTTATCAGTTAGTTTAGAGACAGAGCCTCCCAAACATCTGCTAGCTTGGGATACTCCTTGTCTGCCCATCCTGCAATAAATTTTGCAGGAAGGTCATGCTGTTTTAAATCTTTGCTAGTTATCAGAATAATTACAGATATAGCTGGTTGTGTGATTACTGGCGGGTCCAACTGTGCCAAAGGTGAAAAGTACACTGAGGAAGACTGCTTACTTCATCTTGAAGACCCCTATTCACAAGACTGTTTACTTCATCCTCAAGACCCCTGCCCACAATCACTGCAGAGAAGGGCGCAGACGCCAAGAGGAGGAGACTTACGGTAATAAATTCTTGGAGCTAGTTATAGTAACCCCCGCTTATATGCGGGAATTATGAATATGCATGTAACTAATGTAATAGTGAGAGTATCTAAACCTGTAACAAATGCTAATCACTTGCGCCTCTGGCTATGGTCATGCGCCCAGCGCTGTTGCTTTTGCTTTATCGACTTTGTCCCTCAATAGAACTTTGTTATCTTGTTTAGAGGAGTGAGTTCATATTTCACAGAGCTCTCACAATCTGCGCCTAAGTACATGGTAGTGGAACATCCTCATTCTCCATCACTGATACTGCTCCATTATACCCTTTAACATATTATTGGCTCTAGAAAGAGGCATGTCAGAGGAGTAACCACTCCTCAGTCCCTGATCAAAAGGAAGAGCACCACACAGCTGTCTGTAACACAGTTTTAATGCTTTACACTATTTTTTTTTTCCTTCCCTCCTTCTTCCTGTCTTTTTTAACAGGTCTATGGCACCATCAATAGCACACAGACAAAAAAAGTAGGGATACAAATGGATTTATCAATCTGGACAATGCAAATGTGAAGTATTTCAACTCAAATGTTCCAGCAAGCTTACAAGTTAATGATGAGATTTTTACAAACGTACAAGAGACAACTAAGTACTTGAGACTCTAAGTAGTTTCCCATCTCAGATTTGTGCCTTATCTGGCTATTAATATAGCTAGGAAAACAGTTTAAAATTAGAGGAGTGACTTACTAAATTAAGATTATTTTTTTCCCTAGCAGAATCAGTTAGTACAAAAAGACTAAGAAGGAGAGGTTTTGAGATTTACACTTCATATACTGAATCTGAATCTCACTGAAGAAAAGCTGTAAATATCTTTGTGCAGAATTTGTTCTGTTTTCTTTAAAATAAACTGAAATGTCATATTAGTCATTACATTCAGGGTGAATGAGTCATAACCCAAAGGAACTTAAGGCTTTTACATGTAATTATCTTACAAGAAGATGCCTGCAAAAAAAGTCCAAAGCAAAAATGCGGCAAAGTATATACATCAGAGTTTGAAATGACATTGCCTTTTTAAGAAAGTTCATATACTGTGCCTTTTTTCAAAGGTAAACTTTTTTCTTGGTCTGCCCCATTTTGAACAACCCACTCCTCCTTTTATTAAGCAATAACATAAAGGTTTTTTTATTACAAAACTGAACTGTACCATGATAGCCAGAAGTTTACAAAAGAATTCTGCTCTTCAAAGACACACAGGTATTCTAGTACAGGCCCCTGTGTAAGAACACAACCAGCAAAAACAACTTTTCATTTGCAAAGCCTGTTCTGTTTATGACTTGTGACTTTCTTTCATCAGTACAACTGCAAGTTTGTCTACATAGCTTATTAGTATTGGAAAACTTTAATGATATGTTTATACCTTATCCACGTAGCAACACAAAAACAGTCCTATATATGGAAAATTTCTACTTAAAGCCTAAGGCACAACTAAAACAGGGAGGGAACAAAAAAAAAAAAAAAGAAGAAAAAAAAAGCTAATGCAAGAATTTTAGGCCAGAAAAAAATCAGGTCTTTCACTAATGATTCCAATTACAAGAATTCACGTTGAGTCAAGTAAACATTGTATTGGAAATATGCAGACCTGCGTTTTCCAGTTTCATCACAACTTTGAGAACACTGTAACATGTTTATGCAGGTAGGAAGTTTTCTCTTTTATGTCCTGCTTACCCTTTAATGTTAAGAACTGAAATCAAACCTGGATGCAATCAGTAGAAGGCATAATGCTCCCACTCATAAACAAATCAGATATACACATCACAGTGGTTCAAGACTTAGCTTACAAGAAAATGACTTGTACTCTTCCTCCTCCTGCCAAAACCAAATTATATTCATACATGTGTGCATATTCAGAAAATCAAAGTTAACCTCACATGATTAGCTCTCCTAGGTTAATTCCAGAGAGCGTAAGAGGAGCTTCAAATGATAACTGTGGGCAACTAAAGTCAAGCTTTCATTGGGAATTACACCCTAAAAAGTAAGTGCTATATAAGAGGCTAAGAAAGGACCCAAGAAAGATGGGTTTCCCGAGGCTAAAATTAACTTCTGTCAATATCCCTCTTCAGTCCCATCTCTGGTGCTTTCAGAAGCTTAATGGGTACAAGATACATAGGTGTTACATCTATTAAACATTTCTCAGATTATCCACATCCTTGAAAGTATTTCTTCTGGCAAACACACGGTTTATTTTTAATGATCTGCTTCAGGGAAACCTCAAGTTCATATTACCTTCAAACACAACTTACACATAGATACCCCACAGTTTATACCCACATTAGGGTCCCATATTAGGGTCATTCGTTACTTAAAATATTACTGGGAGAACTCAAGTATCAAGAAAACAATGAAGGCATAGGCACAAATGACTCCATAGTGTAGATGAGCTGCTGCTGTTACTTCCAAGGACAGTTGGCTGATCAGCTGTTGAGAACGGGCCACACTGGTTTTCATGTTTTGCAATAGTCCCATTCAACGATTAGAGTAACCAACTGAATAACCTGTTGCTGTGACTCAGCAGTTTATCTTATTTCTCCTTTCTTGTAACTTTCTCTTACACTGAGATGGATATACTGTAGAAGTTTCAGGGCTTAAATATAAAGCTATAGATGCCTTCATTTCTTGCCTTTTCTGAAACATTAATTAAATGCTTGAACTTCTTTCTCTTCATATGCTGCTCCTAGCTAGCTGCTCTCTAGTTGTGGTTCTCTTTTCTCCCAACTTCCACCACAGTTTTATCCCTTCTTAAAGCAGAAAGATACAGAAAGACATAGACAAGCCTGGAGGGTATCTTATTTGCAAGACTTCTACCTATGTAAGGTTTCTTATCTGGATAAGAGTATAGTTTCTTCCCCGGTGAATAACAAAGAAGGCTGGAGCCATGTTACATGACACTGGGAATAGCAGCACTGGGTTGCTCACCAGAGGAAGGAAAAAAGAAAAAGAAAAAAAAAAAAAAATAAAATAGAAGAAAAGGTCTTGCTTTCACCAGTCACACAATGCCTCCACATGAAAAACTTCCGAAGGGGAAGAGAAGCATTGAAGAATGAATCGGTGGCTATACTTCAGTTTAAGCATTACTGATCAAAGGCTGTAATTAATTATAAAGGCAAAAACTATTATTAAAATGTGTAGGTTTGGAGAGAAAGCAAAAACTTGAGGTTCTTTGCCTCTCTGGTGAAAAATGGGTAAGTTTTGTACTAGAGCTGCACTCTGTTCACAACTGGAAAACACATCCATTTTGGGAGGAAGAAAGCTTCTGCTACTTTGGAGTCTTATAATTGTAAACTCAGCTTTCGCTGCCAGAACCGAACAATTTAATTTGCAAGTCAATCCCTGATTTACACGATTTCTAACATCTTTTAGACAGAAAAACACAGGCTCTTGGTTAATGCTTGAAAAGCAGCAAGTCTCTTTAAGAGAGGTTTTTGAGAGTGAAGGAAAGGAACTGAAGTGTCACAAAAGATGAAGATGAAAGCAGAGTAAGGCAAAACTGGCTCACTGCATTTAACTGAAACAAAGTAAATTGAATGTTTAATGACATGTAAGCCAACCTTTACGCAAGAAATCATGGGTATGTATCTACTGTTCTATCAACAATGCTGAGTTTGCTGGTCTTGAAAAAAAAAAAATAGGTGACAACAAATCACATGCATGAACAGAGAACACCATTACAATCTTTGCTTCTGAAAACTGTTTTCAAGCTTACTGTCTGCCAAAGCAAACAGTAAACATCAGGACCACATTTACATCCCTGAGGAGCCTGTAAGCAGAAACAAAGGACTAGAATAAGAGACCAACCACGACAAAACCTTCTGCTGTATTCCAGCTTTGAATACACAGCACAGTGTAACTATTCCTGAAACTTTAGAATAATGTTTGTGCACACTTTTGTGCACACTCTGTGACAGATGCAGCAACAAGAATAACTGAACAGGAAACAGTCACGCTCCACCAGAACCTATGCCAGATGCAGTCCAGAAATGGTCTTGATCTAACCCACTTCGCTTCTAACAGCCGTTAGAAAGCAGAAAGAAAGCACTCTGATTACTGTCCGAGGGGGGGGGCCCCCCCCAAGAGTATTTCCAGCAACACTACTTTTTTATCCAGCAGGAAAGAAGCAGCATTACATTCCCAGGTAACTGAGAGCAACAATGTCAAAAGAGGGATGACTTTTGTAGCAAGACAGAAGATCAAAAGCACATCAAAAAATCCAAAGACTTCGGTTTGCAGACTGAAGCATTACAGGATGAAAGCAAGTATCATGCTGCACAGTGCAGCAAACGTTCTCATTTTGCAGACTTAAATAAGCAGTAATGGGCAGCTATCTGGGAAATCACATGGGAAGCAAATCAATAATACAACTATAATTTTGGAGGTCACATACACCAAGATCTTCAGTATTTTGAAAATTATTCAAGAAAGCAGCATGCTGAAGGTGGGTAATCATGCCTTTGGATGACTACTAAGCACAGGGCAAAAAAAAAAAAAAAAAATTATACCAGATAAATTTCTACAGTGCTAGACAAACAAAAAGATGCAGGATTCAGAGTTACAGCTGCTATTTGTAGTTCCTTCAGTCAGAAGGCTTAGTCAATCAGAAAAGAAGACACTGCTACATGCAACCACTAAGACCACCGAACATGCCAACCTTTATGCATACTGCTATATGCCTATGGCTGCCATTTAAACTTATCTGAAAGTTTCACACATAAGACACCTGATCTTACATAACAGCCAAATGAATACTTTACCTTCCTCTTACAACTTTGGCAATATGTTTCGTACCTCATTCGACAGACACTTTTTTCCTATGGTACTTTTAACCAAACCCAGACATGCATCATAGCTAGCACTGAAAGTTATTTGCTCTTAAAGCGTATTGAGGTTGAACTCCAATTCTCCAGTGGTCAAGGGCAGACCTGAAAAAGAACCAAACTTAGAAAGATAAAAAGCTTAAAAAGATACCATCTCAAGCACTGTATTTCAACAATGTGTAGCACTGCCATTCCAAACAGGTATTCATATATGTTGAATCAGAGGGATGTTATCCATACCACCATCTGAGTAACATGATTTTCCTCGATTTCGATGGTTTTCAGTGAAAACAAAAAACAAACAAAAAGCAAACAAAGCAAAAAAAAACCCAAACAAAACAAAAAACCAAACACAAAAACAAACAAAAAAAAAACAACCAACCCACAAAAAAAAAAACAACCAGAAGTTGATTGGGAAAGAATTCCACACACAGTTCCCAAATGAGAAAGCAAACACATAGGAAGGTGTCCCTGCCCATGGCAAGGGGTTAGAACTAGGTGATCTTTAAGGTCCTTTCCAACCCAAACCATATGATACGGTCTACAAGAAGGTATGAGTATGTTCACTTTGGGCTACAGAAAGCTCAACCTTAACCTAGAAAGGAGCAGCAAAATGTAACATTATACTCATCCAAAAACATTTAAGAAAATGCACATCTTAATTTATAATAATTCTTTTAAGCCAAATTTTTGATATTTTAGTAGCAATAATTGTGTATGTCTGCTAGTAATTACTAACATACAAGACAGAAGTCAGGTAGACAAGCCAATTTTTACATTTTTGGTTCCTGCTGAATTCTTCCATTGCACTACTCAAGTCAGAATGTATTATTAGCATTTCATAACCATTGGAAAGGTAAAAGCAGCCTGTCAGCCAACTAAAAAAAAAAACAAAAACAAAAAACAAAACCAAAACAGACCTTAAAAAAGACTTATAGTCACATTTACAATAAAGTAATTCTCAAGCCATCAAACAGGTTTTATTATTTTACTTTGTCTCCTTTGTGCCAAGCATTTTATATATATACATGCTAGTAACAGTCTGGTTAGTCACTTAAGTTCGATCATGACTGCTTTTCACAAAAATCCCACAAATAAAAATCCTTTACTTTTCCAAACACGTATGAAGCAATTTGCATTCCATCATTATTTTTTTCCCCCAAAACACAGAGAATGTTTACTGCCTTAACTTTTGCCACGTTACCCTAAAAAGAGTGATGCAAAAACTTCCACTAACATTGTGTCTAGCCTACATAAGAAAATATTCCTGAAAGCAAGTAATTTTCTTTTTATGTGTTCATGTACAGGCTCAAATTTAACTTGCTTAAAAACATCACAAGTCAAAAACAATACTACAGAAGTCACACTAATACAGCTTACACAAAAAAAAAAAAAAAAAAGAAAAAGAAATGAGATGAAGTTTTGCTTTGTACAGGCTAAGCCCTCACACAGATCTAGAAGTTTAGCCACAGGCATTAAGTTTGAAATCAGCACAACAGTCCATATTTGCAAAATGCTTGATGTTAACAGCAAAAAGAAAAACCCACATTTAAAAGATTAGTATAGAAATACCTATTTGGTTTAGATATAATTTACTCTTATTTGGGTTTTGCATTCTTCCTGAGATTTTAGCATCAAGAATATACCAAACTGTGCACTTCAGGCCCTTCAGAAAATCATGTTTGGCATTAACAGTGCAGGTAACTAGCTTACATCCCATTTAAAGCTCTTAACAGCTGCTGTGAAGGTTTTTTTCCCCTATTCGACATACAAAGGCCACAGCATATCACCAGATCCTGTTGCTAGATAGATTATCTGGTTATACAGCAAATACATCAGGTATCTCCAGACGATGGTGCAGGCTGATTACAAGGAATAGCTCTAGCTTTTACTTTTTTTTAGTTCCTTTTTTAAATCTGTAGAACTACGCTGTATGTTTTATAACATTTTACAGATACAATCAGCTTAGAAAACACAGCATAATCACCAGTAATAGTGCCTTTGTCACTGGGTTGCAGGGCGGGACGGCCCCTGTTGTTCAAACACCGTTCTAAAAGCCATGACACCGCCGTTCACAATCTCCATGTCGGCACATGTAAGAGTAAATCCAACCCTTCACCGCAGACGCCGCGCACCAGGCGCCGGGGGCTTCGTTTCTACCTTAGCACTGCACAGGAGCTCTTGCCTCACCCGTCCCCCGAAAGGGTTAAACGCGATGACGCCGTAGCCCGGGGGAGGAACCGGAGCTTGGAAAGCGAGAGGAAAATGGAGAAATAAAGAGGGCGCTGCCCGGGGACTCACCTGCAGCGCCCGCCACCTGCCAGGCCTCGCTGCTCCGCCCCGCCGGCTGCCGCGGCAGGGTGAACACTGCCCGCAGAGCTCAGAGAGGCGCAGAGGCCGGCAGCGGGGAATCTAAGAGTTATCATGGCAGTAACTGATAAAACTAAGTCAAGGAAGCACCTCCGCTCCCCCGAGCCCGCGCGGTGCAGGCTAAGGGCTACTACCCCCGCCGGAACAGCTGCCGGGGCAGGGAATGAGCCCTTCCCAAGGACCGACCCAGGGCTGCGGAACACCCCGAACCTCCCCTTTCCGACGAGGAGGGAAGTTTTCACAGGAGGCGGAAGGGAAGACGGGGTCCCCCCGGCGCAGTGCCGGCTTCCTGCCGCGCCCCGAGGAGGGATCGGTGGAAGGTAGCCGAGGCGCCGGGTCCAGCGCCCGTTCCCCTCTTGTCAGGCGCCCTCCTCCTTCTTCCCCTCCCGCGGCCGCTCACCTGCCGCCGGCCGTCCCGCCCGCTTGCCGACAGCCGACGCCGGGCTGCCCTCGTGCGCCGCTCCACCGCGGCGCTCCCGGCCCGGAGCCTCTTGCCGCGCCCGCCGCCACCTCAAGAGCCGCCGGACGAGCTGTCGCTCCAGCCTAGGGAGGAAGCAGCCACCATGTTACTCTCCCCCTCAAGCGCCTACAGGCGGGTTCAGAGCCCGCCCCTAAAAGAGGCGGTGGCTGGGCAGGGGAGCGAACGCTGCTGCGGCAAGGGGGCGCCCGCGGGCAGCGTGAGGGGAGCCCGGCGCTCCGCCGCCCCTCGGTCCCGCGGAGCAGCACCTGTTCGCCTGCCTGCATGGGTCCCTCAGCGGGCAGCCGGGGATGGTCTTGAAGGAGAGGGGGCTGGGCCGGTGCCCCGCTAGGCAGGCAGCGCGCTGATAGCTAAGGATCTGTGAGGTGCCGGTCCCGGCCGGCGCTGGCCAGTGCCCGGCGACTGCTGCTCACCTTATGCGAGGTGTTGGTTGGTACCAGGAAACAAAATGTTTAAGAAGGATGTGAAGGTCCTTGGATGCAGTCAGAGGCAACAAAGCTGGCGGAAGGGCTGAAAGGTGCGTCCTGTGAGGAGCTGCCGAGGGCTCCGGCCTTGTCTGGTTTGGAGGAAGGGAGTCTGAGGGATGAGCTCATTGCTCCCTACAGCTTCCTGAGGAGGTGAAGTGGAGAGGGGGGTGCTCACCTCTTCTCCCTGCGATCCAGTGGTAGGACACATGAGAATGGTTCACAGCAGCGACAGGGGAAGTTTAAGCTGGACATTAGGAAGCATTTCTTTCAGGACCTGAGCGTTGTAAGAGGTGATCGATGCCCCAAGTCTGTCAGTGCTTAAGAGGCACTTAGCACCCTTAACAGCATGCTTAAACTTTTGGTCAGTGCTGCCTGGAATGCTCAGGCAGTTGTGCTAGATGACTGTTGTAGGGCCCTTTCAACTGAAACTATTCTACTTGTCGTGGTTTAACCCCAGCTGGTAACTCGGCACCAGTCAGCACCATGCTCACACGTCACATCCTTGCCTCCTCCCCAAGTGGGATAGGGAGGAGAACTGAAAGAATGTAAAACCAACAGGTTGAGATCAGAACAGTTTATTAACTAAAGTACAATATAGTACTACTACTAAGAATAGTAAGGGAAATAGCAAGGTGAGAAATATAAAATGTAAAGGGAAAAGGGAAAAAAACAAAACAAAACCAATAAACACAAGTGATGCACAACACAATTGCTCAGCACCTGCTGATTGATTCCCAGCCCAACCCGAGCAATGGACCAACGCACCTCAGGAATCCTTTGCTCCACTTCCCCCTGGCAATGTTTCTTTTTTGTGACTTCAGTGAGTATGCCTTCATGGGCTTGTGACAGCTGTGCTGTGGGCTCTGGCCACTCATTTCTTGAAGACCTCCAGGCTCAGGGCTTCCACCTCCACTCTGTGCAACCCACTCCAGTGCTTAATGATCCTCCACAGATTTTGGTTCAGATCCCTTATCCCTATCCTCAACCTGTCTAGTTTTACTGACTCTTGCCCTTTCACTGGCGAGTCCTGGGAAAAGCCTGGCCCAATCTCCCTGGTGTCTTCGCCATGTGCACTGGGGTGTGCAGTGAGGTGCTCCAATGCCCTCTCTGCTCCATGATGAACCAGATCCACAGACACTCCTTACCTTCCCTGAGCCCTTGGGTTTGCTGACCTCTCTCCTGTCCAGGACCCCAGATGGGACATATTGCGTGGATGAAGCCCAAGGGGTCTTGAGCAGAGAAGGATCACCCTTGTGCCCTCTGGCTAGGGGAGAAAGATAGGAGAGAATCTATGAAAGTGATCCGAGCACTGCCTTTGACACCCTGTGGGAGGAAGCAGAGGAGCCCAGGGGGCCGGTAAGAAGTGCTGTAGCATGGGGAGAGCCTGTAGGATTTTCTCCTGCCGCCTCCAATGAACTCCCTTGCCATATGTGCCTCAAGATGTCTGCCACAGCCAGAATGACCTGACAGGGCACTGGGAAGACACAGCTGAGGACTGGGTGACTGGCCTGGAACACTGATGCCAAGCACAAGACAAGAGGTGGGGGGATGGAGAGGGCAGTGGCATTGTCATAACCCCAGATAAGTGCACTGGGGCCTCAGTGCTGTCTTGGGCAGAATGGCCCATTGTGACATCCCGAAGCGATGGGCTCTGTGCTCACCAAGGGATGAGCTGCAACATCTCCAAGCAATGGATTACGACTCCCTCAAGTGCTGGATGCTTATATCTGGGTGCCGAGTGTCACCCAGGTGGCTCATGTCTGGACTGAGCGAGTTTGCGAGGTTTGGAGTGCCAAGAGAGACTTTGGTACTGTTCAGGGAGTTATTTGTTGCAGTTCTTGGTGCCTACTGAGAGCCACCAACAGATTTTCCCTGGCCCTGCCAGGTTCAGGCAGCAGGGGCACCCAGGAGGTGTGCTTGCAGCATCAGAGGTGAGTTGTGTGGGGACCCTTCACCTTGGGGAGCTGGGAGTGTTTCCTTCCTGAGGGACCTGGACATTTCTTCCAATCCTCCCTGGGCCAGCCAATGGCTTGAGGCGTTCTCCCTTTCTTGTGTAACATTTGCTACTGCAGCGCCGGTGAGAGGGAGCGACCCACCATCACCAGCTCCCCCTACCCAGCAGATGTCCAGGGCTGCTCTGGGTGGCCTCCAGGCAAACACCTGGGTATCCCTTTTCCATGACCACCCAGCTCTCTTCCAGCTCCTTCTGTCCTGGGTAGGTCAGGAGATTCAGTTCATATTTGGAAACTGTCTTGCTGGCAGCCACAATGGAGTATGTTGTTATGATGTGTCCCTCCTTCTCTTTGGGCTAGTTGAAGATCTACTGGTCCAGCTGTTGGGGCGCTCCCTCCAAAACCACAAGGCAACATTCACGCACCAGCTTACTGATGTTGCAGTGCAAAGGTGCAGTGGGAGGCCCACCATCTGCTGGGCCTGGAGGGTGGACATGTTACTGAGCAGCTGGGGGCTGCATGCGGCCACACTGCCTCGCCAGGAGGGTCTCCCACACCTGGTTCATCTCACTCCATCAGCCCTGAAGGAGCCAATGCTGACACCCCCCAGCACCTCAGCATCTGTCCTTCATTGGGGTCCTGGCAGCTCTCCCTCTGCCTCTGTTCCTATCCCTGGGGAGTAAGAAGAGCCCCAGGAGGAGTCCGAAGAGGCTATGGCACATTCATCTGCTTCTAGATAGGGCAATGAATGCTCCCGTGGGGAGCCACAGAGACCCCCAAAGAGGAGAGCTGTCCGTTCCAAGGCCTCTGCTCCAGCCAAAAAGCCACCTTACCAGCAACACTAGAATTCTCCTCTCCCATCCTCTCTATTCTCATCCCCTCCTCTCCTTCCCTCCTCTCCTCTCCCCTCTTCTTGCCCTTCCCCTTCCCTCTCCTCTCTTCTCCTCTCCCTTTCCCTCTTCTTTTCTACCCTCCCCTCACTTCTCCTCTCCTCTCTCTTTCCAGTAAGGACTGTGACTTCCCTTCTGGCTGCACATTTCCATCACCTCACAACAACTCTGAGAACTATCAGATGTTCTGCTAAGCTAGTTCAATTCACTAACCCACTAGGAAACTCAAGTGGTGTTCTAATGTCTTTATTTTCTTCTGAATTTGTGAGTTGAATAAGGTACCCTGAAAAGCATGCAAATAATTTGTTTACTTTGGGTGCATAGGTGAGGATTCAGGCAGATTGAGTTTGTGATAAGCTTACTTGGAGTCCTTGGGAATAAAAATACCTTCTCTTTACAGATTCTTGACTGAGCACTGGGTAATTTCAGACTGTATGATATGTGGTGGAAACTGAAGATTCACAATTTCTTTCTGGCTTTAATCCTCAAGCAAGTGACATACAGAGACAGTATAAATACGCAGTCATTGTCATACATAGCTTCAGCTTAAAACACGTATCTCATTTGTGAGAAATGGTCTCTATTGTAAAAGCTCAGGGTAGACACAACAGTGTGTTGCAATTGTGAAGCAGCAATTTATTAATGTTTTTTGCAAAAACAGGTGTCCTAGCAAGTAGGCTTATACAGCAAAAGCAGAACTTAGGTTTATATGTCTTACCCCATCAGCAAGTTCTCTCCCTTGTTTCCCCATTGGTTGGGTACTCCAAGGTATATAGGCTATAGGTTTATAGCCTATCGAATGTGTTTAATCTACATGCTAACTGTCCCACCTCTGTTTACATTTCTTCTTACTCAATTTCTTACACCCCTTCCTCTTATTTATTTATCTCCTTTTATGGTTCATAACTCCCTGGCAGACATGTGGTTCCTCAACTTCCTGTTTAACTACAGAACCAGCTTGCTCTATCTTAGTTTCATAGGTTGTACAAAGGTAGTATTCTTTTTAACCACAGACTGTATCTTTTGTCCAGAAATGATATTGTCCTTAACCACAGAGTGTGTCTTTCTAAGTGATAGTATCTCAAACCCTTTGTTCTGTTTCCTTAGTAACTTAGCTCCAGCCCCAGTATTGAAAAATCTTAATATTGCAAAGCATCAATATTGATCTTAAAGCTCTAATATTGTAAAGCTTTAATATTGCAAAGTTGTTTGCCCCCCCACCAATTGCAGGAAAACAACATGGTTTCCCTCACATCATTCACTTTAATTAAAAATGTAACTGTAATTGACAACTGTATTTCAGCAAAAAGATACACCCAAAAGCCACCATTTTGTATGAAAGCATCAGAATGTCAATCTAGTCTTGAAAGTATTTTCTCGTTTTCACTGTATCATGGGATTGAAACCTAAGTTAGACAGGCTGTTCTTGCTGGTCTTCCTAATACCAGCTGGGAAGCAGAAGGATATTCATACAGTCTTCTCTAACAAATCAACATATGCTGCTTAAAATACTGGCCCACATTCAGGAATACTCTGGTATTTATTAAAAAATCAAGTTATCTTGATGATCTCTGCATAAAATGTGACAGGATTTTTTGAAATATTTGTCTTCCTAAGGATTTTTCTGTTTATTTTTCTGGAAACATCATGTTACCTTTTCTTTTAAAGGTTTCAGTTGCAGTCTGTGTCCAGCTTAGAAAACAATGGGTCTTAGAACCATTTTCAAAATCTTACGATTCTCTCGAGTATTATGTCTTGCATAACTCTTCAGCAGTTGAAAAAGAGAGCTTACTCCTGCTAAAAAGGGTTGAGCATGGTACCTCTTGGTTCTGGCAACACACAGAAAATGGGGTTTTAAACAAGCACAAGATTCTTCATATTTCTGTTTCTGCTAGGACTCTCCATTGTCTGCCCCTTGCTGTTAGCTTTTGCTTTGGTTTTTAGCAGGTTCCTGAGATTGCTGTAACACAACAGCCACTTGTCTCAACTGAATGTTCCATATGCTGCTGCATGTTGAACCTGACTGCTCAGCTGACACAAGTGAAAATGCACAAAAAGACAGATGTTTTTTAAGTACACTTAGATTTGTGATTGATGTGATTTTTGATCTGCCAGTAATTGGTGAGATAGCAGCAACAGAACAGGATCCATAATTTCTGCACATACATTTTGGTTTGAAGTTCAGATCACTTTATTCTGGCTTACTCTGTCCCTAGCCTATCTGTAGGTACTCAGCAAGTCCTTTTGGATGTATTTAGTAACATAACCTCATTTTTTTATTTCCTTGCCAAGAAAGCTCATTTCTTGTAATCTATTCACTACCACAGACCCTGACACTCTCAGTATGTTAAGTCTTCACTGCTTTTGTCATCATAGTCATCATGGAGATAACTGGTTTTGTTCCACTTAGACTTTTGCAATACAACGATGACAGCAAAGTGACTGCAAAGTTAGTTTGGTTTCCCTTACCCTTGTAATCACATAGTATAATGTGTGTGACAGATACATAGAGTAACCGTCAAGGTAAGGAGAATATCCTAATGGTTCACATTAAACAGAAGACATGATAGACTTGGACAGGAATGGTTACCCGTTCTTGGGGAATGCTGTGTTGCCAACCTATCTACTTGCATTTTATACTGAAAAGGGCAATCTTACAGAAAACAAATATCTAATCTAGTTTAGAGATATCCCTATCCTTAACAGAAAGATACAAGGTATATGAATGATTCAATATGCAGAAAATTTTGTAAATATTTATTACTTCTTACTGTATGCTAAAATGATAAGTTGTAAAGTAAAACTGCTCTGTTAAGCAAGATGTTAGGTTGTAAATTGGGACATTCTGCTGAGAGCAATATGGGCAAGTGCAGCCTTGGGAAATGGGCTGCAGTAGCCTTGGGATATGTACAAAACAAGGTTAGCCTCTGAAGATAAGGAAGGAGTAACCAAGACAGATGGGGCCAGTTCACCACTCTGTAGTCCCAGGTGTGAAGATAAAAAAGGAGCGACCAAGACAGATGGAGTCTGATTTGATTCTTCAAGATAAGGATCAAATCAGAACAAACTGGCCTAAAACACAGGCACAATTGTTAAGTAGTTCACAAGAATCTTTTGCACATGCACAAGCACAGAGGTCAATCAGCAAATACAGTGAGGAAGACTGTCTGTGACCACCAGAGAACCCTCGAGATCATGACCCAGCAAGAAAGTGTATACATAATTAAAACGCAAATACTACAACTAGTTCCAGGACATCTAATAAATATATTAAACATTTCCTGGAAAGGTTGTAAATATGCATAAGTTTGCTGGATATATGGATGCTGCTTGTAGACTCAGGCATGCTTGCCTTTGCAAAATGATTCACAAAGTGTGCAACCCAGTGCAGCAATAAAGAATGCCTGCTTCCTAAAACTCCAGATTGAGTCTTGGAGAGTTTCTTCAACCACCATTTGTGGTAATATTACTGTAAGAATGCAGCTTATGCAACCTTGGTTTTTGGTGAGTTTTTTTTTTTTTTTTTTCTCAAAACTTACAGGAAAGGTATTTTACCTGACATGCATTGGAGCAAATACAAAAGATGTGCATAAAAAAAAGGTCCACAGCATGTCATTACTTGGCCTAAATTCTATGCTCCAAACTTGTGCTTGGAGAAAACAAAAACCCTGCAAGGTGCCTAATGAATTAGTACATAGATCTGAGCAGTATGCATAAAGGGTGTTGTTTTTTTTAATCCAAAGAATGCATGCTACACAAGTAACTGGTACAATATGGAACATAGATTCATTAAGTAAAGCAAAACATAATGGCTTGATTTTCAGCAATGTAAGTTAATGTAGTTCCCTCAAATGCTATCAGTCTTTGTGTGCTAAGCATCTCTCCTATTATTTAATGTACAAATACAGTAACAGTATTCCCTGTTCTTTGGAAAGTGCCATGTTAAATGCTAATATAGCTCCAAGAATAGCAAATGCCCATTAGCTGTGATTGCAGGAGGTGAAGTTGCTAGTGTTGCTTGTTTATTGTTGCTGTAAGTCCTACTGGTAATGTTATTTGGATATAATTATGTGTATTGCTTGATGCACTCTATTAAGTTGTGTCTTAAAATACTGACTACGAAGCAAGAGGCGAACAGAAATATCTTACCCTCTCTGACCCTTAGGTGGAGCTAAAAATCCTATAAATTGAAAGATTTCATTTTTATCAAGTTATCCCCTCTTGTACTTGGTTTTGATGTGCCTTCAGTTTTCCCTTACAGAGTTTGGTTTCTTTATATAAGTTCCCCTTAGGAAACGTCAAACATTGAAATAGATTTCTGTGTTACCTATAAAGCTGAAGCTGTTCTCAAAAATTCAGCAATACAATTCCTAAAGTGCAGGGTTCTCTAATTATGAATGTTGACACACTATTTTTTCTACAGCACATGAAATGTGTATCACAGTGTTGTGCTAATGCTTACTGAATTCTTATGACCAACATGTTTTTTAAAAGGAGCATGTCACAGCTTGTTTGTACAATAACGAAATACCTCCAATCTATGAGTTTACCTTTAAGTTAAATGAATGTTTAAGCACTTTACTGGGTTGGACCTTGTGTATTCTTCATATGTCTGGATTGCTGCACTGAAATATCTGCTGAAGTAAAACTGATTATCACACGGACCTTAATGCCTGTCTACCTACCTACTTCTCTGATGTAGATCTTTTAATTCTGAAAACAGGGTAAAATTGATTATCTGGGAGGTCCTGATGCCTCAAATATATTAAAATATATTGTGTCCTGTTGATGTTGCATTGGTTTTGTGTGGGCAGAGTGTTACTATACAGAGATACAGTAAAAATAGCAGGCTGTAAATTTAAACATGAATGTTCTAGTTTTAATTGTAATACACAGAATACACAACGGTATTGAAGCATGGGAGGAAGGGGTTGCTCTCTGGTTTATAGGATTTATTCTTCCATCTGGTGGTGGGAAGAAGCACAACAGGTTTTAAATGTGTTAGTAATTGTGTGATTTTCATAGGAAAAAAAAAAAGGAAAATATTTCCTATTATACCTACTCCTTCCAAAACTCTGTACATATGTCTGTGGTTATTATATGTAGACAAAGCTGCTGTTTAAGTTTCTGCTTGTTCGTATTCCACTGAGAAGTTCCCAAGCTGCTGGCCATCGTATTTGAAAAATCATGGCAGTCAGGTGAAGTTCCCGATGACTGGAAAAAGGGAAATATAACTCCCATTTTCAAGAAGGGGAAAATGGATGAGCCGGGGAATTACAGACCAGTCAGTCTCACCTCTGTGCCTGGCAAAATCTTGGAGCAGATTCTCCTGGAAGGCATGCTAAGGCACATGAAAAACAATAAGGTGCTTGGTGACAGCCAGCATGGCTTCACTAAGGGGAAATCCTGCCTGAACAGTTTTGTGGCCTTCTATGATGGGGCTACAGAACTGATGGACAGCGGTAAAGCAGTTGATGTCATCTACCTGGATTTGTGTAAAACGTTCGACACTGTCCCACACATCCTTGTCTCTAAATTGGAGAGACATCAATTTGATGAATGGACCATTCAGTGGATAAAGAACTGGCTGGAGGGCCTCACACAAAGAGTTGTGGTCAATGGCTCAGTGACTGGCTGGAGACCTGTAAAGAGTGGTGTCCCTCAGGGATCAGTGTTGCGACCGGTCTTGTTCAACACCTTTGTTGCTGACATGGACAGTGGGATTGAGTGCACCCTCAGCGAGTTTGCCGATGACGCCAAGCTGTGTGGTTCGGTTGATACGCTGGAGGGAAGGAATGCCATCCAGAGGGACCTTGACACGCTTGTGAGGTGGGCTGATGCCAACCTCATGAAGTTTAACCATGCCAAGTGCAAGGTCCTACACCTGGGTGGGAGCAATCCCAGGCACAGCTACAGGTTGGGCAGAGAAGAGATTCAGAGCAGCTCTGCGGAGAAGGACCTGGGGGTGCTGATCGATGAGAAAATGAACATGAGCCAACAGTGTGCACTTGCAGCCCAGAAAGCCAACCGTATCCTGGGCTGCATCAAAAGGAGTGTGACCAGCAGGTTGAAGGAGGTGATCCTGCCCGTTTACTCTGCTCTCGTTAGACCTCACTTGGAGTACTGTGTGCAGTTCTGGTGTTCTCAACATAAAAAGTACAGGGAACTGTTGGAACAAGTCCAGAGGAGGGCCACGAGGATGATCAGGGGACTGGAGCACCTCCTGTATGAAGACAGGCGGAGAAAGTTGGGGCTGTTCAGCCTGGAGAAGGCTGCGTGGAGACCTCATAGCAGCCTTCCAGTATCTGAAAGGGGCCTATAGGGATGCTGGAGATGGACTCTTCAGTAGGGACTGTAGTGACAGGACAAGGGGTAATGGGTTGAAACTTAAACAGGGGAAGTTTAGATTGGATATAAGGAGGAAATTCTTTCCTGTTAGGATGGTAAGGCACTGGAATAGGTTGCCCAGGGAGCTTGTGAGTGTTCCATCCCTGGCTGGACAAGGCCTTGGGTTGACATGATTCAGTGTGAGGTGTCCCTGCCCATGGCAGGGGGGTTGGAACTTGATGGTCTTAAGGTCCTTTCCAACCCTAACTATTCTATGATTCTATGATTCGATGATTCTTAGCTGTTTGCTCCCATCAGCCTTCGTACCATTGCCTTTTGTAAAGATTTTGAGGATTTTTCATGCAACATTCATAGAAATGTATTAAAAATTGTTTGTCTAAACTTTACTTTCTGTTATGGCATATGCTTCTTTCCATAAGTGACATACAAATGTAGAAACCAGCACTCTTTTAGTATATTTAATTCATGTATTTTTTTAAAAAAGGTCTGTAAATGGTAAGCCATAAAACATTGTTGAATTGTTAAAATGCTTAAACATTCTTCTGCCATGCTCTTCATGCAAGGCAGAAGTAGATCTTCCAAGTAGTTTCATTGAGGACAAAAGTGTACTTTAGGAAAAAACAGAATTTCTGCAAATAACTCGTTATTCTGTTGTATTTGAGGAACAGGAATTGCAAACTGCCATTTGGTATAGTAGTGTTAAATACAGTTTTCACTAAGATGGTAATTAAAACCTCCACTGGTTGCCATTTAAAAGCACAATGCTTTATTTTTATGTTTTAATTCAGGTCTAAATGAGTCATTTTCGGTCAATAACCTAAGAAAGTAGAACCTTTTTCCTCAGAATAAGTGTCATAGAAGAGTGGCCTCCAAATCTTGAGAGAATGATGCAACACCTCTTGGAATCTCTGCCTGCTCTTTGATGGATGTAAGACAGATCACTTGGAGTATAATCCAGAATTGAGTGAAGTTAAGAATTTTGCCAAGAACAAGTTTCTAATGTATTTTTTAACTCTGAAAATTAGGACCATCAGAAGTGGAGTGGCTGTTTAAGAAGCAATGCTCTCCCACTCCTAGTTAGGTACTTTTTTCATTTATCAGTTATTGGTGCAAAATCATTCCAAGTTATTACTTAGTGTTATTAACGTACATGCAGCTTCTATGTATGTGTTATTAGTACCCATGAGGAGGTTTGGTACTCCAAATAGCGTATAATACAATTTAAGACCCTTGTGGTTTTGGAAAGTTAATATTTTTTCATCTGAATGATATTTACAGATGTCCCTGTTACTGGTTGCAACATTTGAAAGTTCTTATGAAACAGTAGCATGGAGCTGGGGTTTTTTTGCTGATATGAGAAACATTATATGCCAGTAAAGGCGGCCATGATGTTTGTTTTCTGACAGAAGCTCCATAATCTTCCAGCTTTATCAGAAAGTGAGCTCTGTAAGTAGGCCCCACTAAAGGGATTTAGCAAAAAATTAAGTAATGACATTTTTTACTCAATGGAATAAATGTGGTTGTATTTCTGCTACCTGACTAGTTCTGTTCTGAATATTTTTGTAAATGTAGTTACTGATCAGAGGGCTGATCAAATAAAAAATCATGAGGGACAAGATAGCTTAATTTGTGAATCTGTTTCTTTTCCTTCTTTTTCAAATCAAGGGGCATTGATTTGGATACAAAAAACTAGGAAAGTACAAAAAGAAAAAAAATAAAAGAAAGTAGGGGAAAGGTCAAAGACGAAGTATGAGGCAATCTGGCAATATTTGCCTGACACATCCTGCCGTATGACAGAATAGGGGGGAAATAGGGTCTTCTGATTTCACTCAGAAAGCCTGTTGTCTGCTGACCCACTGTTACTTCACATCCAGAAAATGTGGCTTTACAGGAGAAGAGGGCTTCAGAATTAGTTCTGAGGAAAGTCAAGGGAAAAAGACTGAATTTTAAACATAAACAGTAGTAAAGGAATGGGTTTAAACTTTACATATTATGTGGGTTATTTTTTATTTTAATGTCATCTTGGCTAGAAAACATATTTTTATTGAGCTAAAAGCATACCTGCAATAAAACCTGCTTGTGACAAAAATAAGAAAAACTGGAGGAGCCTTGGATTTTGTTAGGGGTCAGGAAGAAAGACTGGTGATTTTCTTGTAATGGCTGAGGTAGGTTCTACTTGCTTAATATACTAAGGGGAGATGCCTTCCAGATAGTATTTGGAGATGTTCAGAAAACTGGTCTTCAGAAAATAACCCCCCCAGGATACTTGCCTTGTTGGTGTAGGAAGGATATGTATATTTGAGTGGAACCCTAACCATTCTGTTTCTGTGATTTGCCTATAAACAAGGCTTTACAAATTGAGTATCAAGGTACTTTTCCAAGCCCTCAAACTGCTTCAAAGTGAAATGCTAGGAAAGACTATTCACATGTGCAATTTTACTTGGTGAGTATGTAATTCTACCAGGCTTTGTTCTATGATGATTTTTCTGCATGGTTACAGTGTTGCACAGGGGAACTTGTTTTTGTTTCACCAGTGCTGACAGAACAGATTGTTATCCTTTACTAAGGGTTACCAGAGTTTCAGATCTAGCAGTTCAGCTGTTTGTGTGAATTATCCATTCATTAACCCACATGAGGCAATGTGAGACAAGTTAACAACGTTACTTAAACTATCTGAAATAGCAAATTTTATTCTGATGGACATGGGTTGGGGATTATTACACAATTGGCTTATTTGGCAGATCTGAGAGGGTTTTCGCATCTGACAAAGCATAGAACAGTAGATAGGCTGGGACAAGTTAAGGTAACAATTTCTTCTCCATTTCTTTGTATCCTTTTGTCTGTGCATTTAATCTGTTTGCAGTGGCATCACAGAAATACGAACTTGGTGTTTCATTGACTGAATTGCCTCTTCAGTGAATTTTGTACAGGTTTCAGAATACTGCTTCATAATATCCCAAATCAAACGTGGTTGCTCCCCTCCATAACAAACAGGGGATTAATATAGTTGATCCATTAATTATCTGTGAACTTTATACAAGTGGGTACTTTAAGATGGGTAATTACTGAGCTAACAGAAAAAAAACAAAACAAAACAAAACAAAACAAAACAAAACCCCTGTAAAGGTTCATGACCAATAGAATCCCACCCTGGTGGTACAGATGGTCTAAATGATAGAATAATAGTGAGGCATCTGGGAAAGACCCGTTTATTTAAACCTTCAGAATACACCTAACAAAATATACCATAAGACCTGAACTTCCAGTTTCAGAAATTCAGCTAAGCTGACAGAGATGCTAGTTTTATTCTATTGTAAATGTATTTTCTTCTCCTCCTGGGTTTCGTTTCAGTTGCTACTACAGACCTTGCACTATCATGGACTTACAGGAAACACGAGCTGGCACGGAACAACCTTGAGTGTCTGGTTTACTAGCTTTCCTTGAACTTCAAGGGATAGAACATTGAGAAACATCTTCCCACAGCCTAACACAAGTTGCTTGTTTTCTGCCTTGAATCTATCGGAGCAAGCTTAGCTGATCTTGCCAGAAATAAGAAACACTTCCAGCAAGTCCTTTGCCAATAAATCTTAAGCAAAAGTAACTTTATACAGCAAAAGGAAGACAAGCAGCTTGGGAAAATAATATCTTCCACTTCCAAAGGTGGATCTGGAAGAGAAGGTCCTGGCTAAAGTCTCTTAGACTTCTCACAGTATTCTTAAATTAACCTGCTGAGTATACAATCAACAAACATGTACTCCAGTACATGTTTCATGCAAGTTAACAGATTGAGTATCAGGTAAGTACAAGGCTTCCCACACTCTCCCACTGATATGAAACCAACAATTTTTCTTCATTAGAATTAATTTTCAGTTATTTAGTTCAGATGAAAAATACCTTCTTGCTCAGATTAAAAAATCATTTCCCTCTCCTGGAGCAAAGGCAAAACTGTAAGTGTGCTTGCTTAGATGCAGGTGCCTCTGAACCAGCGGAAGCTTCTCCATTGATTTTAGTAGGCATTGATTCAACTCCTAAGCACAGAGTTATTCAGATGCTTGCTGTGGATTAAATAAGGCCTCTTGTGAAATGCTGTGAGGTATATAGGAATGATTCGTGTCAGCAGCTTAGGAGTCCTTCTCATCATCGTACTTTGGGTAGAATCGAAAATCCCTGAAATCATTGTATCATGTGTAGAATATATAAAAATGATCAGATTATGATAGATGTTCCTGTCAATACAATGATGAAAGAGAAGAAGAAACAAAGGAATAATCCTTCCTAATCAAAAGCTTTGTTACTTTAAGGGGTACTTTGTTTGACTACTTGAATGTCTCAAATGCTTTGCTAATTACAGGGGTACTTTGTTTAACTGCTTGAATGCCTTAAGGGGGCTAGGTTACAGGAAGAGGTGAAACTTGTGCATTGAATAAGTAACTATATAAGAAATGGAATTTAGGGGCCTAAGATGGTGGTTAAGCTTGTGACAGACATCCCCCGTTAATGCATTGCCAAGGAATTCAATAACTTTTTAAGAAGTTTCTTCACCCAAAGATAAGCCCCCAGCAACAGGAGGAGAACAATGAAAAGGAACCACGTCGATATTCGGGTGAAGGAGACGACAGGATTGGTTGAAACCCAAGACCGAGGAGTATAAGAGACTGTACCCCAGAAATCTCGGTGTGCATCTTGGGTGGAGCAGAGACTTCCTGGCGCACCCAGCGCTGCTTGCTTATTGCCTCTTGATATTAATGAATTGTAACAAAAAATTAATTAAATCAGATCATGGCCAAGATGGAATTTTTATAACAATGTGAAAATACAGAAATATAAACTTAAGAATGACCAATTGGTCAAAAATCAATTTTATGTGCAAAGCTCACCCACCAATATAAAAGTCCTTTACAACAGAATCAATATGGTTCTAATGCCTATAATAGCAACATTTCAGAGCATACACAGGTACTGTTAAGTCTGCCTAAAGGCTATCCATGGATGTTTTTGCACATGAAAACTTTGTGTGTAACAGAATGACCAGGGCAGCATCATCCACAAGCACTTTAAGTACTTAAAAGTACTTAAAAGCCCAGAGATGAAAAAGCCACTCCTAAGCAGCAGTTCTGCAGTTTAATAGCCCTTCTCAACAGCACAGAGCACAGCAGATGTTTGGATTGTATTCTGTGAGCAAGACTTCAAGCAAGGAGAAATTTAGGACTTGAGGACTATTAAATCCTGGATTAAAGTATTGAGGTGGAATTTAAAATAGTTGCTAAAATAGTTGTTTACTGCCACTTAACAAACCAGACAACTTGAGAAAACATTTTTTAACAAGCAGATTAGAAGAACTCCAGTCTTCCTACTACAGATAGTGCAGGCAGCCCTAAGTTTGTACTACCGCTGCAGTGTTACATCCCTTGGTAGCCTGTGTGCTCTGCTGTTCAGGCAAACCTATTACTTCTAATGCACATAGCCAGGAAATTCCAGAAGAGAAAAGGGAATCAACACGAATGAGCCTCACAGTGGTTAAACAGATCAGTTTACAATAAATGTGATTCACTCTCGGATGGATCGTATTTCCCCAGTCGGGAGAACTCACTGAGTTGTCAGCCTGTGGTTGGTTCAGCCCTGTTGGCTCTCAGTTCTCCAGATGTCCCCTTACTTCTCCTTCTCAGTCAGTCCTGTTCCATCTGAAATGCTATCAAAAACAAGAATCTGGTTTATAAAGCCTGTTTTTCTTTAGCTTCTTGATGTTCCTGAGCCCCTGCTATGAATCTGTTGGACATACTCATTTTGGGCTGTAGATCAAAACTTCCCTGGAGACTGAAGGTCACTGAGTGGATCTCACATTTATTTATGAGTAAAAAAGGGAACTCAGCAATTTTTATTTTACAATTAGGAAAATTAAAGCACTAAGGGCTAGGACTCAACTTCCAAGGCAGCCTGATACTGAATGTCTAACTTGGACAAGCATTTCAGAGGTGTTGAATGTCTGGGAACTCCAGTTAGAGCTGGGGAAAAGTTTGCCCTTGCACAAAGTCATGTTAGCTACCTGCACAGACCAGCCAGTTTGAAAAAGGACACCACTATTTTATCAAGCACAGTAATCTAAACCCAGTTTCATTAGTGTTATTGGTTTATTAAGTTGACTTTACTGCTTGTTTTGAGCACTATGGGTAAGGTGCTCTGTTTCTAAACATAAGGAAAGGATTCAGAAATAAACTACCAAATAAACCACACCCCTGTGAATCGTTTTTAGGCAAGATACAAAGAAACAAAGTAATTAGTTCCAAATTCTGTAAGTTAGGGTAGGTCAACGCAGATGGACTCCAGTTTCATGCCTTATGCTCCAGTCTGACTGGGACACAAGCATGTGCAGTCTGGAAGCCATGAGCACCATTAATGAAATGGAATGCCTAAGTTCTCCCTATCAATGCTCTCTCTAAATGGAGCTGATAAGTTTGAAAAGAATGGCATGCTAACATAGTGATAAAAACTTCTGGACCACCAGCCTTGTGGTTAGCCAGTAGTGGGGGGGGGGGGGTGGGGGGGTGAGTCCCTCTGCTCATTCCTATTGCCCTGCAACACCGACAAGAATACATCATCCTGTGTACATGTGGAATAATTCTGGCATCTTACGCCTGTTCTGCACAGTACAGTTCAGCAAGCACCTGACAGCCTGTTTCAGTATTAGTGTTTGATTTAGCAGGTTGATGAACTCTGTACTGCATTAAAAGATGAGTCATTTTTATAGACTCTGGCAAAGCAGCCAAGTGGAGTTTAAGCAGGGTTTGTTAACATTTCCATGCACCAGTTGCATACTAGTAGTTCATATTCAAAGTCAGTATCTTTTCAAAAGGACACTATCCAGTACTCACCTGGGACACAAACATGCTTCTAACAGAAAACTTCGTTTAAGAAAGAACACAGAAATGTGGGGAGTTTGTGGAAACCTCAGAGTAGCAAGGAAGGACATATATGAAGGACCAAAAGCAAGGCTGCGGTGGAAGTGTCCTTGGTCTCTAGAAGAAGGATATTTTCCACACTGTCAGACCCAAGACTTGATTCTGTCTCCAAAAGCTTCTGTAGCAATATCTTTTGCAGCTAAGTCAGCATAGAACCCCTGAAGTCAGTAATGCTAAAATGATTTACAGTGGCAGTCTGTCTGGCTTTGTTTTCTCTTTCTCTGTCAAGTAAAAGGAAATGCAAATAGAGAAAGCTCAAGTGTTTTATAATGCACACCCCCTAGGTTTCTATGTGAAGTAGAAGAATAAATACCCTTCTGGTAGGGAACCTCTTTAAGTTTGATAAAGGAAGCCAGACCCAGATGAAAACGATCTAATTTTAGTTAGCAATTAATAGCTGGCTTATAAAACTAAAAAAAAAAAGAGAGAGAAAAGATTATATTTAGGTGAAGAATTACAGGCGAAATCTTACCTTTTGTGGTGGCAAAGTCTTATATGAGAGCCCATGGGAGAAAAAGGAAAGCTACTGCTTTAGATAGGAGTGCTCTTGTAAAGGGCTACCTTTATCTTTGAGGAAGAGTGGCTGAGTGAGTCTATGGAACACCTTTCTCCTACGATCTTGAGGCATTGTTTAAACCTGTTTAAAATAAATTACCATATTTTGCCAGTTAATGTTTTATTTAGGATTTAATCGGATATGTATCAGAGACCTCTAGCAATTTTCTTCTGTCATGAGGAAAACAGGATATAATGTAGTATTCTTCATTACTGAGAGAAAACAAAGAGCTATGAAAAGAAAATACTGTTCACATATGATATCAGCCAACAATTAATGAATCTTTTCTTACAGGTCTTTCCCTTACAAGTGTATAGGGCTTCCAAGTGAATGTGACAGAAGTGGCCAAATTCCATCTATGACAGAGTACGAAATCCTGCTTCATTATCTGCTTTGGAATCCTCAGTCAGGGTTCAGCATAGCAATAATGGGATTTAGATCTGACAGTAACAAAAGCTTTTCACCATAACTTAAAAAAAACAGACTGTACAATGGTTATAAATGGGGAATTTCAAAGTAAAAGGGTAGGGTGCTTTGGTATCCTATACTACAGCCAGAGAGATCGATTTAATTTTTTTTAGGATTTTCTGTGAGAAGCTTATTAATGCTGTATTCCTATGTGCTGTATGGTATAGATGTATTCTACAAAGCTAAGTAAATATACAGTACTCATATAGACTGTAAGTTTTTTGGGGTTCAAGTTTAAATTTTTTTTTTTTTAAGTGATCTGAAATGTTCTCTGAAAGTGAAAATTTTTAGTAGCATATAATATAAACTCCAAATGGCAGTACAGGAGGCTAAATCAGTGAAAAGATTCTCCCTGAATGTGCTCAGTCTTATGTTGAACTTGAGCAGTTTTTGTAAGGAAGCACAGAATGCACAAGAAACAAAGACCTTACTATTATTTGTTGATTTAAAGACAGCTGACTCACTGGCATGATTTCAGAGTGTGGAAGTGTTTCCATTAGTGAGGGCTTGGGTACTACTTGTCAAGTGAACACTATTAAATGTTTCACTGCTCAGTGAAGCAATGTGGGTGCTGATGGAATTCAGTTCTCTTTTAAATATTGCTAATGATCTGGTGTATGACTTCAAATAAGTCACTACTACTTTTCATATCTCTTGTAAACAATAACAGCAGCCTCTTTAATTCTTGCATCCTGCTCAAGTGTGTATGTGTTACATAGCTTTGCACCTTGTTAAGCACTGTCACCCTAGAGAATATTTAGGTACTTGCAGTGCCACTGAGCAACAAAAAAGTTTTATTTTCTTTTAAGAAATAGAGCAGATAATGCAATGAGTAATCCCAACCACACCTTGTCATGTTGCAAAGGTCAGGAGTTATATGATTAATGGTAACATGCCCTATGGTAAATCCCAATAAGCCATAAATCATTGCACACCTACAAAGGGCATCTGAATGTTACTCTGTCTGAAGTATTATGTTACACTGGCAGTCGCCCTCCTGAAACAAGGAAATATACTTCACTATAAATAGCTTGAAATATGAAGGAAAGCATCAGATTTCAAAATGAACTTGGCTTAGTGAACATATTGAAGATATGGTCTAAATAAAAAGATGGGATGAAGGTTACTGAAACTGAATGCAGGATGTTGACTGATGGCAAAATATCTACTCAGGCACTGCACAATGAAGAATTTGTGAGGCAGGTGTTTCTCAGAGAAGACCCCAGGAGTTGCAACAGATTGCAGGCTATCTTGATGTGGTCAACATTGGTTAACACTAGGACAGAGGCCCATATCGAAGTGAGATCCTGGTAATATGGACCAACTTGGGAGTGTTTGAGCACAATATTTCAACCTGAGAAAGACCTGAGATAATTGATGAGAAAGACTATCATCAAGCTAACAAATGTGACCAGAGATGAAGGACCGGATAAACTAAGTTCTTCAACCTAAAGAAGAGGTTTACATTTCTATCTTTGCAGAAGACAGAACAGCCACCAATGTGCTGGTAATGCATAAATATTAGGGAAACCTTATCAATGGTAGGACACAGATGACTTGTGTGTGATGTGAAACCTTCATTATCAGAGGCTCAGAAAAACAGGTTGAACAGATTTCTGTGAGAAATGACTGATACTATTGCTCTTCCTTTCAGATAGGGGTGTGAAATAAGGATCTATTGATGTATCTTCTAGCCCTCTTTTTCTAGGATAACTGTAATCCTATTAGCTGACCTAGAGTCATTATCATCACCTAGAAAATGGAGGAAAATATACGAATCTCTGCATCACAGGATTTTTTAAGGTTACAAACTGCAACTTTATGTCAGGGTCATGAGTGCAGTTATAAGCCTTACTTGCTTTAACTGGTCTCACCAGTGACTATCACCCACATATTCTCTGCCCATGGCCCAGGAGTCCCATTTAAGTCCAGGCCATCCTGGCCTGAGCTGTGCTGTACATGACCTTTCTCCATTCCTGTCTTCTATTGATCCTGAATTGTTTGGATTTCCTGACTTCACCCAGAACCTGATTCATTACTTTTCCTTGTATGATGAATACTAGACTGTTGACAGGACCTCTTACTGAACTTGATCCTGTGTGGGTACCCTGTTCAGTCAGACCCTCTGGGACTGTACTGTGCCACTGAGGGCACTGCCTGTGCTGGTGCCAGCTTTGACTCATGCCTTTTTGACCCTTAAAGAGCAGTCTGACTCTTTTTTGACCCCTGGCACTTAAAGCTTCTTGCCTTCAGAGATATCCTAGTTCTCCACTAAAGTAATTCCTACCAATACCAACATGAAAATTGAGAGATCAGCAACCACACTTAATACATTATTGTTCTGATTCCATTAAAATTTCTCAGTGTTGATTTTAGATAATATAGACTTCACCAACATGAGGGGGTTTGTGCAACTTTTTGAGCAAACATTAAGTTATTGATGTGTTATCTGTGTTCCCCTATTACACCATTTTTTGTTAAACCAGCAGTTGACAAGTAAACCACCACACAGAAACAGATTTAAAACATGCTAATCTTTAACATGAGACCACATCTAGCAGAGCAATCACCAATATTAAACTATTCTTCAACCCCTTATCCTTCCCAGACTCACAGATGTCTACTGAAATGGCATACACTCCTAAAAATAACATCCACATCAGAATGCCTTGAAAACAATGAATGCAGTGTTCTCTGTTTATTATAAATTCTGACTTAGAAGATCACCTTGCATACAGGCAGTTATGGTATTCATAGGCATAACATACAGAGTAAAAGGCACTGTGATGAAGTGGGAATGAATAAAGGCATTGGAGTAGCTTAATAGACTGATAATGTCATCATAGCACAATCCATGCAATACGTTGTACCCAGTGTTCCTATGGCATCAGTCAAATGCAAATGGTAGCTGTTATTGTACGCAGCCTAGCAAATATGTCACAATTCTGTTGTCTGGGAAAGAGCCTGTGGTTTAGGTCTACTGTTATAAATAAAGAAACCCTGGCTAAATTCCCTGAAAATGAAATCATATGAAACTCACCAGGCTAATACTGAAAGGACTGTCTATACGGGACTCTTAGTATGCATCATGTTGAGAATGCTTAAATGTAATTGTTATTAAACAATGATAATTATGAACTGTGACAGAGTGATTAATGTTGATAGAACAGCATTAAGTTCTCAAAGAAGAATAAGCCATAACTTTATATAAATACACTGAAGCATTTTTGGAATGCTGATTCCTTCAGGAAAGTGCAAAGCAGTCTAAAATTGACAGCTTTTTTTTTTTTTTTTTTTTTTTCAGTAGCATAGATTTATGAGTAATGACCATAATTACGTTGCTCTATGACATCTTTTAAGGACTTCTGCTGTATGTGAAGAAGGCATGTCCTTGTCAGGAGTGCTGAAGAACAAAATTCTCTGGCCTCTGGTCAGGAGGATGTTTTCTGTTGCAGCTTTCAGGCAGCTATAAATTATGACTTCAGATATGTCCCCCATAGACACCTTAGTTGGTGGATTATGGTTACCCGCCTGCTCTCAGCTGTGTTTAATATGACGTTGCCATATTTTAAATCCTTGTAATGTGCAGTCCTTTATCCCCTAGCAATAATGGATACATTCCTTAGTTTTAGCTCTAGAACTGGATCTGGGTATTTTTGAAGACCTGCCGTGATCTTTCTGAAGGTGCTGCAAGCAGCATGTTGCTGCCTAGTGTTCTGGGGACATGTGGCAGGGGTATAGACAACAGTAGCTTAATTAATAAGAATTTCCTGTTGAGGATGTAGGTATATGTAATGGACTCCCTGTTGTCTTCCACCCAGCATAAGTCGGTCCCCTTCCCTCTTCTTCTGTTTTACTTAAACACATCACATCTGTTGTGGGTGTGGTTCATACTCACTGCATGGGCAATAGCACCCATCTGCCTGTAACTGATAGTACTTTTGCTTGCCTTTGCCTTTCTTCAAGTATTCAGAGGAGAAATACCTTTTGCTCAATTCCTCTCTTTTGAAGCAGATGCCAGGTTAACTTAGTTACAGCTGAAGAAATAAGAGGTAATGATAGTTGAACAGCCAACAAGACACCATTAAGATAAATACATTCCAGAGGAAATGGAGCATTTTATAGAGAAAACCTGCAGATCATGCTGCTCAGAAACAAAAGGTGGGAGTGGTTTATTTTGGGGCAGATCAGAATAAGGATGCTATTCTTTGTAAAGACAACTAGTCTGGACTCACAAAAGGAGGACTGTGCCTCACAAATCTGATATCCTTTACTTGAGAGGAAAAAAACAAGTGAATCACAGCAAGGAAACTATTGACTTAACCAAGACCAGAGGAAAGCTTTTCCTACAGGAACACAGAAAAGGTTTAACTCAAAATCCAAGGAGCAAGGTAGACAGACATTGTAAGTAGATAAGGAGTTAGCTGCAAGTCCTGCAAGGCAGGATTACAAAATCTAGAAATGGATTACTGTGGGATTGGAAAGAAAGAGGAACAGTGAGACACCTGAGGAAAGACAGCTGTGCTGTCTCATAGATAACAGTTTCAGGGTGCTCAACACAAGTACATTAACACCCAATTCAATAGAATCACTTGCATCTCACATAACAAAGCAAATTTTATAAACATGGAAAAGAAAAATGTGCTTTGAATATTAGAAATCTTTAAGGCCAGATGAACCATTACAATCAATAGACTTGATTATGTTATGGACCCTGAATCACCTATTTTTCACAGCTCTGAACACCTTTTTCTTCGTGTCCCTAAGGCAGTCCTGACTGCTGAGAACTATGGCGGTGCTGGTGCTACTGGTAAGAAATCGAGGCACAAAAGGCATGTCAGAATTTTCTTGTTCTTCTAGCTCACTCCAGCCTCCAACTGTGGCTGAACCCCCAGTCCCTTAAAGCCTGAAAGGCTGTGACTGAACATGCTTTCTTGGCAATTCCAATGGGCCACCCTTCTGGGCTCTCTGCTTTGCAGGACAAGAGCACGAACAGTTTTTCCTAATGTGATTAAGAGCATGTCCCCACTTCACTGCTTTAAACTGTCATCCTAAAGACTGAGTAAAGAATCTGGTTAGCTATCTTGATGTGGAAGCATGCCTATGTTTAAATAAAAGTAGCTTTGATCTGTTGGGAGAGCTATCACTTCTTCATTTTTGACTCCACAGAATGTCCCTCCATCTACTGGCTGTGCTGACCCTTGTATCAGGTCTTGCCAATACCCTAGCACTCTAGCTGTCAGCTCTGGCTCAGCATATTAGACTATACCTGTTCATAAAGGAATAGTATCAGACCGCTCACGTCTCTACAGACATTATCTCTGCTCTCCCCTTTGGCCTTTCTATCACCTTGTTAGTGAACAGCTGTTACTCTGATCTTGTAAGGTTCATAGTTGAAGTGCCTGCAACCAGCTGGAACTGTCTGTCAGGGCCTCGAGGGCACTGACAGGGCATACCATCCCTGCCCACCCTCCCCAGGGGCTCCCCCATCCTGCCATGTCAGCTCCCTGAAGCCATCAGCCCCTGCTTCTAGCTCCCCTCAGCCCTACTGGGCCCCGGGCTGATGTTTCAGCCTGGCCTTGGCCCATCCCAATGCTCACCAGGCTCCTAGTCCCTGAGTCTGGGGTTGCTCACAGCTGCACTGCTCTTGGCTTGGGTGGTAGGAGCCAGTTCCAGGCCTTCTACTCCCATGGGGAGCTCCCATGGCTCCGAGCTGTCCCCACACTGGGCCATGACACTGCAGCAAGAGTTGCTCCTCTCTACTATAATAAGGTTGTAAGAAAAGCTGGAGAACCTGACTTCTACCTAATGCTGCTATCTCGAGCAGAGGTATGTCACAAATCTTGTGAGCCTGAGACCTGATGAGCTACTCCCTGTCATGGAGGATATTATGAGTTTAAAAGAGAATAGAGCATAGATAAGAGCATAGATATGTTCATAGAGCATAGAGAATAGAGCATAGGTATGTTCCTTGTCTGGTCCATAATTTCATACCTTTTTTTTTTTTTCCTGAAGATAAGTAGGTTGACTTCAGTTCTGAAGTGCTAATTAAATGGACTTGGATGGATGAACATGCTAATGTGTTACTCAGATTGAAAGAATGCAACTTTTCAGTAGATGCTTTATGTGACTTTAAAAGTTTGCCTTTGCCCCATGGAAAGAAGGGTTGGGAATACTGGTATTACCTTCCTCTTTTAGCAGTGGCTGGTGTGGCATGATTTGATGTTACCTGTTACTTCTGCTTCACTTGATGCTGTCCTGCCTTCCTCTTCTTCGCTCTTGAACAGGGCCATACTTCTCCCTAAGGTATTTGAGGAACTTGGCCCATCCATGAGATACCTCCCATCCGCCACTCCCTGCCCAGTTACCAAGACAAGGTTCTCAGAAGAAAAGTTCCTAGTTTTTCAGAATTCTGTATAAGCCCCTCAGGGTCCCTGTGTTGTGTGAGCCACAGGTGTTCCTGTACTACAAATAACAATGATGTGTATTAGTGACTAAAATCCCTGAAATACTTTGAAATGCCCAATACAGACCCTCCTGACAAAAGGGGTTAATTACTTTTGTGGTTGTTATGGGTGCATTAAATGTTTTACACATGACTGACTGTGAATGAGAAATAAATGGAGGTCTCAGGTAACAGCAATTTGAGGAAAACAGTGGAATACCTGAAAAGAGTTTGATCTGCATCCTAGTAGAAGCATAATAAAGCAGTTCAGAGAAGTAAAACTTCCTGGTTTATTCTGGAATAGTCTTCTGTCTGTTCTGCTCTAGAACATGGAAAAATAAATGAATTCTTTGCAGAAGCAAACTGAGCAACCATCCTGGACAGGTCTTCTTGAAACGGGCTTTCCCCCACCCCAAGAAGATAGTGCTTTGTAGGAGCAAGGGTCAGAATCAATCTGGCAGTAAGCAAAGGACATTTTAGAATACTGTAGCATGTGAGTGTACATGATAAGAATAGATGGTTTGCATAGTTTGCTACTGAGGCTTTGCAGGAAGTCTTTCTTACAGGTAGCCCTCAGACTCTTCTTGGTGGTCAGTCCAATTAAGAAAGATGACTTTTTCTCCTGTCCTGGGCAGATAGTGGTATTTCTTTCTGTACTGATAGAATTTGTTATCCTGTCATATTGTTGAGCAGAAAAAGAGGTCTGTTTAAGCAGAAGTCAATGCACAGTATGTATGGTCAACTTTTGTTTAGGAAGCAGAAAGAGCATAAAGGAGTCTTTGTGGCTTAGTGATAAGGTAATCTGTTGTCAGTTTTACCCATTAAAACAGCTTCCTAGGAAGGAAGCTAATTTCCTGTAGGAAAAATACTTGTACAGTCTCGGGCTAGTGGTTTTTGCACTTTTGTAGTGTGTGACTACTCTCAAGGCCTGAATCTTTCGTGTCAAGCTGTTCTCTTCTGCCATCCTGTTACTGCAGCAAGCTAAATACAATTGTAAATATATATTTGAACCTTTGTCCACAATTGTTTTTCCATACCGTTTTGATACCCCTCACTATGACGTGCACCTCGGTTCTTTATAGGCTAAAAATGAAGTGCACCTTTGGAGTAAGGAAAGTTTACAACATTCAAAAGGCGTGTTCAAACCTGCTGAGATAATTATCTGTGGTCACGCTGGATTGAGCGCTGGAGGAGGAAGAGAAGGGGGCTCCTTTCCCAGAGGGAAGCTGCCGTACGGACAGGTCATTGCCGACAGCCAGAGAGCCAGCTACCCCAACCTCAGTTCACCTCGCGTTCCAGCCCCACAGGGGACAAGTGCAGGCGCAGAGGAGCTGGGTGAAGGAGGAGAGGTGCTTAATTTAAGACAAGCACAGCTAAATCTCTTGCCTCGGTTTTTTTCCTCCAACTAAACGTGCTGAAAGTTTTGCATGAGAGAAGACCGCAAGCATCTGTAACCTGTTTCTGGCTGGTGTGCTTACAGGCCTGCACACCGCACCCGGAAGCCTAGCTCTGCCACTCTTTCGGGTCCTTGTGCTGAAGTGCTGTCCTCCAAGCTAGCAGGTGAACGACAGTCTCCTTCGCTAGGATTTCTTTGTTTAAACGCAGACCAGCCCCACACTATTACAAATCCCCCAGCCCACGCCCCGCCCTATCCATTCTCGTCCCATGGCCGTAGCGGTGACGCTCTCTCGTCTCGCGAGAGAGCGGGCGGCGGGGCGGAGACCGCTCCCAATAAATACGGAGGCTCGGCCCTTATTCGTAGGCAGCGGTAGTGTCGGCGTTCGGTTGGTAGCAGCGGTTTGCGCCCCATTTTCCGGGTGAGTAGGTCTGTGCTCTGGCTCGGCTCTTGCTGAGGAGAGCGGGGCGGTGGGGGCGATCGGCTCCGCGGTGCTGACTCGGTAATATGGTGCCTTCCGCCGTCGGAGGGGCCGGGGCAGCGGCTTGCTGCAGGGCCGCCGCCCTGCCTCCGTCGTTGCCCCTGCCGTGCCCCGGCCCGGACGCCATAGCGGGGGGAGAGGGGCAGGGAGTAAAAATTAAATCTGTAACTCGGTTTATTCACTTTCCTGTTCAGGATCTTTTTCTGTCTCTGAAATACGCTTTAGTGCCGCAGGCTTTATTTCAGGTATTTCACCCACCGGCTCCAGTGAAGTGGGTCAGGCTTTGGACAGAGCTGAAACTACTGAGGATCTCTGAAACGGCGCAAGATCCTAGCTGCTTTCCCTGCCTAAAAGCAGGAGTAACTTCACAGGCTAACTCTCACGATTTTAGTGACTAAATTCAAACCGACGCTGTGCGTGGGCTTGCAGGACACGTTACAAATAAGTTATCCTTACAAAGGCCCCCCCCCCGTCCTTCTTTCCCGATTTTGTGCGGCTAGTCTCTTCTGTTCTACAGCATACTTTGCAGTTCAAAGTGAAATTCACTTGTATTCTAGGTAATCTAAGTTGTATTGGTATGTGAGCAACATGTTTCTGGGGGTATGTCAATACTTGATAGACAGAAGGAAAACTTCTGTAACTGCTGTAACTCTTGCCTGTTACCTGCTTGTATGATCCATATACAGCGGTTAATCTCATTACAGGCGTTACCTTATGGCATGTGTGTGTTAATATGCCACAAGTATGCAAGTATGCCTGCAAAAATGTTAACAGCATGCCTTTGTCCTTGTTTCCCATACTGCTGTTGACTTCTTGACAAACCGAGCAGAAAGTCTTGAAAACCACAGTTGTTTTGACTACCAGCTTTTAGCTTGCCTTTTTGTTGCTTTCAGTTACACAGATTCTTCTGTGTCATGTAAAACCAACACAAAGTGCTTCTTGTAGATTTAGTTCAGCCTATGTGCATGCATAGAATGACAGAGCACTTCTGTGGGTTCTCCTTATGTGGTACTGCAATATCCCTCTCCTTTAATAGGGTTTGTATGGGGAGATCTGTTAATATTTTCTCCACGGGAATACATGTTGGAGAATAATCGTGTAGCACAGGCTTGTTGTGAATGACTGATGTCTTCAGCCTTTTTCAGTGTGGGATGGGTAATAATTAAGACTAACTTAGCATGAAGGAGGGTAATGTTCTGCAATTGGCATGTCCTATGCTCCACGTTACAGGAAGCTAACTTTTGAACATGCTGAGCAGGGGGAGCTCAGGATCAGGCATTGCACTAGAAATAATTAACTCCTTGAGTTTAGTGGACTGACTTGTGAGAATTGAGCTGAGGGTATTGAAGTGAGTGCTTCCCTTCAATCTTCCACTCGTTTTCAAGATTCAGACAGCAATGGTGACTCAAATGTGAAACTTGACTCCCTTATGATAATAGAAGATCTAATCTGACTAAAAATATTGATAGTGGATTCTTCATCTAATTTAGACATTCTAAACTAGATTTTTAATGACTTGCTAAGGCTGGCCTTTTTTTGTCCTGCTCAACAGGTAAGCCCAAATGTGTTCATTTCTTCTTGAAAAATAAATTAATTCACCAGTTGGTAGCTCTTTGGTAAATCTGCAATGAACTGCTGTGCCTCAAAACCTACCTCTTGCATGTGTCCTACTTGTGTTGCCTAAACTGAACTAAGTAATTCATAAAGTTTTGGATTTTTAAATTTCTACAATGTTTCTGTGGGTAAGAATGTGAATATCCTAATCCCCTCTATCAATGGTGTTGATTGGTTGTCTGGTGATGACATGAAGTGGATATTAGGATGCTATAACTCGGATATGCTTCTTTTACAGACTTGTGCAGGATTCAAGACCTGAGAAAATGGCGTTGGCAGCAATTGATCCACAGCAGGTATGTGAGTTAGCCCCTCAGTTTTTTATGTCTAGTTCAGAACAGGCATCAACTAACCTCTCTCTCTTTTAAACAGAACATTGTATCGAGGGTTGTCAATCTTCCCTTGGTGAGCTCTACCTACGACATGGTGTCCACAGCTTATAGCACTACAAAGGATAACCATCCTTATCTGAAGTCAGTATGTGAGATAGCAGAGAAAGGAGTGAAGACAATTACTTCGGTAGCCGTGACAAGTGCTATGCCTATCATCCAGAAACTGGAGCCACAAAGTAAGGCAAAGATGTAGCTTTTAAGTTTAATTCTACTAATTGCTTTATATATCCAGGTGCATTTACAGTTTAGCATGGCCATGCTGGTCTGGAGTGCTGTTTCAGGTAGCTGACTGAACCTGTTGCCTGTCTTGTTGAGCAACTGATTACAGATGAGTATGATGTAACAGCACAACACCTCCTCACCACCCCACCCCCCCCCACCAAAAAAAAACCAAACAAAAATCCATAGCCAAAGCAGAGTCCAGCTTTCGTAATACTGAACTGACTCATCTTGACCTGTGAGATGGTTACATAGTTTCTTGCTCAACACCTTCCTCTCCTTTCACTTAGTTTCAATTGCTACTTTTGTACTTTCTCTCACTGAGGACAACTTCTGGTTAAATTTGGCAACTGTGTCATAAGGCAGTTGTAACTAGGAGGCTGGTTTCAGGAAGTGGCAGAAGGCCAGGTGCTTTAGTTTGTTCTTACAGTTGTTTGTGAAGTATCAAATGGGTTTTCTCCCCCTGCAAGTGAGGTTTTTTCACTGGCATTGTAAACCTGCCTTGTTTTGGGGCCTTCCTGTGTCGAATCTCACTGAAAGGGGGAGGAAATGACTTTGAAAGCATTGTTGCTCTGTTTCAAGAGGAATTCTCAGTTGGAGTTACGGAGTTATTTATGCTAAGGAGAAAAAAACAACCAAACAACAAACAAAAATTAAAGTATTTTTATTTCTTTTTAGTTGTTGTTGCCAACAACTATGCATGTATAGGTCTAGACAAAATTGAGGAGAGACTGCCGATACTGAATCAACCCACTGACAAGGTAAGTTCTTCCCATGTACACGTGCTAAGCAGAGTTATCTATGCTTGCTCTTTTCTGTTATCACTAAAAATAGAGAGATTTCATGCCTGGAGCACAGCTTAGAAGCAGTGATGAAGTGAAAGATGTTTATGTAGAATTGTTTGTTGCCTTTGGGAGGCCATTAAGCCCTCATTCTTTTCTTTTTTGTTTTTTTTTTTTTTTAAGCCAACAGCCTTGCTGACCATTTGGTAGATGTCTGTCCATAGGGGCTGTTCACTGGTGGGCATCTTCTTAAAAATTTGAGTCCTTGTCTGTTTCCTCCTTTGTATGAAGCAAACAGTACCTGAATTACTGCAGTGAATTACATTCACTTTAAGTGTTTGGAACCGAACGCTATGTAGCAGCCTTATTTTGTTTCATCTTGTACATATGTTTTCAGGACAGAATTTCTCAGATCACTGATATTTGTGCAAGCTGCCACATAAATTTGTATTTCCTGGACTACATAGCTTTCACTAGAAAATGTTTAGTGAACCAGACTGTTTTCTATCGCAGGTTGTCGCCAATGCCAAGGGTGTAGTTGTTGGAGCCAGAGAAGCTGTAACAACCACTGTGTCTGGTGCCAAGGAAACTGTTGCTCACACGATCACTGGAGTTATGGGCAAGACTAAAGAAGCAATGCAAGACAGTGTAGAAATGACCAAGTCAGTTGTCAATGGCAGCATTAACACTGTCCTGGGAAGTCGTGTGCTGCAAATGGTGAGCAGTGGAGTGGACAGTGCTCTCACTAAATCGGAGACCCTTGTAGACCAGTATCTCCCACTTACAGAAGCAGAACTAGGTAAGACTAATTCAAGCTTAGCGGGTTTCTTTTTTGGTTTTTTTTTTTGGAGGTGGTGTTTGTTTTTTGGGTTTTTGTTTGTTTTTTTTTTTCGAAGGCTTATACTGGGGAGAAGCAAGCAAATTCCTATTTGTTATCATATTCCTATTTGTATCCTATTAATTACAGTGGAGAGTGGGTCATGTGCTTCCCAAACTGCCTTTTGCCTTGCTGGTCATAATAGCATATTATTCATAAGGAAGCAGGTTGGAAGTAAGAATTTCCATGTATGGTGGTCTATCAACCTGCCCTGGTGCTAGAGGACTACTAAACAAGTCCAGTATTCAGCTGTTCCTAAACAAATTAAATGGCCTCAGACCTTTTAAGTTTTCTTCCAGTAGTCAATTTGCTTCCCTTCTACATACCTAGAGAAAGAAGCAGCAAAAGTTGAAGGTTTTGAAACTGGAGTTCAAAAGCCAAGCTACTACATTAGACTAGGATCCCTGTCTTCAAAGTTCCGCACACGTGCCTACCAACAAGCCTTAAACAAAGTCAATGATGCTAAGCAGAAAAGCCAGGAGACCATCTCTCAGCTCCACCACACTGTTAATCTGGTAAGTTTAGCCTTCATTTGAGATATAAAAAGCAAATGCTGGCATAGTTTGAGTTCAGCAGAAAATGGCAAAAACAGGCATAGGAAAACTAGAAATCGCACTATCGCACTAAATGCATTTTCTAAGTATAAAGCATTTCCTGTTAGTGCTTTTCACTATCATTCATGAGAGGTCCTAAATTGGGCTGAGCTGTAAACTAACTAGCTATTGCATGTAAATTTAAGCATTGCAGAAATAGAAGTAACATATTGAACATTATATTGCTGTTTTAGAGTGCTGGGTTTAACAGACTTAGTTCAGTGAAAAAAGTGCCTTGCAATTTAGAAATGCTTCAGCCTTTGAAGTTCTTGTTAATAAAATGACAGATTCCTTATGCTTTGCTTTTCTTGCTGTGGGTATCTTTGAGCATTCTTGGGTATTTCAATAGTCTTACCCTAACAGTGTACAGTACAAACTGTACCTAAAGAGTTACAGCCTTCTATATGCTTTCAAATCCTTGAATAGGATGCTAGCGGGGGAGAGGGGAAATAGTTGATGCAGCACTACATGTGATTTCAACAGTGCTTCTAGTTTTCTCCTTTGAAGAGAAGGAGCACACTGTTATATTCTCTAAAGTTTTCTATGCTGAACTTTTGAAGAAAAGGCGGTTTCAAAGCTGTTAAGGTAAGGTGCCCCCAATGGAACTGTTTAGACTGCTTTTTACTTCCTTATTTCACTGTATTTCAGATCGAGTATGCCAGAAAGAACATGAATAGTGCCAATCAGAAACTTCTTGATGCTCAGGAAAAGCTGTATCAGTCCTGGGTAGAATGGAAGAAAAATACAGGCCAAAATGATGGTGATGAACTGCAGAGCGCTGAGGTAAAGAGAGTTAAACCAAAAATAAATGGATCATATACTGTCAAGGAAGCAGCAAATTAACAGCCCCAAAGTGCATAGCATTGTAACAGCACAGAAGCTTATGCACATGTGGAATATGAATGCTGAAGCTCAGGGCAGCTGACTAGTGACTGCTGTGAATAGTAGGGGACACTCAGAATCCTAAAGATGTCTACTTCCTGCCAACACTCTTTCCAAGATAATGCTTATCCTGTTTAGCATGTGAACCTGTGTTGGGATATGCATATCTAGATCAGCTAGGACTTGCTCACCTGATATGGCCAGACCAGAAAAAAGTTTTTCAGCATAGAGCAGTCTTAGGCACAGGCTCACTGAGTCTTACGCGTAGCTTTAGATTCTGGCTTGTTGATTAGAATGTAGTTGCCTTTTGTGAATTGTCATCCAGAGTTAAAACAAGAGCTTACCTGTCTGTCGCTAGATAGAAACTACCAATGTTTCTGATCCACAAAGTACTTGAGGTTTGAAGAAATATTAAGTAACTCAAAGTCTTTGACTTTTCACACTGAAGACCTGTTTTATTATCTGCTATAGTTTTATTTTATGTACATCCCCTTTAATTTAATTATTTGTATATCTCGAGCCACATAAAGCTGATAGAGTCATAAAAAGATACTAATATGTTGTTATGCTTTTGTTTCCAGCTTATTGAGTCAAGAACTCTAGCTATAGCACGGAGCCTCACTCAGCAGCTTCAGACCACCTGCCTCACACTGGTTTCAAGCCTACAGGGGCTACCACAGAATGTGCAGGATCAGGTTTACAGTGTTGGGTCAATGGCAGGTGATGTCTACCAGAGTTTTCTGTCTGCATCTTCCTTCCAAGAATTATCAGACAGCTTTCTTGCCACTAGCAAAGGACAGCTGAAGAAAATGAAGGAGTCTCTGGATGATGTGATGGATTATCTTGTAAACAACACACCGCTCAACTGGCTGGTAGGTCCCTTTTACCCACAACTGCCTGGCATTCAGCATGCTGAGAGCAAAAGTGAAGGGGAGAAAAATTCCAGCCAGAAAGACAAACAGCCTGAACACAGTAATGAATAAACTGCACAGCATTCATGTACTCTGCTGACTGACAAAACAAGTGGCCTTAGCAAGTGTAGCTGTCAAAAAAGCCTTGGAGAAAAATCCATAGAGTGGGGGAAATGATTCAGAAAAAGGATACTCTTACACATAGCTAAACTACATGGGACAATACAGCCCACTCTAAAAGCTCAATCTGTCTCAGGTGCCTAGATATGGGCAGCTTACAGTTGTCAAGATGCCTTGTTTGTCAAGAAACTTTGCTCTGCTTATTAATGGTATTAATACCATTAGTCTAAATGAAACCTATTGTAGCTAATAGCATTTGCTTTGTTGCTTAATCTGTACCAGGATGATGTATAAGCCTTACTATGAAATGCTTTTAAAAGCCCTGCAATCCAGCTAGGTATGCTTAAATTCCATGTTTGTTGCAGATCACACATTTAGATGTTATGAATCTGACTCTCAAATTCTGCTGCTACACAATTCATTACAAAAGTTCTCTGAGTGCAGAATTCCAAAGCTGAAAGTGGGGTTTCTGAATTAGTCAGCTGGAGTTACTTAAATGCTGTGGCAGTGTTAAAATTAACTGTATAAACTTCACTATTATATAATATAGTAACCTGATCACAAATCATAGAATATCTCAAGTTGGAAGGGACCCATAAGGAACATGGAGTATAACTCCCTGCTTCTTGCAGGACTACCTAAAACTAAACTATATGACTAAGATGTCCAGATGTTCTTTGAATCCTGACAGGCTTGATGCCATGACCACTTCCCTGAGGAGCCTGTTCCAGACACTGACCAAATCATTATCAACACTTGTTGGTTTATGTTTTGTTTTGTTTTGTTTTTAACTCAATATAAAGCAAGATTCATGCTGTTTATACCCCAGTGCCTGGTGTTGTGTGGATTGTTGTGTTTTTTTTTTTTTTATAGCTGTCCTTGTCTTTTTTTTTTTTTTTAATTAATTTTGTATGTTAGTAATAAATGCTTCAGTAGCCAAAGTCTGTCTCCATTTCACTGACATTTAAAACAAATGTAACTTGCTGTTCTGTGACCCCTCAAATTGGGTCTAGCAGAAAGCAAGTTTGAAATGCAGATGAAGTAGATATGCATTAAAAATGTATTTGTGTGCGTGTCTGCCTAGATAGGTGAGATATGGCTGCAGCACTTCAATTTTCCCTTTGAGTTCCTGTGCATCCTTCCATTCAAAGTTTTTGCTTTACTGCTGCTTTTGTGGTGCTTGCTACTACCTACCTTTAATGATGACTTAAGCTGCGAGCTGGTGGATGTTTTGATATTGACAAGGATATGGATTAAAAAAAAAAAACCAAAACAAAACCTTATCCTGCCTTCACAGTGGGTGTTCTGTGTGCATGAGGCTGTTGGATCCTTATAAGCAGTATATATGCCTCAGCTGCACATGCCAGTTTTAACCTGGTTAACTTCATTTACCCTCTTTTGAACTTGAGTGACTAACATGTTAATACTCAGTCACTTAGGTGGAACTATTCCTCAATAAATCCTATGAAATCCCTTCCTTCTTGGTTTAGGGTTGTTCAGGTAAGTTGTGTCTGTACTCTTAATGCACACCCTGTGCGGCTCTTGAGTTTCAATCATTTAGTGAGCAATGCTGGCCACTATCTGGTTCTTCAGTTGCCTTCTGAGCTTAATATTCAAGCCACTGTCTTCTGATGGATGTAGAGATCTTGTGGCTTTTTGAGTTCCTGGTGGTTGGGTAGTGTCTGGTAAGAAAAACAGTTTACCCTGACATAGCTTTAAAGATTATAGTTTAACTGTACTGTTGTGTATCAGCAGAACATCTCAGCTGTGGTATTCAAGTTTTTTTTCTCTCATTTGTGTTTGCTCCAATGGGATTCAGAAAGGTGTCAGTCCCTGGCAGGTAGAGCACTTTTTCCCAAAACATTAGAATAATTCCTTAACAATACCTCCACCTGGCACAATGTGGGCCTTAAAGCAAATCAGATGTAGTCTAGTCTTTTAATGTGAGAGGGCTTGCTTAGCTGTCAAAGTTATCTAGATATGTTAGGAAGACTGTTTTAAGCACCATGTTAAAAGAACCCGAACAAAACCAAACAAACTAACGAGCAGATTACAGATATCGATTCTGTAATTTCTGCCTTTAAATACTTGAGTTTTGTAAGGTGGCTGTTTGAAGTGACATTAGCATGAGATGGTGAGATAGTTCTTTCCAGCTAAAGCCTGAGTTAATGCTTCTGGAATTCTTTCAGCAGTTAATTTTGTTTATGTATCTACTGAATGAGTCCAGCAGAATAATATATTTATTTTATCTCTTTGTAATAGAATTTACAGAATGCATCCACTCTTGTAGAGGTGCTAAGGAAAAGGATTGGACTGATCAGGTCTGAGAGCAGCTGGCAGATCAAAGAATTCCCATTCTTACATGTATTTTAAAAGCTGATGGCTGTGGGCCTTAGCTTTGAGGTGGTTAATCAAGTATGATACTCAAACTGTTCACTATCTTTTGATGGCTCAGAAATAAACAGCACCATCTAATATTAATACAAGAGCAATACATCTCTCTGCTCTGCCTTAAGTTGCACTATGGGTTTGTGCTTTCTTGGGTGACTGTCCAGATTTACTAAATATTGGCAAGCAGATCAAGTAGAAAGCATGAAAAACTGTTACTAGCCTAGACCTTCAAATCCTTTTCTCCTTTACCATGTGCTGTTGGATGGCTTCTATGTTCAGTTACTTCATGACTTCTGACAGCTGGTGGCCACAACCAGAGGAATAAGAGGAATGCCTGGATAAATGCTTACCTAATGGTTGGGCTAATAGCCTGTTGTGCCAAAATGCTGTACTCGGATTCCTGTATCATGCTATTATGGTGTGCAGTTATTTGTTGGATCCCCTCTCCCTTCCCCTGCAATGAAAGTATATTTTTTCTGTTCTACCCCTCAATAGAATTAGGAACCCTTGCTTGGAGAGAAAGAGGGCTGTGTAACAGCAAATTTGTATGCTCTTGGCTTATTATATTCGCTAAAAGTCTCTGGTTTGAAGTCATTAGACTCCTAATAAGGACAGCATTGACTGTTTAAACTGAACTGTAACTATAGCTTGCAGGGATATCTTCTTGCTGGTCATTTAGTATAGCATATCCCTAGGCTACAGCCAAAATGTCATGGTTTAAACTCAGCAGCAACTCGGCACCACGCAGCTGCTCACTCGCCCCCCACCTCCTTCCCTGGGTAGGATAGGGAAGAGAATTGGGGTAAAACCCATGGGTTGATATAAGAACAGTCCAGTAATTAAAATAAAATACAATATAATAATAGTAATAATTATATGAGAAATAACATGGAGAGAAAATAAAGCTAAGAATGGGAAAGGAGGAAAAGAAAACCCAACCACAAAATCTCAGCAGTGATGCACAGTGTAACTGCTCATCACCTGATGACTGATACCCAGCCTGACCTGAGCAGCAATTGCTCCCTTTCGGGTGACTCCCCCCAGTTTATATACTGAGCATGATGTGCTGTGGTATGGAATACCCCTTTGACTAGTTTGGGCTGGGTGTCCTGTCTCTGCTCCCTCCCTGCTTCTTGTGATCCTACTCACTGGCAGACCATGAGACTGAAAGTCCTTGATCAGGGGAGGCACTACCGAGCAACACCTAAAACGTCTGCGTGTTACCAGCATTGTTCTCAGGCTAAAGCCAAAACACAGCACTGCACCAGCTACTAGGAATAAAATTAACTTTATCCCAGCTGAAACCAGGACACAAAATGTGGTATTTTTATCTAGAATAGTTAGAATGACTACTAAAATACCTGCTGGAGGCAAGAATTATGTGGACACCTTCCAAAAACATCTTCGCATTTCTTTTGCCACAGTGGCTGAAGCTGAAGTGCATCTTTAGTAACTGCTGAAAACTCTCAAATGGAGGAAAACTTCAGTGGCATGGTTTAGCAGTGGCCTTGGCAGTGGTGGGGAATGGTTGGGGTTTTGATGATCTTGAAGGTCTTCTCCAACCTGGTTGATTTTGTGATTCTATATTATCAGAACAAGAATGTACTCTTAAATTTTTGCTGCCATCTTACTGGCTTCTCTGGAATTCCATGTAGCAAAACAGTTCAGATACACTGCACAGAAATTTGTGTACTTTTAGTCCAAAACCACTTTTGAGGATATAGCTTGGGCTAGAAGGCTGTGAAGTCTCTCTGGCATCTTTTAAAAAAGGTAAGACCAGATATGTTGAAAATTACAGGAAATAGCTGGTCCTATTTGCAGCAAGGCAGATAAACTAGATGAAATGGAACAGTGTCAAAGGCTGATAGTTACACAAAAACTGGGATGGTAAAAGATAGAATACTGAAGAAATAGTTATCACTGGTAAGGTATTCTCTTTAGAAGATCCCTCAAAAATCGTTCATGCTAGTTGAAACTTCCCCATTCCAGGCTAATTTAACAGAGAACAACTATCGTTACTACAAAAATTTTGGCACAAAAGTTTTAAATATAAGCATTCGTAGACATCTCCATGTGGTATAAAAATTTCATAAACATAGCAGCATACACATTGGACAAATCCAAATTATGAAATTCTTATAAGAACTGGAAGTGCAGAGGTACAGCTAGTTTGCCTGAAATAAGGAACAGTTCAAAGCATTTGAAATCTCTCCCATTCCTTAAGATGACTTCTTTGCAATAACCCTTACCAAACTGTAACTTACAGTAATACCATATAGCTAGTAAAATAGGTTAAAGGATTTGGAAACAACTGATGAATTATTTCTCTTTATTTTTTAATTTGCTTGTTAAGCAAATAACAGAAACCAAACCTAAATACACAAAAAAACCCATCCAAAAGCTTATCTAAGGCATCTAATAAAAAAAAGGAAATGGAATCTAACTTATTTTTTTTAAATAAGCACGATCTGTGGGTCATTTGCATGATCAGAAAGTTTTACATGTAACAGCTTGCTGGAAGTTTTGTTAAATGCATTTTTTTCTCATACTAAGATGGAAACTTCATTTCTTTTGGCTACTACAGTCTCTGATGACTAAAAATAACTTCTTGTTCCGGAATAACACAGAATAAGAACCATTTCTCAAATTTCTGGTGGCTCAGTTCTGAAAATATATTAACCAAGAAAAATATTGATTAAAGTTAGGTTATTATTGCCATAAACGTTTGTATATGAAAACAGCAAAACACTGAAGTATGTTTTGCACTAAGTGCAAAGATTTTGCAAGTTTTATGCTATTTAGTATAAACAGTCTAACTGCATCTTATGGAGAAATGGCACAGTCATATCTGGCCTTATTCTTTGTTGCAAAAATTGACCTACTGCTTTGTTTCAACTTCCTATCAACTGTGAAAAGTGGTATGGAAGAGGAGGTCCTTTACTTATGCAAGCCCATAACACCAAGGGTTGTGCATTGTTTTAGTTAAACTGGTGCTATTTTAACACTACTTAGCATGTTCAAAACTGAGAGAAAACATACTGCCATCAACACTGTTTTACTCTGAAGCTGACAGAAACACTTCAATTTGAAATTTTTTCATGGTTATAAACATCCTACTACTATGTTAAAAATATGTGTGCATTAAGGAGATGAAGAAAGCACAAACTTCTATTTGAGAGATTATCCTGTCAGTAGGAACAACATGTATTTAAGTAATGGAAGTGTCTTAAACCTAGTATATACTGAAAATTTTATCTGGTCAGACACTTGTTACTGAACATGGTCTCATACCCTGCTCAGTGTAAACAGAATAAACCAATTTGTTTAAACCACTTATTTGGACACATTTTAAAATGAGTTTGCATAGGGACTACTTGGCTTTAATTTTGTAACGATACCCTCATTTGTACTGCAGTAGGAAATAGTGGGTCATGTGCTGATAGCGGGAAAACTGATTTAAGTGTAGTAATTAGAGTTTTAGGTAAACTGCTGTAAGCAGAAAGATGCAAGACAATTCTTGCTGGTAGAAAGATGTGCTTCCGCTGCTCCTAGGGTCTTTTAATTTTTTAGGAAATGACTGATCTCATTTTGATCAAGCTTAGGTTCTCAAAGTGATCTTTTATTTCACTGCATTTACATTACCACCTGATGAGTGACATGCTGCTTAAATTCTTCTAAAGCCTAGGTTTAATATTTGGATTAATATTTCTAAGTACCTGATGCCCTGTAGCTAGTTACTGTCTAAGAAACTGAATGAGTGATTGCAGTCTACAACCTGATAGCTGAAATGGTAATTCCTTTATCCTTTGATGTGTTCTCTGTTCTTCTGACATGTCTTCATAGCAGGCAAAGCATAAATTTGTCTTGCATACTATCTTTCATAAAAATAATCATAAGCAAGGTGTTTTGCAGTAAGGAAATGGATTAAAACTGTTTTTCCAGTCAACTCTGAGCTTAAGTTACACAAATGCCTAGAAGCCTCTTCGAGTTGCTGCTTTTTTGTGCATGCAGAACCAAAGTCCTGTCAGCATGTAGCAGTTGTTACGTGCTGACACTGTGCTTGGCTCCAAGTATGTCGCATCAACATTAAAGCTAATCATGAATCAAACTAGGGATGAAAGTATTTTTCACTTGGAGAAAAAAACACAAACATTTGCATATGAGTAAATTGCTTAATTATATCCCATTTTTCAGAAGTGCCTAAGTAATCTAAGTCCTCCTAAAGGTACTTAAAGGTTGGGACTTAAGCTTCTAAGTGTCTTAGTCAACATTTTTAGAAGTGTGTAACATCCGTGTATCCACTAATGTCTCTGGCAATTCCTGAAACCTGGTGCTGCTTAACAGGACAGAATACTGTACATACGATTAAATCAGAGGACAGAGTGGGACTGCAGTTCCAGATACTTGTTTCCTCAGGAAAGGTGTGATGTGGTAGACAGGCAGAACAGTACACAGCGATCTACTATCAAGCTCCTTGGGAGAAGTGCCTTTGTATGTTGCTTGTTGCTCCCAAGGAAAGAAGAAAGGCAAAATACATTTTAAAACTTCCTTTCTTAATTTTCTAGTGGCCAATTTCACTAAATACACTCCACTAAGTTAAACTCTGTTCCATCTCTACTATAAAATCCTGTATTCTAAGCAGCTGATCTGCATCTTGTGTACTGTACGGTCTGTCTGAATGCTATGTGATTGTTATATGGCTGAGCATATTTCACTCTCTATTCAGTATTTTGGGTCTGATTTCTAGAGATGCTAAGCATCTTTGTCTCCTGAATTCAATGAGGAATACTGCACAAATTTATTTAGTTTTACTTTTAAATTGATTGAGATTTCATTCCTATGCAGGTTCCAGATTTCACTATTACAGACCTGTCTTCAGAGTCAGATGATATCCCAAACATTCTGGATTTGGATGAAGAAGATCAGCAAGACTTTTCACGCACAAATGGCCCTTACACTACAGGGCAAAGAGCTGAATAAAGAGCAGCATAAAAACATCTTTTTGATACAATGTACTTCTGCCATGTTTAACTTAGATTTCTCCTTTCTAAAGATGAACCTATCCTAGTTTAGGGATTTTGGGGATATTTTTTTTTGATCACTACTGGTTTAGTTACATCAAAATTATATATATATATATATATATATTTTTTCTATGTAAAGAATGCATGCTACATTAATTCATTAGAATGGGTGTAAAGCTCACATTCTGCAAACCAGATACAACCTAACAGTGTATCCAACTGATCAAGTCTTTGTTGATGATTTGTTCTCTGGCTGACAGCAGCCATAAGAACACTCGAGTGCTTTTCATAAAGGGCTGCCAACAATAGGAGTTGATGAGGATTTGCCCACAAAATTTCCCCTTTCACTCTACATGAGAAGCACTTCTGCATCTACCTCTTTGCTGCTGGAATGGGTAAGAGACTTTGTCTCAAATTCTCTCAGGTTCTCTTTGTTAGGCTCTGTACCTAGAGAGCTTAGAAGCTTAGGGCTTGCCTTTGGCGAGAGTGCTATATGCACAAAAGGATTCCCTTTCTCTCTACATGCCTTCTGTGTGCAAACATTCTTGACATTCTGCACCATCTTGACATTATCAACTGTGGGGCCTGAGACTAAAATAAGGTAAATGCTTAAAAAGGAGTTTTGTCAGGAATAAGGATGACAGTTAAAAAACAAGGCAGGAAAGACTGTGAGAAGTAAAGAAAAAATAGAGGTCAGTGAGATACAAACAGATGTGGGCCAAAAGAAAATTGAAAAAAGATAGACAACTGGAGGGTAGGGATACTTCTTATGACAGTAATGATCTTCCTATGTTTAAACACAATCTCAAGTATTTGCAAAGGAATACTGAATCTGCATTTGGTTGCACATGGTGACTTCTGTAGGAGTTGGGGTGAATGGAACCAGACTGGAGGCAGGTTTGTTCAGCTTCTTTCTAAGGATCAGGCTGATGCTCCGCAGAGCACTGCCGGTGTCACTGCAGCGAATCAGGAGGTGCTGCACAGTGCTACAGCCACTGAAGCATTGCACAGCGGGTAGGATTGCTGCGAGGTTGGCACCCACTCTCTCTCGTTATGTAATGCTTGGTTGTTGTGAAAACTCTGAAGTGTAGTCACTGAAATGCCTTGGAATAAACATTTGAACCACACAGCTGAGAGTTGTACTTGTTTTCCATGCTAAGCGTCATGGTTGGTTTGTTACTGCAAAGGTGGTGGAAGAAACTCTCTAAGACTTGGAGTTTTAGAAAAGCAGGTGTTCTTTACTGCAGCGCTGGGTGCACACGTGGATCATTTCACACAGGTGAGTGCACCTAACGCCAGTAGCAGCGATGTATTTAGAATACTCATGCATATTTACAGCTTTTCCAGACAGTAATTCACATATTCATGAGATTTCCAGAAGCTAATTATATCCGCATTCTAATTATGCATTATGATGGTTGCCAATAGTCTTCCTCACTGTGTTCACCAGTGTTCACCTGTTGTGTTCACTATGTTCACCAGCATCCTCAGTGCTTGCATATCCTCGCAATGTCCTAGTGAGGTGTGGTATGTCCTTGCTTTTGTTTTGTTCCAGTCTGTTATCAGGAAGGCTAGCATCCTTGGTCTTATTTACTGCCTCCTTAGTTCCCAGTCCCGTGATGTGCCTTCCCCTGTCAGCCGGACATTTCTTGCTCCCTACACGCCAGCAAGTTAAGAGCAGTTTGCTGTATTCTACTATATGACCTCACCGCCATACGCATTATTGTTCGTTTGAACCCACAGTTTAGCCCTACCGCTTACAAGCCCGCTCTGCTCTCTGCAGGCCGCCGTCCCTTGCGAGGTGCCCCCTACGGCCAGCACGCGCAGCTCGCCGCGCCTAGGCGCGGCCCTCCCGCCGGCCCCCGTAGCGACGGCAGCGGCGCACGCGCGCGGCCTCCACCGCCCCGCGAGGTCGGCGTCAGGTCTCGCGGCGGTTGGGCCTCCCGCGGGAGGGCGGGACTGGCGCACGCGCGCGCTTTCGTAGCAGGCGGCGGGAAGTTACGGTGGCGTGGTGTTGGCTTGGCGGGCCGCGTTCCGCTCTGTCTCAGCGGTGGGTGCTTTGTGAGGCGCTCGGCGCTATGGGACGCAAGTGGGAGGAACACCATCTCTGGTGGTACATACTGGCCTTGGGCTTCGAGCGGGAGACTGCCGACCCCTCCCGCGTGGTACTGGGAACGTAAGTCTGAGGCGGAAGCGGGTTGGGGAGGGAGGGGAATGGGGTCTTTTGCAGCCCTCGGTCCCTGAGCGAGGTTTTGGATTTCAGCAGGCAGCGCCCAGCATGGGGAAGCAAGAAAAGGAAGTGGGGAGGGAAGGGGCGGGCATCGCCTTGCAGCAGAGGTGCCTTTTGATGCAGAGTAGTACTTTGTAATCTTGAGCGGTCTGCAAAAAATGCTGTATTAATTCGGTGTGGTAGCTGCATCTGATGTGGCTCTTTATTTGTGTATTAGGAAGATGTTCAGCATACCAAATAGCGGTGCACTTCACATTATTGCCACCTTCTTGTTTGAAAGGCTGGATTGGGCTCGAGCAGCAGTGACTTTCAGGTAAGTGAGTTTCGGGCTTGTGAGGTTGCTGCTGTGCATGTAATCAAGAACGCGATTTATGCAGCTGCTGGGAGGGGGGGTGTCTCTGGAGGAATGCCGTGGAAGAAGAATATGCTGTCAGAATTTGTTTCTTTTTGGTCACAACTCTGTAATGAATCAGAAACCTTGCCTTAATTGTAGGCGTTTCTGAAAGTCTGTAACTTGATGAGTTATAGTTGCCACCTGTTGGTAAAAACGTTCATAGCAGCAAAGTAATCTAACTTTCCCATTCATTTCACTAACCAAGAAGGGAGTAACGCTTCCCAGTTATGGATTGCTGCCAAGATCTTTAATGAGGCAAGAATCCCGTCTTCCTTAATGCCTTTCCTCATATAGCTTTGCCATTTTAGCTGACACATTAAATGAAGAGGCTGGAGAAAGACCAGGGATGTGAAAATTGTCAAGTGTTCTGACTTTTTTCCCCTCTTCTTTCTCTTGAGTTAAAAAAAGCTGCAGACAAATCTGTCTCAGAAATAGACCATAATTAACGTATTACGGCAAGAAAGTGTTGTCATTTAACAAACTTTTAGCTATTCTTGTTGTAGGCTATATCTCCTCATTTTCTGACTCCTCCAGGAGGCATCACTGAGAAGTCTTTGTCTTAGCCTTGTTCTTGAAATGGTTAATTAGGTAACTTAATATTTGTACACGTCTTGAAATTGATTTTTTTTTCTTCTTTTTCCCCATCCTTTTTAAATGGAAAGAAACTGTGCCTCTGCAGACCTGTGTTTTATGAAGCACTGTTTTGTGTGGCTGAAAGACATTGAAGTGAGTATTATGAAGGTAGAAACTGATGCTCTGTAAGCTCATTCCTTTTTTTGAAAGAATATGTAGTGCTTTTAAGTAAGAGTTTTAAAGATTATTTTACCAAAGAAGTTAGTTTTATTTCACATGGTCTTATTTCACATAGTTGCATCTTAGACTTGTTTGAGGAAAACAATGTGACGTGGTGGAATTTAGATGAGAGAGACTTAAAACTGCTGTGGTTTTCTTCTGGATAATGGTATTAGAATAAACAGAATTCAAGAGGGTTCCTCATGTCTGGGTGAGAATAATTTTCTTCAACTTGAGAGATGTTTGCCTAAGTTATCTCAGAAGGTGTTTATTGTTGCAAGAGTGGCTTCAGGTGCAGGAAAAATTTTTTTCTACTGTAAGTCTTTGTTTATGGGGAAATGGGCTAAACTTTAAGTTGAGCTTATCAAGAGGAAAGAGGCAAACCAAAATTGATGGTTTCTGGTACCATTAGTTAATGTTATCTTCTCATGCTGCCTTCATTTTAATGATAGTTGTAGAAATCAGGTCTTTGTATACTGGAACACTTTTAGTAATAATGCAAAAGATAAAAGCTAATAATGCAATATCTTTGAGTGAGATAAAAGCAGAGCAAAGAACACTCATTCGTGACTTCAGGAGAAAACAAGAAGAGAATGCGTATTTTTTCAAAGGCAGGTATTACCAGTTGCGGGTGAGGAGGGCAGAGATTTCTAACATTTACCTGTTTTTCTCCTTAGTAGCTGGTGCAGCACTGTGTTTTGACTTTCAGCCTGGGAACAATGCTGATAACACCAGTGTTGCTCAGTAGTGTTTACTCTGATGAGGGCCTTCTGAGTCTCCTACTCTGCCAGGGAGGAAGGGAACCTGAGGGGAAGCAGAGACAGGACACCTGACCTAAACTAGCCAAAGGGGTACTCCATACCACAACAGGTCATGCCCAGTATATAAGGTGGGGGCAGTTATCTGAAAGGGCTAGACAACTGCTCGGGTCAGGTTGGGTGTTAGTCGGCGGGGAGTGAGCAGTTGTATTCTCTTCCCTTGTTATTTCCCTTATCATTATTCCCTTATCATAATTATTATTATTGGTGGTAGCAGTATTGGTTTTGTGTTATACGTTAGTTACTGGACTGCTCTTATCTCAACCCGTGGGAGTTACGTTCTTTCGTTTCTCCTCCCCATCCCTCTGGGAGTCGGAGGAGAAAGGTGTGCGGGGAGTGAGTGGGCGACTGCATGGTTCTGAGTTACCAGCTGGCCTTAAACCATGACATTACCCAACACTGATTTCAGTCTGTATGTTGAAACTGTTTCTCACATACAGAACTTGGGATGATGGGTGGAACATTCAGGAAGTTTTAATCTCTTCTGGCGAGAGTGAGTGTCAGCTGTAGTGGCAAAATAGTTAAGGTTTGCATCAGCCTTGATAACAAGTAGGCTGCAATGTTTTGCTAAATGGCTGTTGTTTAGGCTTAATTTCTTAGGTCAAATTTATGTTTAAAAACCAATTTATCTTTTCTAGAAGGAACACAAAGACTGTCTTCAACATGTTACAGCGTCTTCATTAATTTCTCCTGGAGGTTCTAGATTTATTCATATGTTCTATTTGTTTGCAAAGCACGTACTGACTGAGGACATGAAAAAGAATTCTGTAGGTAAGCTGTAATGAAACAATGAAAATGCTTCATTTGTAATGTTTGACAGTGAATTCATCAAGTCTTTAGTATATGCCAACAGTTTTAAAGTAGTTCTGAGTTGGCTGTTCAGTTCAAAATCTTTCATGGTGTTCTACTTGCTGTCAGCTACTGCTGATATAACAATGCAGATTGCTTTGCTTTCTGTTGCTTTATGGGTCTTGCTCCAAAGTTCACCTGTGTAATGCTGTTCACCATTCGCCACGCAAGCAGTGGTCTGTTCCAGAAGTATTGGACTGTTATACTGTACTCATTCTCACAGCCATAGTAATACTGAAGGATCAGAACTGTCGTCTATTCTTGGAAATCTTGTGTTGTTTTATTACCTAAAGAATAGGGAAAGGGAGTGACGGTGAGGGAATGAGAGCGTATACAACAGAAAGAACTGGAAAAAAGGCAGTGCACTGCATACTCTGTTTCAGTCTAGGTAAAATGAGCATTTTGATTTGTTGTTCTTCCATTTCAAACTAGGAAGATTAGAAAGTTGTCTGTTTGCTAAAACTGAATGATGTAATCCATCCTAACTTCCATTTAGGCACTGATAAACTTGTGGCCAAATCTGTAATGTTGAGACCTAGGAATATGTACACGGCAAAGTCAAGATGCAGAGTTGCATACAATAAAATTCTGCAGATTTTTCTAAAGGAACACTTCATTATTCAAGAATATCAGAAAAAGGCATGGTAAGTGATATATTTAAAAAGGAGTGTTTTCATGAAGTCTGTCTTCTGTGTGTGTGTGTGTGTGGTTAAAAGGATTTGAGGAGGCTGCAGCTGCTTTACATCGTGAGTTCTGTTGAGCTTCTCCCAGTTTTTTTCCCCTTTACCTCTAATTGACAGTTCTACTGTTTGTAGGGTCTTTTGTGAAGTGTAATAGTCTAAGCAAGTTGGTTTTGCAATATAGGAGATGCTATATTTTGGAAGATATAGTTACTTGGGCATTAAAAATGAGCAAGTAATTCAGCATATACAGCACTATGATTGCTTAACATCTGAAGGGGCGTATCTTAGAACATAAGTGTTTCAGGGTGAAACTGCCTGATCGCTACGGGACACATTTTATTGACATAATCCTAAATTATTTCACCAAAATTATGCTTTTCTTTATTTTTGTATATGTAAAACATTCCCAGTTAGCGGAACAAGAATAAGTGGAACTTTCTGTGTGGGCAAAGAGTTATATGTCAGTGGAATTTACAGAATTTGGGTGGGATAGTTTACGTGACTGCAGCACTTGGACGGTTGCAAGCTGTTCATTAAATTGGAGGAAAGAAGAAAGAGTTGTGCAGTAGGTAGAAGAGCAGTTTCAGTGCATGTAACATAGCTCCATACGGGCTGGTCTGTTTCATTGCAATAGAGTAAGTGACAGCTTAATTGCTTAATTTACAAATATCTTGGTGGATTTCCTGGATGTCTTTCTGTGCAGAGTCAGTGTGAGGAAGTCAAGAGTGTTTTGTGTGTGGATTTTTTCTTTTTTTTTTTTTTTTTTTTTTGTTTTTTTTTTTTTTTTTTTTGGGTTTTTTTGTGCGTGGTGGTGCTTTTTGTTGTCTTTTTTTTTTGTAATGATTCCAAAACTGCTTCAGTGTGCAGACTTGGAAAGAATGTACATGATTAGATACCTGTTGTAAGTAATTCTGAGAATAGCAGATTAGAAACATGGATATTTTTTTTTTAAATCTGTGGTAACTTAACTTTTTTCTTAGGCTTTTAATTAAAGACAAAAAACGGATAAATTCTGAGTATACAGTCCTCCAAGTACAGTCTGAAAAGTAAGTGTTTTACCTTATGACCAAGTTGGCTTATATATAATCAATTTTCTTTACTCAATTTTATGAAATATGAGCTCTACTTTAATTGTATTCCATATGAATTTTTGTTTTGCATGTGCGTATAGGATGAAACAAAATACTGAAAACAAAAATGACAAAACTGAGAGAATTCAAAAGGTGAGTATTTTTTTCTGCTGTGGCAGCTTAGTGTATTTCTTATGTTTCTGTGTGTCGTGGTTTAACCCCAACCAGACAGCTTGTTAACTCACTCCCCCCCTTCTTGCCCTCCCCCTACTCCTGGAGGGACGGAGAGGAGAATCAGAAAGAATGCAACTCCCACGGGTTGAGATAAGAACAGTTTAGTAACTAAGGTATAACACAAATCACTACTGCTACCACCAATAATAGTAATGATAAAGGAAATAACAAGGGAAGAGAATACAACACCCCATCACCAGGCGACCGATAACTTGCTCCCCCAGCCCGACCAAGACTGACCGATACCTCCTCCAACCTGCAGTCCACCTAGCCCTTTCGGGTAACTCCCAGTTATACCCTGGGCATGACGTGCTGTGGTATGGAATACTTCTTTGGTCAGTTTGGGTCAGGTGTCCTGTCTCTGCTTCCTCCTGGCTTCCCCTCCTCCGTCGCAGAGCATGAGACTCACAAAGTCCTTGGCCAAACCAAAACATCATTTTTATCAGCTTTGATCCCAGCCCGAAAGCCAAAACACAGCACTGCACCAGCTACCAAGAAGGAGAAAAAATGACTGCTGTTGCTAAAACCGGGACATTATCCACCCCTTATTCCATACCATTCACGTCATGCTCAGATCCTACATTTTCAATATACCATCACTCTGATCTCAGTGCACGTCTATCTTAGTACATGGAGTAGTCCCTATAAAGCTGCTGAGTCCATCTGGCCCATAATGTCAGGCTCCATCTCTTGTAACAGTCTTTCAGAGCAGGAGAGGCTGTGTGCAGTGTTCACACTTGTGAATAACCTGGGCAGTAGTGTCCATTGCTAAGTCCACCCCTCGATCATGAATCCATCTCTATGTTGCATCTCTGCTCTCATGGCCTTAAGGGTCATGGGCCAACCAGGCTCAAAATAATTCACTGACCCTTCAGCAGTTTCTGCAACTTGTTGCTGGGGACTCCATACAGCTGCCTTCCATCTCCAATGCTTCCAAAGCACTGGAGGGGCCCAGTGGACTAGGTACTTGCCCATACTGTCCCACATGCCCTGCCACTCATGGCTGTCCAGCCTTGGGGGAAACCTCTTGGTCCTCCCATATTGTCGTCTAACCCCAGACAAGACCCAAACCTGACTCTGCTTAAATTTCGGGATCAGACAAAATGGTGGTGGGTAAAACACACTCTGTGTGTGTGCCAACATGCTGATCCCCATCACAATCAGCAGGCAGGTCCCAAGGATACCCAAAGGCCATCCAAAACCTTCAGAACTCTCAAGCGATGCTGCTGTACTTGTCACTGGGGCTGGTGTAGCTGCTGTGCTTGCCGGCTCTCCCACCACCAGCTTCTCTTTTCCTGAGTCCAGCTCTTCCTCCTCTGCCTTGCTGGGAAATGCTGCGGGGTCTCCTGCGTCCTCCTGGGGCTCGGCGGGCGGCTTCCGGGGAATGCTCTCGGCCGTCGCAGGGCTGGGCTCGGCTCCTCCGCCGCCTTCTCCCGCTGCTCGGCAGCCGCCTCCTTCCGCTCCTCGACCGCCCCGACCTCCTCCACCGGCAGCCGCTCCCTGCCAGCCTCCGCTCCCGCTTGGTCCCCGGGGCCGCTCTCCCGGGCCGCTTCAGCAGCCGCCGGCTCCCGGGGCCGCTCCCCCTCGGCTCCCCAGAGCCTCACGCAGACGGAGGCGAGGGCGAGGGCCAGGACGGTGAGGAGCAGCCGGACGGCCAGGGACCAGTCCATGGCCACGTCCGTCCCGCCCTGCTGCTGGAGCCCGCCCGTATTACAAGTCATTGCCATAAAGTACATTGAGACAGGAACCTTAGCCCAAGCCCCACACTTGATAAACACTAACACAGCAAATACCGGCTCTAAGTAAGTTACAACATTCTGAAGCTGTGAGATCAAGAGGAACAACTCTGAGAGCCAATAAATCAGCATTGTGACAAGTGACTATTAATCCCGTCAGATCTGTCATTATCTCAACCCCTCGAGCCCCATGTTGGGCGCCAAAAAGAACTGTCGTGGTTTAACCCCAACCAGACAGCTTGTTAACTCACTCCCCCCCTTCTTGCCCTCCCCCTACTCCTGGAGGGACGGAGAGGAGAATCAGAAAGAATGCAACTCCCACGGGTTGAGATAAGAATAGTTTAGTAACTAAGGTATAACACAAAACACTACTGCTACCACCAATAATAGTAATGATAAAGGAAATAACAAGGGAAGAGAATACAACACCCCATCACCAGGCGACCGATAACTTGCTCCCCCCAGCCCGACCAAGACTGACCGATACCTCCTCCAACCTGCAGTCCACCTAGCCCTTCCGGGTAACTCCCAGTTATACCCTGGGCATGACGTGCTGTGGTATGGAATACTTCTTTGGTCAGTTTGGGTCAGGTGTCCTGTCTCTGCTTCCTCCTGGCTTCCCCTCCTCCGTTGCAGAGCGTGAGACTCACAAAGTCCTTGGCCAAACCAAAACATCATTTTTATCAGCTCTGTTCCCAGCCCAAAAGCCAAAACACAGCACTGCACCAGCTACCAAGAAGGAGAAAAAATGACTGCTGTTGCTAAAACCAGGACACTGTGGCATTTACTCTCAGATACTGTTAACTCCACTAGTTTGTGATTATGCTATCCCCTTCCTCCACCTTTATGCTGTTCTGATACTCTGTCATTATAGGTATTATGCCAGACATTCACATAGCAGTTTTATACTTCTTGCCTATTAAGGTCCGCAGCATGTGGGCGCTTATAATGGGAATGCTTACATCTCTGAAAAAAGAAAAGGAAGTTGTGGATTCTGTACTCGATGTACTTGAAGGTGGTGTCATTTTGGATGGAACTAAAGTTGTTGTCAGTGTTCCACAGTTTTTGAGTTACAAAGTTGAAAAAGATGTGTACCAAGTAAGTCATTTTTGTCCTTGCTTGTCCTTTGTCACCAGGGTGTAATCCAATCCCTTTTTTAAAGAATCAAAAGAAACAAAAACTTAACAGATGGTAAGAGGTTTGCTTAAGGGTGTATAGAATGTCTAGTTGTTATATAGAAGTTTGTTATGATTATGCTGCTGATTTGTATAAGTTATGTTTCAACCATGAACACTTTAACTGCATTGGTAAATTGTTGTTTTGGGTTTTTTTTTTGGTTGCTGTTTAGAAATTAAAACTAGGTTGTCTAGTTTAACTGTTGTTTTAACTAATGGTCTTTTGTTTCCAGTGTGTATTATATGGTGGTGTTTAGGCCTGCCATATCTTTTGGGGCAGTGGTTAAACAATACCTCATCAGTGAAGTTTTCTTAGTTCATATTGCTTTATAGGCTGCTTTTAAGCAGCTGATTCTAGAAAGAAAACCCTGAGGCTTAAATCTAGGGTATGTTTTTGTTTTTGTTTTTTAAATATGAAATAATCAGGAACTGAATCAAAATTTCAAGTGTAACTTTATATCCTTTCTCTGACTACAGAAGACACAATTTTCTGATATTGATGCTGTTCACTAATTTTATTTTTTTTTTCCCTTGCTATACTTCAAGTGTTTTATGGGGAATGCATATGAAGCTAAAAGCCTGAATTTCTTAGCAGTCATCCAGTTATTAAATGAAGCGCTCAGGACATTGAGAGATGAACACTTTCAGTCTGAATTAGAAAAATGTCTTTTTGTACTTGAGAATAAGCATATGTACCACAAGAAATCACTACAGGATTTGAAAGTGATGAGGTAATTGTCTGGAAACTATCTGCTTCCTTGTTCTTTAGTCTGCAGGTCATGGCTTCCTACCTTGGAGTCTTTCCTAAAATAATACAGTTTGTAATGAAAACATATTGGTTCAGTCTTATTCCTTAGTCCCTGGGAAATTCACATTTGTCTTGATTAACTTTTGAGATTTTTCTCTAGTGTCAGCTTTTTGCCCTTGCTTTGCTAATACTTTCAGCTTTGTTCCTTGTGACCTCCTTTGCTAGCATCATGGTTTAAACCCAGCTGCTAACTATGTACCATGCACCTGAGCGGGATGGGGACGAAAACTGGAACAATGAAAAACCCACAGGTTGGAAGAACAGTTTAATAATTGAAATAAAGTAAAATATAATGATAATAGAAATAAGATCAGCAATAATAATAGAGAACAACAAAAAATGAAATGAAAATTCAGAAAACTCAGTTGATGCACAACACAGTTGCTCTCTACCTGCCAACTGATAGCCAGACTGACCGTCTTTTCTGAGTAGCTCCCCCCAGTTTATACACTCGCCATGACGTGCTGTGGTATGGAATACCTGTTTAGCTAGTTTGGGTCAAGTGTCCTGTGTTTGTTTCCTTCTGGCTTCTTGTGCCCCTCCTCACTCGTGGAGCATGAGAGACTGAGAAGTCCTTGATCAGGGTAAGTGCTACTGAGCAGCAACTAGAACGTTGGTGTGTTACTAGCATTGTTCTCAGGCTAAAGCCGAAACACAGCACTGTACCAGGTACTAGGAGGAAAATTAACTCTATCCCAACTGAAACCAGGACAGATAATTGACCTGATTTTTACTTTATTTCTCATGTTAATCGGTTCTGGGATTTTAAAACTTGTATCTGAAACTGGCTTAGGGAAAGTTCAGGTGTGTGCCTCACAGTATGCATTTATTTTAATGTAGTTCTTCCAATTCAATGTAAGAAACATGAAGGCTACCTAGCAGCTGCTTTTTAGGTTGTGAATTTCAGTTCTTGGTGCGTACACAAATGCATGGATGTATATCAGATTTTGCAGGATAAGGAGGGTACATAATACTATCCATCTTTATGCAGAACTGTTACCTCCACCAACAGGATGTCTTATGTTCATTTTGCATGCTCATATGTTACAGGCTAGAAATAGAGCGACAGCATCGTGTGTCGAGTGAATCTATTTCTAGAGAACAGGAAAACTGGGAAGTGAAGTGGAAAAGCTTTCTTGGCCTGTGTCCTTTTTATTTCAGCTTAAATCAGGATCGAGTAAGTAGTCTTCATCAGAATCTGATAGAGAGAAAGGGTGAAGGTGAGAGGATGTACGTCTAAGCTGGTGTGTTTTTATTGCAAGACTTAAGCTTTATCTACAAGGCTAGGGAATCAGATAGCACAGTATAGCAGAAATTGCTTGATGAAGTCTTTCTTAAAGAAGGTACATTTGACTTGATGACAGCTGGCGTCTTCATGTAAGATGGGGGATACAACCATCTTCTTAAAGCAGTAGATTAGCATAAGAGCAAGCTGATTTGGTTTTGGTTTTGTCCATGTCTATTTCTCTGTGGAAACAGAGCTTTCATGTGCTGTCAGTCTGAACAACTGCTGAGTTCCGTTTTTCTCTTTTATAGTGATGGGCTTGATGTCAGAATGGAAATTATCTTTCAGTCATTTGTACTGATACAGGGATCTGAGGTTGTACCCTTGCCTAGCTACCCAGCAGAAAAGAAAAGTTTCATGTTGAGTCTGAACTGGCTTGCAGAAAAGCTGTTGTAAATAGTTGTCTGTAAATTGCTATTGACGTGCAGATTTTCTCAGACTGCTTGTGTAATTGTTTTTCTTTTGAAAAGAAAGTTGTGTAATTTTTTTCTTTTGAAAGGAGTTAACAGCTGTTCAGCACCATTCTTCTGGAGTTGTAGAGGAAGATCAAGGTTTTTGTCAGCATCTACTATCAGTTTCAGGTCAGTGAACAGAAGTTTCTTTGTGTTCTTTTTTGTTTTCTTCACCCTGCTACAGTGGTTAAAACTTACTTGGTGTTGAAAAGACTCCCCATTGGTTTTTCAAGTATCTTTGATAGTCTTTGATAATGGATCTTTGCCACAGTTGCCTTAGATTTTTCAACCTTGTTGTATCTCAAGAGATCACAGAAGCACAGAATGGTTGAGCTTGGAAGGGATCACCAGGGTCATCTAGCCCAACATCTCTGCTCAAGCAGGGTTGTCTAGAGCATGTAACTTGGATTTGTGTCCAGGTGGCTCTTGAATATCTCCAGGGAAGGAGACTCCACAGTCTCTTTGGGCAACCTGTTCCAGCCTCATAGTAAATAATTTCTTCATCGTGTTTGGGTGAAAGGTACTATGGTTTAGTTTACATCTCTTGTTTCAAATCCTGTCACCCGGCACCACTGAGAAGAGCCTGGTCCTATACTCTTGATGCTCTCCATTCAGATGCTTACACACATTGATTAGATCCCCCCAGAGGCTTCTCTTCTATAGGCTGAACAGGCCCAGTTTCTCAGTGTTCCCTCATCTGAGAGATTTTCCAGACCCTTAATCATTCTAGTAGCCCTTCACTGGACTTTCTTCAGGCATTCCACGTCTCTCTTGTACTAGGTGGCCCAGAACTGGACACAGTACTTTAGGTGAGGCTCTGCCAGGGCTGCATAGAGAGGGAGGACTACCTCACTTTGCCCGCTTCAGATTCTCTGAAGCTTTGGGTATGGCAAAAAAACAATGCTGGATTTGTTTGGTATTTTGTTCTTGCACTAAGGATATTGAGATAGACTTCCATGTGTAATGATTTGTTACTGGATTCTAGAGAAAACATTTGACAGTAAAAGTTGCTTCAGGTTAGAGGATTAATAAGAAAGAGAGAAAGAAGATTAAAACTTTTCCCATTGGTCAGCTGGGAAAAGAAATTAAAGGTGTCCTACCAGGAAAGCATCTTTCCCTGGTGCATTCTGAAATACTTCATTCCATGGTAACTGTGCTATTTGATCAGGACCTTACTTGATCTCTATGTTGTTTGCTTTAGGTCATGAGTTTAATGGTGATAGAACTCGCTTTGATCAGACATGGATGTTGCCCATGTTAATTGGCTGATAAGATGATTGTATTTTATTGGGTAGCGCTTACTAACCAAGTGTTGACTGTCACTAGTGTAGAGTTATAGATAACTAGAAGCTGAAAAGCAAGGGTGGAAAAGGAGGAAGACAGCTTGAATAGTCTGTCATTTGCACTCCCTTTTGGGAAAAATGACATAGTAGATACATGTTGGAATGTCAAGATGCAAAGCAGTAGGGAGATGGTGAAAATGCTGCTCCATTAGTCTAGGGATATGTAAGTATAAGCCTAGAAGCTGCAAAGGAAGAGGCTTACAGAATTGCAGATGGAAGGTAGTTTGCCTTAAATCTCAAAGATGAAAGCACTGTGCAGTAATGCTTTGAGCTTCTGGTAATACTGGAAGGCTTGAGACAAATTGTTGTCTGTGGCATTCTCTCCACTTTATGGTTAAGATGCTAGATCTGAGAATCCAACCAGGATGTGGTTAATATGGTACATTTAAAAAGAAGAAGTTAACATTGCAAACTCCAAATAAACTTAGATTTCTGAGGTGGTGTTGAGGTGAATACCAAAAGAAGTGCGATTTATGTTTACAGAAGCTGCAATTTAGGTTTAGTAGAGAATGCTGAGGTTAAACTTTGGCTGTTTATCCAAATGATGTACCAAAATAGATACTTACTGTTTGAGAGAGTCCTGAGCTGAGAGGTATGTATACCTCTGATAATGTGCAAAACATTTCCTTACAGCATGCCTTGCTTTGCCTGGGCACTTGGTCTTGCTTTGCCTGTGCACTTGGGCTGATGCAGCATTGATCAGAGGGATGAGTATGTCCACACATTTATTTATTGATAAATGCAGATGAAGATAGTGAAGAAAATATGGGTGGAATTTGCTTTTGTGGAATTGATGTGCTGCACAGCTGAAGCAAACACGGAGAGGAGGGGGTAATGTGTGGCTGTGATTGTAGTTTGGAGGAGAGTGGAACACGTATTTGGGAACAACACAAGTAAACATGGGCTGCTAGTGGTGTCTGTGGCTTCAGGTGGTACCTGAGCTAAAGAATCAATTGCTCTGTCCTGCTTATGTACTAATAATACTCAGAAAGCCTATCCTGTGACTAGTCTACAGAAGTGGTCTGAGTCACTTGTGTTGCCTGGGAAGCCTGAGTGGAGAGAAGTGGAAGCAATAATAAAACTGTTGACTTGCTTTTCTAGATGTTTTGGACTCTATTACTGAAGAAAGTTGTGAGAAAGATGATGGGGCATTGGAAACTATGATGGATAAATCAACACCACCAAGGTATGATGTTAATGAGATAATTGATTAAAAAAAAAAGCAGTGGGGAAAAAAATAGAACTTTACTTATTGGAATTGCGTATTTTGCATCTCTTGATCCTTAGCGGAATATTGCAGTAGCCCACTCCTTACACCCAACTGATTTAGCAAGATAGTCCAAAAGTAACTGCCACTTGCTGCAGCTGGTGACTGATTGATCAGCTGGTTGCTGCTGAATAGCATGTGCAGCAGCAAAGTTGCAAGGTTTTTATCTCCCTTTTATCTACATTCTTTCAAGCTCTAAGAGACAGGTGGCGAAAACAGATTTTGGTTTCTGAGGCTGGGCTGAAGTAGGCAGTATATTCAGTATAGCTTGAGAATAAGAGGAGACATTCACAGATGAGCCCTTTTTTGTGATTAAAACCCCCCAAAACCCCAACTCACTAAGTGTTCTAAAATCGCTTTGTTGTGTAGCTTCTCTTACTGCAGTTCCAGTAAAAGACAGAACACAGAACAATGGTGTTCTAGAAAGTTTTGGCGGGTTGACATTTAACTGAGCTGTGGAAAGTTTCATAACCTTCTGAATAACACATATTCTGAACACATACTTAACTTTCAAGTACGACTGTCTGTCATACTTGAAAGTTGCCTAGTAGGGGACAAAGGGAGTTGGCAAAGGAAGTTTGTACTGTTCTGAAGATATCAGTACATGTAGTTGGATAAAAGTCTGAAAGGTTGTCCAACCAGTTAAAAATTAAAGCCTGGATTTCTCTTAGTGACTTCATATAGCATAAATTTTTTTGTTGGCTTGTGATTCTAAAGATAGGTAACAGCAAATATTAATGTTTTAAGGTGCTTTCCTTCCTAGCAAGTGGGACTGCATCTTGCATTTTAGTCATCTATGCTATTAGCAGTACACTCATCAGAAGTTATAAGACTGAAGTTTTTGCTAGCCAGGTGATTGTTAAATATCAGTAAGTTCACGTAAGAACATACCTGTGGGTGCCACAGGGGATTCAGAGGAAGAGTATTTAGGGAAAACAGGGAAAAGAACATGGAAGTCTGCAGAAGACTTTGTAGTTATGATTTTCAGTTATATTGGAGAATATAGACTTGTTTATAAAATGTATTACAAAATATGTTTGCTTTTTGTTTTTAATCAAGGGAAAAGTTTTATTAAAAATTTGATTAATAACTTTGGGAGGCTGATACACAGCTAGAGCTAAATATGCTCTAATTGTCACATGCTATCCCTATAGTAAAATTGCCTTCTGATGACCGGGACGAATTGAGGGAAATCGTAACGGACAGATACGGGGCACATAAGATGTAATGGCCTTCTACTAAGACTCGCATGCCATTTGCTTTATTTGTCTTTAAAGCATTTGGTTTATTTTCTTTTCTTTTTTTTTTTTTTTTACTCCAAAGGTTCTCTTCAATGGCTTTGGAGATGGCAAAAGCATCTGAATGCAGAGACTCGTTAACTGAACAGGTAATTCTTCAGTCACTTCCTGCCTGTCAGAGAAATTAAACTTAAGATATTTGCTTTTTGTATTGAATGAAACCTGGAGGTAATATTTCAGGGAGAGGGCTGTAATTTTTTCTGGTTTTGTTTTTTTTTTGGGGGGTGGGGGGGTTGGGTGGGTGTGTGTTTTGTGGTTTGTTTTTTTTTTCCCTGTAGTTTTCTACACATCTTGAGTCAGTCCTGGAAAACTCTAAAAGCTGTTGCGGACTTCATCTTTTAGGGAAGGACAGTAGGAAGTTGAGTTCAAATACAACATTTGGTGTGTCACTGATTCTCTGCTTGTTTGCTTGTCTTTTTGGTGTGAGCAGTGGTCAGAATTTGTTGTTTAAGTTGTGTGTGACCTTAAGGGTTACAAGGTGCCTAAAAGCAACTTGGTTGTATAGTTGTCTGTTGCACAATTGTTCAGTGTAATATAGAATCATAGAATAGTTAGGGTTGGAAAGGACCTTAAGATCATCTAGTTCCAACCCCCTGCCGTGGGCAGAGACACCTCACGCTAAATTATGTCACCCAAGGCTCTGTCTAGCCTGGCCTTGAAGACGGCCAGGGATGGAGCATTCACAACTTCCCTGGGCAGCCCATTCCAGTGCCTCACCACCCTTACAATAAAGAACTTCTTTACCTCTGTCTTCACTGGCAAACGGTCTGACCACACCACAGGTCTTGGAAGGCAGATGCAGGGACTGTGAAAATGAAGACCCAGGCCAACTGTAGGAGAGGATCTGGTTCGAGACCATCTTAAAAACCTGAACATACACAAGTCCATGGGTCCTGATGAAATCCAGGGTCCTGAAGGAGCTGGCAAATGAAGTTGCTAAGCCACTGTCCATCGTATATGAAAAATGGCAGTCAGGTGAAGTTCCCGATGACTGGCAAAAGGGAAATATAACCCCCATTTTCAAGAAGGGGAAAATGGATGAGCCAGGGAATTACAGACCAGTCAGTCTCACCTCTGTGCCTGGCAAAATCTTGGAGCAGATTCTCCTGGAAGGCATGCTAAGGCACATGAAAAACAACAAGGTGCTTGCTGACAGCCAGCATGGCTTCATTAAGGGGAAATTCTGCCTGACCTATTTGGTGGCCTTCTATGATGGGGTGCTGGTCAATGAGAAAATGAACATGAGCCGGTTTTAGTGTGCGCTTGCAGCCCAGAAAGCCAACCGTATCCTGGGCTGCGTCAAAAGGAGCGTGACCAGCAGGTCGAAGGACCCTGATCCTGCCCCTCTGCTCTTGTTAGACCTCACTTGGAGTATTGTGTGCAGTTCTGGTGTCCTCAACATAAAAAGGACACAGAACTGTTGGAACAAGTCCAGAAAAGGGCCACGAGGATGATCAGGGGCCTGGAGCACCTCCTGTATGAAGACAGGCTGAGAAACTTGTGGCTGTTCAGCCTGGAGAAGAGAAAGCTGTGTGGAAACCTCATAGCAGTCTTCTAGTATCGGAAGGGGTCCTACAAGGATGCTGGGGATGGACTCTTCATTAGGGACTGTAGTGACAGGACAAGGGGTAATGGGTTAAAACTTAAACAGAAGAAGTTGCAACCAGGCACCTTGTTTTTCATGTGCCTTAGCATGCCTTCCAGGAGAATCTGCTCCCAAGATTTTGCCAGGCACAGGGGTGGGACTGACTGGTCCGTAGTTCCCTGCCTCATCCATTTTCTCCTTCTTGAAAATCGGGGTTATATTTCCCCTTTTCCAGTCACCAGGAACTTCACCTGACTGCCATGATTTTCATATATGGTGGACAGTGGCTTAGCAACTTCATTAGCCAGCTCCTTCAGGACCCATGGATGGATTTCATCAGGACCCATGAACTTATGCATGTTCAGGTTTTTAAGATGGTCTTGAACCAGATCCTCTCCTACAGGGCGTCCAAGGTCTTCATTCTCACAGTCCCTGTGTCTGCCTTCCAAGACTTGTGGTGTGGTCAGAGCTTTTGCCAGTGAAGACTGTGGCAAAGAAGTCATGATGAACCTCAGCCTTCTCCAAATCCAGGGTAGGCAGTTCTCCCCATAGCTTCTGGAGAGGGCCCATATTGTCCCTAGTCTATCTTTTATTTGCAATATAGAATCCTTAGAATTGCTTGGAATCCTTAGAAATGCTTGCAGTATAGAATCCATAGAATTCGTTCTTGTTATCTTTCACATCCCTAGCCAAGTTTAATTCTAACTGGGCCTTAGCTTTTCTAACCTGGTTCCTAGCTTCCCGGACATCATCCCTGTATTCTTCCAAGGCTGCCTGTCCTTGCTTCCACCTTTTATAAGCCTCTTTTTTCCTTTGAAGTTTCCTCAGCAGCATCCAAGGAGGTCTCCTGGTTCTCCTGCTGCACTTCTTTCTAGTCGGGACGCAACACTCCTGAGCTTGTAGCAGGTGATCCTTGAATATCAACCAAGAGTCTTGGGCACCCCTGCCCTCTAGGGCTATATCCCATGGAACCTTACTAAGCAGGTTCCTGAAGAGGCCAAAGTCTGCTTTTTTGAAGTCCAGGGCAGTGAGCTTGCTGCACGCTCTTCTCACTCTCCTAAGGATCTCAAACTCGACCATCTCATGATCAGTACAACGAAGGCTGCCCTGGAGCGTCATGTTTCCAACGAGCTCTTCTCTGTTGGTGAGCATGAGGTCAAGCATGGCACCTCTCCTTGTCGGCTCCTCTATTATTGCAGAAGGAAATTGTCTTGCATACAATCAAGAAACCTCCTGGATTGCTTGTGCTGGGCTGTACTGTCAGTCCAACAGATGTCAGGGTGGTTTAAGTCCCTCATGAGGACAAGGGCCTGCGAGCGTGAGGCTGTTCCTATTTGTCTACAGAGGGCTTCATTCACAGAGTCCCTTTGATCAGGCAGTCTGTAACAGGTCCTCAAAGTAATGTCTCCCATAGTTGCTCTTCTTTTAACCCTGACCTACAAACTCTCTGTCAACTGCTCACCTGTCCCCAGACAGAGTTCCATACTCTCCAGCCTATCCCTAACATAAAGGGCAACTCCCCCTCCCCATCTGCCAGGCCTGTTTTTTCTAAAGAGCCTGTAACCTTCCAACACTCCAGTCATAGGAGCCATCCCACCATGTTTCTGTGATGCCTATTATATCATGTCCCCATAGACGTGCACACATCTGTAATTCCTCTTGTTCCCCATACTATGAGCGTTTGTATAGAGGCATCTGAGCTGAGCTCCGAATGAAGCCGGCTCATTGGTTGGAACAGCTGGTATACCTCTACTTTGCTCTGGGCATTTATTATAGGTGCTGGCAACTGACTGGGAGTGCAGGGATGAAGTGATGCCGCCCTCTGCAACACATCTAGTTTAAAGCCTTGACTAGCCTGGCAAGCCTCCTACCAATACAGTGCTTCCCCTTTTCTCACCCTCCAGTAGACCTGGCCTCCCAAATTGAGTCCTGTGTTCTAGATACTTAAACCGCTGACTACAGCACCACTGTTCGAACCGTTTATTAACCTTGCCAATCCTCCTAGCCTTTTTAAGGTCCTCCCCTTTATCCTGGAGAATGTTCAAGGTAGTTGCAAGTGTGTCATCTGTGCTCTGTGCAACACTCTGTCCTAGCCACTACTTGTGTCTTACTTTAAATACAATTCTAAAAATATTCATGTTTAGTTAGAATTTAAGGCTGAAATATTTTATTGACTAAACACTGAGGCCATGGCTGTTCAGAATTTGCACAGTAGTTTCCTCTTTATTCTGTTATTCTGACACTTAAAATTTGACAGTTCTTGTGTATTTCTCTAGGACTTGCATATTGAAACTTGTGAGGTGGAAGAAAAGCTTGTGTCTCAAGACATGTTAAGAAATGGAAAGGATGAGTCTCCCACTTCAGAAACGGTTGAGAATGCAGGTTATCCTGTCCAAAGCCTTCTTGAGAAAGCCAGGGATGAACTGGCAGAAGTGGTTAGGAACAGTCTTTTTTTTTTTTCTATCATCTCTCTGTTGTTAAATAAATGATCATTAAGGTCAGAGAACCAATTGCTAATTACAGTGTGCCTTTTGTAATCTGCATATGTCAAAAGTTACTTTTTTCTGCTAGATAGTAATCAATGTCAGTAACTTTTAGGGGTGACTACCCAATTACATACACCTGAAAGCATGGAGCTTGTGCAGTTATCATATTTTCCAACTCATGGTGAAATAAGCAGAACTTTCAGTTCTATCATGGTATGATTTATATAACTTCTCATACTTTAAACTAGATGGTGAGGGTACTTAGAATTGAGTTCTGATTTCAGTCACCTATCTTAATTTTGTGTTTGTAGCACACCGTCGTCATTGTGAGTGAGAAGATACAAAAAAGACAGAAGAAGACTCAGGAGATTCAAAACTCTTCTGATAATTTAGACAGTGGGTTTATTTTGAGCCGTAACTGACAGAAATAAAGAGGTGGTGATTTTGCTTTCTCAGGATTTCCCTTTTCTAACATCCTACAGGTTGCAGAAGCAGTGGTGTCCGAGGCGACTCTGACTGGTGAGAGAAAAGGAATGGCATTAGAAGATCTTACTATGTCATTGTCTTTTGACCCATTTATAACAAGAAACCAAATTCCCCGAACTCCAGAAAATCTGTGTAAGCTAGAAACTGACTGTATAGTATTTGCTGTTGAAGAATGTGATTAGTTCATTAACTTTGTACCTGTTACAGAAGATAACTACTATAATAATACTATATACTATACTAATACTATAATACTATATACTATAATAATACTATAATAATACTATATACTATAATATAATACTATATTATTATAATACTATAATAATACTATATATATATAATATAATATACTATTATACTATTAATATACTATACTATATATAATATACTATAATATAATACTATATTATTATAATACTATAATAATACTATATACTATAATACTATATACTATACTAATACTATAATACTATATACTATAATAATACTATAATAATACTATATACTATAATAATACTATTATAATAATACTATTTCAGCGAAGCTGCAACCCTTACAGGCTTACCCTATAACACAACATAGTAGGCCTAATGAAATGATGGCATTAAGGTATACTTAATTGTTTCACAAAATGACAGTATTTGCATTTCAGTTACACTTGTGCTTCCTTGCTGGGTGGTGGATGAGGGGTCTCTGGTGGTCATCGATAGTCCTCCTCACTGTGTCCGCTGATTAACCTCTTTGTTTGAACTTGTGCAAAAGGCTTTTGTGAATTACTTAACAATTAATGTCCACAGTTTAGGTCAGTTTATTCTGATTTGTTCTTTAGCATGAAGAACCAGCCCCATCTTGCTCTCAACAGAGGGGTCCCGATTTACAGCTTACAATTAACAAGAGTGGTTTTAATTTACAACTTAACATTTCAGCTTACAATTCCCCTCTTTGAGGCTTAGAGGATACACATTTATCCTATAAGCCTCTGTTCTGGTTTAAGCCCAGCTGGTAATTCAGAACCATGCAGCCGCTCTCTCACTCCCCCCTTTTTCCTCCACCTGCTTCCGGAGCGATGGGGAGGAGAATTGAAAGAATGTAACTTCCACAGGTTGAGATAAGAACAGTCCAGTAAATAAGGTATAACACAAACCACTGCTGCTACCAACAGGCATAATAACGATAAGGGAAATAACAAGGGAAGAGAATACAACCACTCACCACCTGGTGGTCGGTACCCAGCCTGATGTGAGCAGTGATCTAGCCCTTCTGGGTAACTGCCCCCAGTTTATATACTGGGCATGATGTGCTGTGGTATGGAACACCTCTTTGGCTAGTTTGGGTCAGGTGTCCTGTCTCTGCTTCCTCCCGGCTGCCCCTCCTCCCTGGCAGAGCATGAGACTCAGAAGGTCCTTGGTCAGAGTAAACATCACTGAGCAGCAACTAAAAACATCGGTGTTATCAGCACTGTTCCCAGGCCAAAAGTCAAAACCACAGCACTGCACCAGCTACTAAGAAGGAGAAAAATTGACTGCTACTGCTGAACCCAGGACAACAGTACTGCACCAGTTATTAAGAAGGAGAAAAGTAACTGTTACAGCTGTACCCAGGACAGTGCCCACCCCTTCCATGCCATTTACGTCATGCTCAGGCCCCGCAGTTTTTTCAACATGCCATTAGTTTTTGTCTTTTGGAGAGATATGTACATGCACACACAGAGATAGGTATCCTCCCTCAGTCCATGGACCATCCCTATAAAGTTTGCTAAGTTCATTCAGTCCATGATGTTGGGCTTTATCTGTTGTAACAGTCTTTCAGGAAGGGAGAGACTGTAGTGTTGGATTCTTGCCTGCTGGTGACGTGACTGAATGTGCTTGGTCTCATCAAAGTTTATTCTTCGGGGTGATGACTGAATAGAAGGCAGGTTCAATCGCTGGTGAGCTCAGGACAGTACCGGGAGACTCCCACTGTTGCTGCTAGCTTTTCCCGTGACTTTATTCTGTGCTGATGATCATGACAGCACATGTTTTCTTTTCAAAGCCCAGGGTGGCAGAGATGGGCATTTAACTGCTATAGAAGTGTTATATAGCAGGCAACAGCATATAATTAAGTTCATTGGCTGTTTTCACCCAAAATTAAATCCCTTTGGACATACACACTGGACTTCCCTGTCTTCCTACATTACCCACCAATTATATCCAGGCTCCTCAGCAAAAAGAATCCCAAGGGTTTGCCTTTACCTGAAGCAGGAATAACCCAGACTGTCTTCCCCAGCAAACTCTTTATGTTCACCACAGGAATTTTATCCCCTTCTGCAGTATGTAAAAGTTCTGAGTGTGCTGGGCCAGCCCTGTTGGCAGATCCTCTGGTGTTGACCAACCAGGTGCCTTTTGGTAAATGTGTATCCCAATATTTGAAAGTCCCAACACCCATTGCTCTCAGTGTAGTTTTTAACAGCCCATTGTACAGTTTGATTTTTCCCAGAGGCTGGTGCATGGTAGGGGATGTGATATAGCCACTCAGTGCCATGCTCTTTGGCCCAGGTGTCTGTAAGGTTGTTCCGGAAATGAGTCCTATTGTCTGGCTCTGTTCTCTCTGGGGTGCCATATCACCACAAGATTTGTTTCTCAAGGCCCAGGACAGTGTTCTGGGCAGTGGCATGGGGAACAGCGTGTGTTTCCAGCCATCCAGTATTGCTTCCACCATGGTAAGCACATGGTGCTTGCCTTGGCAGGTTGGTGGGGGTGTGATGTAGTCAATCTGCCAGGCCTCCCCATAATTTGTACTTCATCCATTGTCCTCCATACCAGAGAGGCTTTAACCGCTTGGCTTGCTTAATTGCAGCACATGTTTCACAGTCATGAATAACCTGGGCAGCAGTGTACTTTGGCTTGGTTGGGTCAGGTGTCCTGTCTGTTTCCTCCCAGCTTCTTGTGCCCCTACTCACTAGCAGAGTGTAAGACTGAAAAGTCCTTGATCAGGGTAAACGCTGCTGAGGAACAACTAAAACATTGGTGTGTTATCAGCATTGTTCTCAGAGTAAAGCCAAAACACAGCACTGCACCAGCTACTAGTAAGAACAAAATAAATCACTGTTACAGCTGAAACCAGAATAGAATCAATTTTTTCCTTGATTTGTTCTATTTAGTTACAGAAGTCAGAAGATCGTGGAGAAAAGCTATTAAGACTGAGGACTCATCAGACATAAAGCCGAACCTACCTGAGGTAACAGTAGAAGAAACTCCTGTGGATGCTTACCTCTGTAAGAAGATGGCAGACTCTAGATTTGTGTGCTTTGACCCTGCATCTTCTGTACCTGACTTTGATCCTGCCTTGTCAGAAAGCAAGTCCCAATTAAGTTCTACAGAATTTAGACCTCAAAAGCAGATAAGTCATATTGAATCTCCAGTTTCAGAATCTGGAGTACAAGAAAGTGAGAGACCTGAAGCACAAGGGTTAAAATGTATTGTTTTGAACAATAGTTCTGTAGATGATCTAGAAGAGCATACTTCTCCATATGTAAAGAGCATCATGAATACTACAGACGTATGTTCAGAAAACACTTGTGGAACGAATGTTCTACCATCAGACTGTTTTCAGGGTTCCTTAATGGGTGGGATGCTGCACTGGAATGTACCTTCATTGTTAAATTCTGTCAGTGATGAGACTGCCTGCTTGGGGATATTGGGTGAGACATTTGAAGGATGTCTTGAAGGAGAAGGACTTAGTAACACAGATGCCAACCAATCTGCAAGCTTTGAGTCTTATTTTGATATAATGGACAGCCCATATGTAACAGGTGGTTCAAAAAATGAGGAAGGTATTGAGAGATCAAAGCTAGATGTACAGTCCCTATTCAATCTACATAAAGCACTGGAAAAAAAGCCATCTACAAGTGAAAAGGAGCTGCATCAACTACTTAGTGGAGGTGAATCTGTAAGCTCTGTATCATCCCCAAGTCTTGCACCAGAAAAAAGAGGAAGAGATGAATTTTCCAGTCCTCAAGACCTCTTCTTTTTGGATGAAGAGTTTACTAAGACTCCATCACCAAAATCCCTTAATGAAATAAAATATTCTCTGTCATCTTTGCTGGTATCCTTTCAACATCTGGAGGAAATGGCATCAATGGTACATGAAATTCCATTAGACTTAAAACATAAATTGAAAGGTAAGTATCCATGTGCTTTAGCAATAAGATTTTGTCCTTTCTGTTACTGGGTATACTACCATAAATAACCTGCTCTGAATAGCTAAACCTTGCTGTGCAAGTATGTGTACAGATTATTTGTATGCTTATTCCTTATGGAAAGTGAGACATAAAAGCAAAGGAGAACAGGTGCTTCTCTGACTCTCTGAGGTAATCTGCAGCTGTTTAAAAAAAAAAAAAAAAGCCTTAAGGTGCATTAGCAGTGGAGCAATCTGAAGTTCAATTTTGAGAATTCACAAAGTTAGTTTGAAGTAGTGCCTTTACTCTGAACAAATGTGGTTATTTAGAAATGTGTTGTAGATCATTGGATTTTTTTTGTGCATTCAGTCAGGAGTTCATTGTAATACTATTAATATACTTTTCATTATGAAATACACTCCATTCCAGAGGGCCCCTCTGCTCCCTCACCCCATTTCCAATGGAAATGTCAACTTTGTTTAACCAGTTTAAAGTTAAGCAGTAGTGCATGTTTAGTTACATGTGAGGTCAGTTTCTGAAACGCAGTAATAAATATGAGGTAGTAATGGTTCTACAAAGGACTTTGACTGATACAGCTGGTATTTAATGGAGGACTAGGAATTTAACATAATAAGCTAGGGGTAGTGAGATTTGTACTTCGTGCAAAGCGTTGCTTCAGTTTAGATTGTGGAGGTACTGATAGCAGATGATTTACTTTGCTTTGAACAGTTACCTAAATTAGAGGTAATGTTTCATATATGCTTTTTTAATAGGTGCCAAACAAATGTGGAGCATCATTTCTGTCAGTTAATGGATAGTACCAAGTTCTGAGTGATAACTAATACAATTTTTCTTCCAGGTAAAGATCATTTGGATGAGAAGCCAGCCATGAAGGAATCATCATCAAGACAGAATTATGGTTAAGGAGAAACGTAATTGTGTTACTATGGTTATGGTTCACTTGAGAGTGTAACATCTTCTCCAAGCAATACCTGGATGGAGAAGTTGCACTCCTGTTTTTAGCAGAGTCTGTATTCCATAGCAGCACTTTATATAAAGCCCATCTTCTAAATGGAGAACTGTTATTAATTTTTTAAAATATCAGATGAGTAGGTGTCATAATCCTAGAAAATGGAAAGACGAAGTGTCACATGAAATTTTAGTCTGTATCTTTCTTATTTCTACCCCTCTCAAAACCTACCTGTCCTCCCCTTCCTGAGTCCCCTAAACCTAGCCTGAGTTTGTTGGTTCCATGACAGTGAAATTGGCATAGTTGGCAAAGTGTGAATAGAGGGATTGATAGAGGAACAGATGTGCCCCTACTCCCCCAGGTGAGCACTGGGCAAAGAAGTGGTTCAGCACACCAGTGCTGATAGAACTGAACAACCCTGGGGAGATGGTAGAATGCATGTGAAGTCAGTTTTTGAAATGCCTAAATAAAAAAGAGCTAGTAATGGTTTTATGGAAGATTTTCACTAAAATAGTTGGTATTTAATGGAGTACTAGGAATTTAACACAGCAAGCTAGTCTGAAGCCCACTGGGGGCATGTGCTGGATACAGGTGCAGGACTGGTTTTTTTTGGAAGACCAGGAAGGGATGATTTGGAGAAGCAGGTGGGGATAGTTTAAAAGAAGAACTGAAAAGAGAAAGTGAATGTATTCATTAGGACCAAGAATTGAAATCTACTGCCAGAAGCAGACACACACTGTTCAACACTGTTCAAATTCAGAAGCTGAGTGCAGTCCCAGACGTGGAGAACTGGGGTGGAGATGTCTGGGCACACTGAGGAGAGTAGTTCTGAAAAGGTGGGGCAGTTGGAGGAAAGCTCTTAATTGAGACTGAAAGGCAGAGAGGGAGGGGTCTGCAAGGGGGTAACCCAAAACCAGGGTCAGCACGATTCTCTGGATAGGACATGGGCTCAGTGAACTGCAAATACAGTTTTGGCGTAAGCTGGGCAAACAGCAACAGATTGTTTGTGAAGTCTCTTTGGTGAGAGGGGAAATCAGGTATTGTTCGGTGAAGAAGCGAGCACGTTTTGGAGTCCAGAGTGGCTCGTTGTGACGGGAAACAGACGGCAGCGAGAGCGGGGAGGCGGCCGCTCCTAAAGGCCGAAGGAGCTGTGGGAGCGAGTGCCGGGGCTGCTGCAGCCAGGCAATGGAGAGTGGGCTGCAAGGAGTCCCAGTGGCCAGTTCCTGCCGGTAGAGCCACGCCGCCTCAGGCCCCTCGTAGCATTCCCAGACCTCGAAAACGCTCGTTCGGTGCCTTGGGAGGAATTCTGGCAGCGACCGGCGCCCGCGGCGACACCCATGCTCGTTTCGTGACACTTGAAGTCACCATCGGCCGCGCTTCCTGAGTTCTCGAACCGTCCTCGAGCATCGGGCAGGGCAGGGCCGGGCCGGCCCGGGCAGGGCCTTGGACAGGAACGTGCCTCGACCGGAAGCGCTCCAGCGGGGGTGCCCAAGCTGGGTGGCGGGACAGAGCGCTTCGGCCGCGGCTGGCAGACGGAGGCAGTGCCTGGGGGGGTCACCCGAGGGGGGGAAGACCAGGAGCCGAGGTGAGGGGCTTGGGTCAGCGGTGAACTCCTGCCCCAGCCACTGGCAAGGAGCCCTGTGCTCATATCCCTGGGTTCAGAGCGATCGTGGGTGGAGGTTTAATGGGGCAGGGCCCAGATGATGGTTAAATGAGCAAAAGGCAGATAAGGACGGAGTTGAACCGCAGAAGAGCTGTGGATATCGCAGTGTAACTGATGCAGCAGCAAAACAGCCCTTAGCTCGAGCTCAGCCCTGGCTGCTGGGGAAAGGGGGGTCACAGCTGCACCTCTGCCCAACCTGCACAAGGAGAATCCATTGGGATTTGATGTGCTGCAGTCAGCGATGGACCTGTTCCATGGCAGGGTGCAGGCGTTAGGGTGCAGGGGGGCAGAAACCACTTGCGAGACTTTTACAGGCTGCCTCCGGTTGCCACAGTCTGAAGCAAACTGGTTCTATTGGTGCAGACAATAAAGAACAAAAGTGGGGCAAGTGGCTAGAGCCATTTGAAACCTACTGAATAAAACTGGGCTGAACTTCCCCCCCTCCAAATGCCCCACTCCTTGACAAGAGGTTAAATTCTACGGGGCTTTGGGGGTAGCAGGAGCTGCTGCAGTACCTGACAATAACCAATAAGGTATTGAGGAGGGGCAGGGCCGGGTAACACAATATAGTTGCAACAGTTGTTAGGCCCATTAGGTTATTGGAGAAAACACATACGGCTTTTGAGTACTTGCCCACTAAAAACTTGCTTCAGAAAAACAAGGGATGGGAGTGGAATTCACAGTTTCTGGACCCCTTAGTTCTCTGGAAGATGAACTCAGAGCCTACGGAAGACTGGGTCTACTGTACCTGCGGGACCTGTGTAAAAATGGAGTGAAGATTTGTCACTTAACCTTCATATTGTGGCATTTTCCAAAATGGACCATGAGGACCAGCGCGGCCTCTACTATGTTCTTTACCTCATTTAAAGAAATGAAATAGCGGTATTTGGATTGGGAAGAGGGAGCCCTTTCCCTCACTAGAGTGATTAAGGAAGCTGAGAAACTGCACATCACAAGATGTTATAGTACAGGGTCCTTTTCCCCTTCTGAATCCAATTCTTAATGGATCACTTCCTCCTCAGGGATTAGCTCCAAAAGCCACAGTTCAGAAATGGTATGCATACTCAGAAGGAATTAGTCCAACTGCTTCTGTTAAGAGAGGGTCTGGTCAAAGTCTCCAAATTGCAGCAACCCATAAATCTAGACCCAGGTTTCCTAAGTGAACTGTGTAAGCCTTCTCCTATTAAAAAGCACCTGTCAGAAACTCAGACACAGAGGGAGTACAATTTACCAATGCATCTGCTCGTTGAGTGGGATTAAGGCAGTATGGAGCAGTAGCATTAGAAATTGGCAGCAGGAGAGCAGTATAGAAAGAGTGAAAGTAGGCTCCGTTGACCACAGAAAGTGGTGGTGCTAATGCCATTTATGTTGGCTGATGAAGTGTCTCCTGGAGACAGGAAGATCCCAGCCTTTGAAGGTGGGATGGATGAAAGGCCACACATAGGTTAAAAAACCCTGCTGCAAAGTGGAACCAGCAAGTTGATCACTTAGCCCAAATCAGCATAGTGACCTGTGAAAAGGTAGACTGGGATCGCTTTAAGTGAATAGTTGCATATCAAGCAAGGCTACTCAGGCAAGGCAGACCTCTTTTGTTAGTTCTGAGGCTGGCCAGTGCCTGTGAAAACCAGTGAAGTGGTCCTCACAGCTTGCCCACAATGTTGGGTGAGAATTAAGACCAATCACCAGAACCAAGCCAGTGCCCAGCGTGTTATTGTCGTGGTTTAACCCCAACCAAGACAGCTTGTGCACTTACTCTCAGTGAGTGGTGCCAGGCTGGAAGCAATCGAGGCCCACGTTAGTCCGTCGTCCCCCCGCCCCTTCCCCAGAGGGATGGGGAGGAGAATCGAAGGAATGCAACTCCCACGGGCTGAGATAAGAACAGTCTGGCAACTAATGTACAATACGAATCACCACCGCTACCACCAACGACAACAATGATAAGAGAAAATAGCAAAGGAAAGGAGTACAATACCACGTGCCGAACCACCAGTCCGACCCGCCCGACCCCCTGTCCTTCCAGGTACCTCCCAGTTCCCCCCTGGCATGACGTGCTGTGGTATGGAATACCTCTTTGGTCAGTTTGGGTCAGGTGTCCTGTCTCTGCTTCCTCCCAGCTTCCCCTCCTCCCTGGCAGAACATGAGACTCACAAAGTCCTTGGCCAAACCAAAACATCATTTTTATCAGCTTTGTTCCCAGCCCGAAAGTCAAAACACAGCATTGCACCAGCTACCAAGAAGGAGAAAAATGACTGCTACTGCTAAACCCAGGACAGTATCCACCCCTTATTCCATACCATTCACGTCATGCTCAGATCCCACATTTTCAATATACCATCACTCTTATCTAAGTGCACTCTAATCCTAGTGCATGGGCCAGTCCCTATAAAGCTGCTGAGTCCATCTGGTCCATGATGTCAGGCTCCATCTCTTGTAACAGTCTTTCAGAACAGGAGAGGCCGCGTGCAGTATTGGGTCGTTGCCTGCTGATGCTGATCATTCCCTTACTGTAGAACTTGTCTGGTTCTGTCAAAGTTCACTCTCTGTTGGGATGATGGTTGAAGGGAAGTCAGGGCTAGTCGCTGGTGGCCTGAAGACATCTGGTTGATGGGCTATTAAAGTATTACACAGCAGGCAACAACATACAATTAAGTTCATTGGCTGTTTTCCCCTAAAATTAAATCCCCTTGAGGTACACATCGGACTTCCCCATCATCCCGCATTACCCACCAAGTGTATCCAGGTCCCTGAGCAAAAGCAATCCCACGAGTGGGTTTGCCTTTACTTGAAGCAGGAATAACCCAGACTGTCTTCCCCAGCAAATTCTTCATATGCACCACAGGAACTTTGTCCCCCTCTACAATATGTAAAAGTTCCAATTGGGCTGGGCCAGCTCTGTTGGCAGATCCTCTGGTGTTGACCAACCAGGTGGCCTTTGGTAAGTGTGTATCCCAATGCTTGAAAGTTCCCCCACCCATTGCTCTCAGTGTAGTTTTTAACAGCCCATTGTACCTTTCGATTTTCCCAGAGGCTGGTGCATGGTAGGGGATGTGATATACCCACTCAATGCCATGCTCTTTGGCCCAAGTGTCTATAAGGTTATTCCGGAAATGAGTCCCATTGTCTGACTCAATTCTCTCTGGGGTGCCGTGTCACCACAAAATGTGTTTCTCAAGGCCCAGGATAGTGTTCCGGGCAGTGGCGTGGGGCACAGCGTATGTTTCCAGCCATCCGGTGGTTGCTTCCACCATGGTAAGCACATGGCGCTTACCTTGGCGGGTTGGTGGCAGTGTGATATAGTCAATCTGCCAGGCCTCCCATATTTATACTTCAGCCATCGTCCTCCATACCAAAGAGGCTTTAACTGTTTGACTTGTTTAATGGCAGCACATGTTTCACACTCATGAATAACCTGGGCAATAGTGTCCATTGTTAAGTCCACCCCTCAGTCACGGGCCCATTTATATGTTGCATCTCTACCCTGATGGCCTGAAGTGTCATGGGCCCACCAGGCCAAAAATAATTCACTTTTATGTTGCCAATCTAAGTCCATCTGAGCCACTTCAATCTTAGCAGCTTTATCCACTTGTTGGTTGTTCTGGTGTTCCTCAGTGGCCCGACTCTTGGGTACATGAGCATCTACATGAGCATCTACATGGCTACCTTCACCACCAGGTTCTGCACCCGGGCCGCAATATCTTTCCACAGTGCAGCAGCCCAGATAGGTTTACCTCTACGTTGCCAGTTGCTCTGCTTCCATTGCTGCAACCACCCCCACAGGGCATTTGCCACCATCCATGAGTCAGTATAGAGATAACGTACTGGCCACTTTTCTCATTCAGCAATGTCCAGGGCCAGCTGGATGGCTTTCACCTCAGCAAACTGACTCGATTCACCCTCTCCTTCAGCAGTTTCTGCAACTTGTCGTCGAGGATTCCATACAGCTGCCTTCCATCTCCGATGTTTTCCCACAATACGGCAGGACCCATCAGTAAACAAGGCATACTGCTTTTCACTTTCTGACAGCTGATTATATGGTGGGGCCTCTTCAGCACGCATCACCTCCTCCTCTGGTGACATTCCGAAGTCCTTGCCCTCTGGCCAGTTCATGATGACTTCTAGAATGCCTGGATGACTGGGATTTCCTATTCGAGCTCGTTGTGTAATTAGTGCAGCCCATTTACTCCATGTAGCATCAGTTGCATGATGCGTAGAGGAGACCCTGCCTTTGAACATCCAGCCTAGCACGGGCAACCGGGGTGCCAGGAGGAGCTGTGCTTCGGTGCCAATCACTTCCGAAGCAGCTCGAACCCCTTCATAGGCTGCCAGTATCTCTTTCTCAGTTGGGGTATAGCTTGCCTCAGATCCTTTGTATCCCCGACTCCAAAAACCAAGGGGTCGACCTCGAGTCTCTCCTGGAGCTTTCTGCCAGAGGCTCCAGGTAGGGCCATTCTCCCCAGCTGCGGTGTACAATACATTTTTTACATCTGGCCCAGTCCAAACTGGTCCAAGGGCCACTGCATGAACTATCTCGTGTTTAATTTGCTCAAAGGCTTGTTGTTGCTCAGGTCCCCATTTAAAATCATTCTTCTTACGGGTCACATAATAGAGAGGGCTTACAATCAAACTGTAATTTGGGATGTGCAGTCTCCAGAACCCCACTGCACCCAAGAAAGCTTGTGTTTCTTTCTTATTAGTTGGTGGAGACATTGCTGTTATCTTGTTGATTACATCTGTGGGGATCTGTCTACGTCCATCTTGCCATTTTATTCCCAGAAATTGAATCTCCTGTGCAGGTCCCTTGACCTTACTTTGTTTTATGGCAAAACCGGCTTTCAGCAGGATTTGGATTATTTTCCTCCCTTTCTCAAAGACTTCTTCTGCTGTATCACCCCACACTATAATGTCATCAATGTATTGCAGGTGTTCTGGCGCTTGCCCCTGTTCCAGTGCAGTCTGGATCAGTCCATGGCAAATGGTAGGGCTATGTTTCCAGCCCTGGGGCAGTCGGTTCCAAGTGAACTGGACACCCCTCCAAGTAAAAGCAAACTGTGGCCTGCACTCTGTTGCCAAAGGAATTGAGAAAAACGCATTGGCAATATCAATCATGGCATACCACTTGGCTGCCTTTGACTCCAGTTCATACTGAAGTTCTAGCATGTCTGGTACGGCAGCACTCAAGGGTGGTGTGACATCATTCAGGCCACGATAGTCTATTGTTAGTCTCCACTCTCCGTTAGACTTTCGCACTGGCCATACGGGGCTATTAAAGGGCGAGCGGGTCCTGCTGATCACTCCCTGACTCTCCAGTCTACGGATCAGCTGATGGATGGGAATCAGGGAGTCTCGGTTGGTGCGATATTGCCACCCGTGCACCGTGGTGGTCGCAATTGGCACTTGTTGTTCTTCGACTTTCAGCAGCCCCACAACAGAAGGATCCTCTGAGAGACCAGGCAAGGTGGGCAGCTGCTCAATTTCTTCAGTCTCCAAAGCAGCAATACCAAAAGCCCATCAGTACCCTTTTGGGTCTTTGTAATACCCTCTCTTGAGGTAGTCTATGCCAAGGATGCACGGAGCCTCTGGACCAGTCACAATAGGGTGCTTTTGCCATTCTCTCCCAGTCAGGCTGATTTCAGCCTCCAGTACAGTCAACTCTTGGGATCCTCCTGTCACTCCAGAAATATAGATGGGTTCCACCCCTTGACAGCTCGATGGCATCAGGGTACACTGTGCACCGGTATCTACTAGAGCCTTATACTTCTGCGGGACTGATGTGCCAGGCCATCTGATCCACACAGTCCAGTAAATCCGATTGTCCCCTACCTCCACCTGGCTGGAGGCAGGGCCCCTCTAATAGTCATCACAGGATTGGACGCTTAAGTCATGTTGAAAGGGATTATTCTTCTTTATCACAGGAGCTGGAGTAAAATCAGCTCTTCCACTCCACCTGGGAAACTGCTCACCAGAGACTGAAGCCGTAGCTCTCATGGGACGATCAGTCTTGGCCTTTGCTCCTCTTTTCAATTCACTCACCCGTTCCTCCAAAACTGAAGTAGGTTTTCCATCCCACTTTGTCATGTCTTCTCCGTGATCCCGCAGGTAAAACCATAGGGTAGACCGTGGCGTACACCTCTTGTATCTCCTTTCTCGAACAGTGGGACGCCTTTTGTTAATAGCTGAAACGTGTTGGTACACGCGAGGAGTTGAATAAGTCAGATATATCGTCCCTCAATTGTTTGAGATCCTGGGACAGTTTTTCCACAGCTGAGATGGTGGAAGGGGTGAGATTGTCTTCGAACTCATGGAGTTTATGAACCATTTCATCCACTGTTAGTGGTACTATGTCATTCCAGGTTACTGTTGCCAATGAATGGTCATATGATGATGGTGCATTCCGTGTAAGTTTTTGCCACATGGGTTGTGTACATTCGACTTCATCTGGATCTATGGGTATATTCCCGTTATTCGGCTTGATGTGATAGATCATCTCTACGATGGCTGATTCTCTCAGAGACTGGATACCTTTGTCTATAGTAGTCCACTTGGCCGAACGACTCATAACATCGTCCTTGTATGGACACCTTTCTTTGGAGCTGGATAAGTCAGATATATCGTCCTTCAATTGTTTGAGATCCTGGGACCGTTTTTCCACAGCTGAGATGATGGAAGGGGTGAGATTGTCTTCAAACTCGCAGAGTTTATGAACCATTTCATCCACTGTTAGTGGTACTACGTCATTCCAGGTTACTGTTGCCAATGAATGGGCATATGATGATGGTGCATTCCATGTAAGTTTTCGCCACATGGGTCGTGTACATTCGGCTTCATCTGGATCTATGGGTATATTCCTGTTATTCGGCTTGATGTGATAGATCATCTCTACGATGGCTGATTCTCTCAGAGACTGGATACCTTTGTCTATAGTAGTCCACTTGGCCGAACGACTCATAACATCGTCCTTGTATGGAAACCTTTCTTTGACAGCTGCCAAGAGCCGCCTCCAAAGACTGAGGGACTTTTTCTGTCTTGCAATTGCTTTGTCAATTCCCCCTTCTCTAGCAAGTGATCCCAACTGCTTGGCTTCTGTACCTTCTAATTCGTGACCATCGGCCCCATTGTCCCAGCATTGGAGCAACCAGGTGATGATGTGCTCCCCTGGTTGACGGGTAAAATCTTTTCGCATATTCCGTAGCTCGGTTGAGGTCCGAAGTCGAGAAGTCACCTCTCCTTCTTCTTCTTCATCATGTGATGATGACTCCTGATCAGGTTCTGGATCGAGTAGTGAACACATTGTTTCTTCATCTTGCTTTAACCTTCCTGCCTCCTTTTTGCTTTTTCTCTTGCGTACAGGGGCAACCGATATTGGTACGAATTGGTCCTCTGGTTTAGTTGCAGTGGTTATCACTGTGGTTTGAGTAGAGATTGTACTTGTTGCTGGGGGTGATGTGGCTGCTGTACTTGGAGCTGGGATAGCTGCACTGTCTGTTGCAGTCAAAGTTTGAGTAGCTGCTGTACTTGTTGCTGGAGGTGGTGTAGCTGCTGTACTTGGAGCTGGAGTAACTGTACTGGCTGTTGCTTTGCCCTCAGATCCAGCGACATTTTTTTCCTTGTGAAGGTGCTGGAAAGCATTGAACATGGCCCTGTAAGCATAGGCCAAGCCCCAGCACGTTGCCATGATTTGTCCGTCTCTGGTATGGCCAGAATGACCACACACCTCATTTAAGTGTTTTGCTAATTCTTCTGGATTTTGCAGTTGTTCAGTGGTGAAATTCCAAAGTACTGGAGGGGCCCACTGACCTAGATACTTGCTCATACTGTCCCACACACCCTGCCACTCATGACTGTCCAGCCTCAGAGAAAATCTCTTGGTCCTCCTACTTCGTCGTTTAACCCCAGACAAGACCCAAACCTGACTCTGCTTAACTTTTGAAAACAGATGAAATAGTTGTGGGCAAAATACACTCTGTATACGTGCCAACATGGTGATCCCCATCACAATCAGCAAACAAGTCTCAACAGCATTAAGAGGCCATTCAAAACTCTCAAATGATGCTGTAAATGCTCTGGGGGGAGGACTGAGAGGGTAAAAGAATGCCTCCTTCACAGGTTGACCACCCGAGAAGGAGAAAGAATATGTGTAATTCCTAAGCACTTCTATTATATACCTCCCAAAGTATAAAGGTGGTGACCATACTGGGAACATAAGCCAGATAAGTTTCATGATCAATGATTCTATTGTATTACAAGTCATTATCATAAAGTACACTGAGACAAGAACTTTAGCCCAAGGGCCACACTTGAAAAACACTAATACAGCAAATACCAGATGGAAGTAAGGTACGATATCCTGAGACTGTGAGATCAAGAGGAACAACTTTGAGAGCCAATAAATCAGCATTGTGACGAGTGACTATTAATCCGGTCAGATCTGTTGTTATCTCAACCCCTTCGTGCCCCACGTTGGGCACCAAAAAGAACTGTCATGGTTTAACCCCAACCAAGACAGCTTGTGCACTTACTCCCAGTGAGTGGTGCCAGGCTGGAAGCAATCGAGGCCCATGTTAGTCCGTCCCCCCGCCCCCCTTCCCCAGAGGGATGGGGAGGAGAATCGAAGGAATGCAACTCCCACGGGCTGAGATAAGAACAGTCTAGCAACTAATGTACAATACGAATCACCACCGCTACCACCAACGACAACAATGATAAGAGAAAATAGCAAAGGAAAGGAGTACAATACCACGCGCTGAACCACCAGTTCGACCCGCCCGACCCCGTGTCCTTCCAGGTACCTCCCAGTTCCCCCCTGGCATGACGTGCTGTGGTATGGAATACCTCTTTGGTCAGTTTGGGTCAGGTGTCCTGTCTCTGCTTCCTCCCGGCTTCCCCTCCTCCCTGGCAGAGCATGAGACTCACAAAGTCCTTGGCCAAACCAAACCATCATTTTTATCACTTTGTTCCCTGCCCGAAAGTCAAAACACAGCACTGTACCAGCTACCAAGAGGGAGAAAAAAATGACTGCTACTGCTAAACCCAGTACAGTTATACAAGACAGAACTCTCTGGAACACCTGACAGACCAATTACATCAGGCCCTTGAACCTGTCCAATGCAAAAAAGTATTAATTTCTAAAGTAGTATTAGGATGGTCTATGTCTACATCTGTTAGTGCTACTACTGGAGATCATATGGTCCAGGTCTTTCTGGGAATGGTTCAGTGTTTTGCCCATGCCTCACTGTATCCAAAGTGATAATGGTTGAAATTTTACAGCCATGGTAGTGCAAGATTGGGCACAAGGAGAGGGTGTAAAATAGATGTTACATACATCATATTGTCCTCAAGCCAATGGTATAGTTGAGTGTTCTAATGGCCTAATTAAAACACATGCTGATGTGTTTAATTACACCCCAAACGGGATGCATGACTGTCACAAGCAGTCCTTATTGCTAGTAACCACTGGGGAAATTATGGGAAACAGAAGATTCAAGTGTTTCATCCTACTGGGCCATTGACAGGCAACACCTCCATACCTGGTGATCAAAGAGGTCAGTTCCGATTGAGATCCCATACGGCATATCTAGATGGTGAAACTACCCTCTGCTGGCATTGTGCCCATGACCCTGGCAAAATCCAATGCAGTATTGACCCAGGCCTGTATGCCTGGGAAGCCCTAGACAGGAGCAAGGAGACTTACAATATTAGTGCCTGAAACGTAATCCCTGACTTCTAACCCTAAAGATTAGAAGCTTAGTTTTGTTTCTTTATAGAACAGCACATGGAGGTGTGGGTCACCCCCGTGCTTCTGCTGGTGACAGGAGTAGTGGCCTGCATGAACTGCCAGGACCTCGTCACCAGACATATCAAATGCCAGGTCAGTGAGGGATGCAAGATGTAATTTTACCTCTCTACATGTCCCCAGTGGAGACATGGAGAGGAGTTTTGACATTTTCAGGGAGGGTCAATGCCCCACGAGTGGTGGGACTGCACCCCAAGAAGCCAGTGGGAAGTGTGGCAGGAAGCCTCAGCACTAAGCAAATGCATGTGTGTCGAGTTTTGAATCTGTTGGTAGAAGGCTATTGTGTTCCTATTCCAAAGTCTGTATTATGATGAATCTTATTATGCACACGATGAGGTCTGTGTTGGTTATGATAGCAGCTAAATAATTGAGAAATTATGATCCATAGTAAACATTAAGACTCACCAAGACTGTGCTTCCTTTTAAGTTTGGATGCAAGAGGTGACTGTACCCCCACTCCAAGGAAACCAAACAGTTGAATTATGACTGTGGTTGTGGGCTGGATTGTGTGGCAGCTACACCCACACTGACAATGCCCTAACAAAAGCTTCACTGTGAAAGCTTTGCTCCACTTGCAAAAGCCTGGGAAAACTCCTTGCACACGCAGCTCTTGTCCCACTCGTGGTGGTGGTCAGCAGGGACAGGGACAAGGAGGTTGGGGTCCTGAGCCAGTGGTCACTACATGACTGTATCTGACCACAGATGAGACTTGACTAGGGTATAAATGGAGTCCTTCCAGAGAGCCATTTGGAGTTAGTCCTCTTCAGAGCAGCAGTCAGGGACTCTCCCCTTGGGGTGGGATGCCATCCAACGTAACTCCTCAAGGTTGAGATCCCTCCCTTCATTCAGTAATTGTGTGTTTTGGACCAGTGGCCATAACGTTTGAGAATCAGCAGCGTGGTGACGAATCCATGTGACATCCCAGATCTGTAGCTGATGCAGGTGGAGTTTTGAGTTTCAACAATAGATTTCATGTAGCCTCCATTTATTGGTTAGGTAGCACTGACGTCTAACATGATGTTTGTTTTACACAGTTTGGAGACATTGCTAACTAAAATTGGTTTTCTGTTCTTGTTTATCTTTCTCTTCCTTTCTTCCAAAACAGTTGTAAATAGGTTTTAGGAAGAATCTCCACCTGTATTTGACACCTTTATAAAGCAGAATTTGACAAGCTTTATGAAAAGATATTCATGTGGCTGGTCACTGAAGTTATAATGTGGCTGCTAACACGTTAACAGCTAAGAGAGAAGTGCTTCATAACATCCTGTTTACAGGTTGATCTTATGATCAAACACCTAGGGAACTGGAAAATCTGACCTTAGCTATATCAGCTGTCTGGAACAGGCCCAGCTGTGTTCCTTGCAGACCTGGTGCTGGTGACTTCACAAAAGTCTATCCAAGTGGCAGCAGACAAGGCTTCCATTCCCCGGTCAGAAGAGGTTTGAAAGCAGAGCTTCAGAATTCTGGTTGCAGTGCCACCAAAGGCACATCGGCATCCTGCCCAAGGGAAGCAGCTAGTCAGCTGTGACATGTAGTGCACACTGTACCAGTGTCTTGTGCTGTGTCCCTGCTTATGGAGGTTCCTAGTTCATCTTAATGACATAGTTGTTTTCAGGAGCTGCTGCTGAGTAGTGGCGGGGTTTTTCTTCCCTTACTGTGTTTTTTTTTTTTCTGCTATAGACCATGTCTCCTGAATCAGATGAGCCTTTACATGTAGTTCCACCCTTGAAGAAGTGCGTCTGTCAGCTGTGCTCCTGTGGGTATTTAGTAGAGGCTGGGGGTGAAGGAACCTGGGGAGTGGTTACTTGGCTAGCATGCTGTACTGCTTTTGGGGACTGCACTGCTATTTACTGCTGTATGTTGCATATGAAAAATTATAAATGTATCTTTGAGCATTTTTAAAGCTTTAAAACAAAAAGTATTTTTTCCCCAATTCTGTCTGTCCAGCTAAGTGGTTCTTGGGTTGCTACTGCATGGAGAGTTCTGGATTAAGAAGTGACACCTAAGAATTTTGAGTTTCCTTTGAAGACCTGGCCTCAAATTCTAAGTGATATATGTAAAAACAGAAATGATACACCTGTGACTTCTTTAAAACTAGGCATTTGCTGCAAGGAATATAGTATTCATACTGTACAGACTTAAGATATGTATCCTGAAATACCATTCAGAAGCACTTGACCATTAAGCTTGGGAAATTGATTTTCTCATTAACTTCCTAATTAGGAGATTCTTCAGCTTCCTAAGTATAGTGAATTTTTGGGCTTCTGAAGTTAGGTGTGCTGGGTTATCATTAGTTGAAGTACACAGCGCAAATACCTCACTTTTACCTCCAGCGGAGAATATGTCATAATTTAGTGCAGCATACAGAGAAGTCAGATTTTATGTACTTTTGAAACTCAGCTGGTAAGGGTGAGCAAGGCTAAACCACATTTACAAACCTTTTTTTTTTTTCTTTTTTAACTTATTTTATTTTTTGTTTGTCTTGATTTGGTTTTGTTTTGTTTTTTTCAGATCATACTAATGCTCTCTTTTCAGCAATGCATATGTGCATTGCTTACAAAGGTATGATGAAGGGTTTGTAATGCCTTTCCCCAAGTGTAATATCAAATAGTAAAATGTTTGGTAGTAGCATGTCAAATAATGTGTAGCTGTAACAAAACAGAGATTACTGTAACTTTTGAATGATAACACAGAACTATTTGCAGTCTGTCTTGTATTGTTCTGGCAGTGTTGAAGGCCAGGTTGGACAGAGCCTTGGGCGACATGGGCCAGTGTGAGGCGGGGGGTGGGGATTGGAGCTAGATGATCTTATGGTCCTTTCCAACCCTAATCACTCTATGGTCCTATGATTCTATTTTTATTGAAAAGTAAAGCAAAAAAAAAAAAATCCATGTAATTGGCAGTTACTAGTTCATTAAGCATTGAAAACTGCAAATACAGTTGTCAGTGGATTTCTGCAAGTAATGGGAGAAATGATCTCAATTACAAGACGTAATGAATAGCAAGTCCCCTCATACATCACATCTGATGGTGTTTCTGTGTGGCACTGACTGACAGCAGTTTCTGGTAGGTGGAGTCATCCAAGAGGTGGATCTAATCCATAGCCATTCATTTATATACTTTTCCAGCAGTCTGACTATCACTTCAAGCTGCATGCATTTTAGTAGCTTGCACAGGAATACCAGTCTTGGAAACTTGGGTGCATCTTTTCACTGATGGAGATGATGTCATGTTGCTGAATGATGTCATCTCCCAGAGCAAGGGGATCTTTACATTCCTTTCTTGTCAGTTTCTGTTTAGAAAGAGAGTTGGCCACTGGAGTGTAACTTTCCCTTTTTATTTAATTATATTTTTTCAATAAAGTGGGCCTGTTTACATTGTGGCTTGTGCTGCTCATCTCCATCTTGATATCTTGAAGTCCCTTTGTAAAGATGTTTGGAAAAGGTTTTTCCTATTGTTTTGTTGTATTTCATGTTGTGAGGATTTCTCAGGGGTAAAATGTAGTAAACCGCTGTCATGTTTTAACCCCAGCTGGCAACGAAGATCCATACAGCTGCTTATGCATCCTTTACCCCCCTTCCTGCACAGGGAGAAGAACTGGAAAAAGATAGAATCTGTGGGTTGAGAAAATGACAGTTTAAAGATTGAAATAAAGTAAAATATAGTGATAATAATGACAGGAAAAGAGAGTAAGGAATAAACCCAAGGAAGGTAAGTGACGTACAATACAATTGCTCACCAAATGTCCTGTCTCTGTTTCCTTCCGGCTTCTTGTGCCTCTCCTCACTGGCAGAGCATGAAGGACTGAAAAGTCTTTCATCAGGACTTTTAAATGCTACTGAGTGACAACTAAAACCTCTATGTGTTCTCAGACTAAAACCAAAACACAGCACTGCACCAGCTACTAGGAAGAAAATTAACTGTATGCAAGCTGAAACCATGACATGGGAAGAGAACTGAAAAGGTAAAAGTGAGAAAACTTGCACATTGAGATAAGTGCAGTTTAATAACTGAAATAAAATAGTATACATTTTTTTTAACTGAAAAGGAAAATAACAGAAATAAAACCCAGGAAAGACAGGTGATGCAGATGCAGACAATTGCTCACCATCAGCTGACCAATGCCCAGCTAGTCCCCAAGCAGCGGTCCTCTGATCAACCTTCTCCCTACTTTTATTGCTGAGCACGATGCAATATGGTGTGGGATATCCCTTTGGTCAGTTAGGGTCAGCTGTCCAACTCTTCCTGCACCTTCAGCCTCCTCTCTGGTTGGTTGATGTAAGGAGCAGAAAAGGCCTCAGGAATAACTAAAACATCCCTATGTTATCAACATTGTTTGCAGCACAAATCCAAAACGTAGTCCCTACCAGCTACTAAGAAGAAAATTAACTCTATCCCAGCCAAAACCAGTACAAACACTTGGTGCTGAGTGGCTGCACCTACAACTAGTTCTGGTGGGAGTTAATAAGATACTTTTGCTTCAGAACTGGTTTATGAGCTTGGAAAAGGTCTGTCAGAATGGATCTATCTTCAAAACACGGCTTCTGTGAAAGGAGTGCATCCCTTTGGAAAGCACTGAAACTTCAGCAACTTTGTTAGAATAGTGGAAATATAACAACCTGGAAATTTCAAACTGTGCAAGTCTCCTGAGATGAGAAGTCCTATGCAGCACTTGTGGGATCACTTTTCAGCACTTTATGATACCATTTTCGCAAGGACATCTAGTCTAGAGTGATAGTTTTCATGCAGACCAAACACTGAAAAGCTCAAGAAGAACTGAGCAAGAACTGAGTAGAATTTTTTCCATGGGTTCTGTTTCTTTTATTAATTTTAATGAAATTCTGGCTTAAGTTAAAACCAACTTCTAAAAAACTCTGTGGGATTTCTTTTAGCAGATATGAAAGATGCTTAAGGCTTCATCATTTGAGCTGTATTGGAAATAGTTTTTAATGAACTAGCAAATGCATGTCTTGAAAGAGCTTTAGTAAAGGCCAGAGTTGGATTCAGTTCAACTAAAACAGATCTTATAACCCTAATGGAAAATTTCCTTTATTCCTACAGAATAAACGAATTGATTTTAAAAGCAAATATATAAATGCAGAGACTATGCTGGAGACCGTGAATGCTTTGATTTCTGTTCTGGCAGTCCTCCTAATAGTAACTGGCAATTTCCTACATATTACTTTCCCACATTGCTACCTATTACCAGTTCAATCCTTTATTACTACGCATGAGTAAAGTGCAACAGAATTAAACCCCTGTTTATAGACATTACAGGTTTTGAGCACTGCAAGACAGAGGTCCTATGTTTTTTTCCAGACAATTTTGCAACACTTCTTTTTCTGTTCTCTTTCCATGCATTATTCATAGAAAATGTGTGTGTGGGGGGGTTATATAAAATACATTCAGTTTGCAAAAGGCAGCGTTCAGACTGATCACATCTTCAAAACGCGAGAAGAGATTGTGGCATCTGGTCATTAGATGGCATTGTTGCATTAGGTCTTTACAGTGCTGGTGTAAGTTGATTTATCTTCACTGTCTATATGCTGTTGACTCCAACATTCAGTCTATATAATGTTGAAATTATTGTAGGGGGTAAGTAGGAATCAAAATCAAGGTTTAGAAGTATTTTCTAGATTTCTGTCATATTGAACACATCAAACTTTTAAAGTGTACTTCACATTAAGTAGTCAAAGGAGATACTTCAAAGACTCTCAGTAATTTTCATGTTTCAAGGAACTTCAGTTCATCAAGAGCTAGTTATGGTTGGATTAAAAGGGCTAAAGGACTGCAAATTGCTGATATCTTTCTGCAAGATATTCTAAGCATCAAAACTAATACCACAATGTACTTGAAATAATTTTCTCATCTGTATTATTTAGCCTTGACATGAGTTTGGATATGTTACAGTGAAGAATCTTCAGTTCTTCATTCTGAATATGGGAATAAGTGATTTGGGCATGTAAATCCTGTATCTCCTCTTCAAATTACCGTGTGCTGGTTTCTCATGTCCCAGGACTTGCCACTCTGTGAGGAGCATTTCCCAACTGCATGTGTTTAGTGCAAAGAACAGTCAAGAGTCAAGACTAACTGGTAGGAGAAGTTAGTGGAGTGATGTCTGTTTATCCTCTTGCAGTTCTGGCTTGGTTAAAGCAACCTTGGTTTGCCTGTTTAGTATTGAATTCTGCCTTTCCTGACTTTATGTGTGTTTTGCTTCTCATATTTACAATGCATTCAAATAGATGGCTTCTAAAGCATATTTTAGGATTGCTGCTTTATTGTTATATTTTTCTAAGTAAAATAACAGCTACTAAATGCTGAAGTGCCCTTTTTCTTATGACAGTCGCTATCAAGTGAAAGGGGTTTGTGAAAAGGATCCTTACTCCCTATGAGAGCACTAACCTATTTGTTTCTCTCAATGTAATATTAATTGCACAAGCAATTTCACATTTCCTTACTGTGAAAGAAAAGGCCAAGATAATGTCAGCAAGCAAGAACTGGTTGTTTTGTGATTGTTTTATATCCTGAACTTTTTACCAGAAGATGGCAGTAGGCTGATGTTAGTCACAAGTGTTTCCACTGCTTACTGTTAGGTAAATGTGGAGATACTGTGCTAAATACATTGAACCAAATTGTTTACCACAGTTCACAGGGAGAATCTGGGCGTTGCAAGGCATTGCATGTCAAGCAGTTTTGTGGCTTTCTAGGTCTGGCTGGCTGCTGGCCTGCAAATCCTCTGCTAGTTCTGGCCATTGTTCAGTGGTGTGTTTTCATTTGACACTCTTTCAAGAGCATTTATTTTGGAAGAAAAATCAAAGCAAGTAGAGCTGTTGTTTAAATGAATTTGCATTTGTTGCATATTGCTTTTCAGTTCAGGAAAATATTTGTTTTCCTAGAATTAGTTTTCCTGGCGATAAAATTCAGCTAAATGTAAATGTGTTTTCTGTCACAGACAGCAAAAGTGGAGAAAGGGCTGGAACTGATACTGGATGATGCAGAAAAACATCTTGTTTTCAGTGAAAAGCCTACGTAAATATTCATTAAAAATGTGGAGCTCAGCAGCTCTTGCAGATGTTCTGTGATATCTCTAATGAACAAGAAGCTATGTTAGTCAGAGGAACAAAGATGTTTTTTACCCTGTAGCTGTAAATTAATATTCACTATAGTAAATGTTCAGCATATTAACAAGCACAAAATGTCAGTTAGATACGTTTATGATTTTTCAATTTTCAGTGCATTCAGATATTGCAAAATAACTTCGCCATTGATATAAAACTGCTTCTGAAGAATGTTAAGAAAGGAAAATGCAGGTGATTTTCTTAGCTGAGGATTAAACTACCACATCCAACCAATGTGACCCATTGCATCATAGCTTGATAAAACTTAATGCCAAACCTTTGGATTTCCCTATGTGCCTGAGTTCCTTTAAGGTGTTTTAATACGAACAAACATGTAGAAGAGGTTAATCGGCCTAAGGTCACTTTGGCTTTCCCAAACCCAGTTGTCAGCTGACAGAGACAAACTACAGACTGAGCCCAAGATGCCACCATCTAAATATTATCTGCAGTTGCCACTTGCTTCCATGTGCTGATTCCTAATCCACATCCATAACATGCCTGTGCTGTTTTTAATGATCTGTTTACAGTAAGACATGCTAACAGTTCCAAGACAAACAAGCAAAAGTAATAAATGGAAATTCTTCGAAACTGTGTCTCTCAAGCGAGCTCTTTACCTGTGGAAAATTTGATGTTTGATTTTGTAAGCTAAACTATACCTAACTCCACATCAACAACAGGGCTAGAATTATCTCCTACAGGAAATGGTAATTAGTGTTTCCTTGCTTTTGAATGGTTCATTTTGCACCTTTGGTTCCATTAATTGTAGTTAAGATTGAAGTATTATTTGTAGTGGTTAAGAGGAGTATTACACCAGGAAACTTTATGCTTTTCCAGGTGTATTTATGAAAAAAATAATCACAATGTCAATATCAAAATAGTTCTTTCAGTATGCAAGGTGTCAGAATTTTATTCATTCCTGACATTCAGTTAGCTTAAGATTTGCACTTGCATTCACAGAAGACACAAGTGATGGGGCTTTCAAGTTTGTCTGGTAACCAGCTTTGCACAAAACAAAAGCCAGGAATGAAAGATGTCAAATTTCAAACATTCATGTATATTTTTATCATAAATCTTATGCAGACTACTTAGCATAAAAGACTGAGCAGAGATGAACTTTCAGTCTGTTATATTTGGTTTTCAAAGGGACTGAGTATCTCTGGCAAGGGAGCTATCGTTAGATTGCATACCTGCAAATCAATGCAGTAGTGTAATGGGATTTAACATGCCAAATACACAGTGTATATTTTGCCAGGTTTTTCTACAACTAGTACAACTTGCCTAGTTATATAACTAAATTGATCACTAAAAGCAAAATCTAGATTTCCAGAGTGGCCATTCTTCCTAGCAGTTCGACAACCTTTCTTCCTTCACTCCTGCTTCTTCCTTCCCACTTAAGTCCTGTCTATCCTTTTACCTGTGATGGCTTTTTGTAATTCCCTCTAATTCTTTGATACCCCTCTACCCTGTCTGTCCTCTTGTCTAAGGCCAGGCGGTGCCTTTATTGTCCTCGAAGGTAGTTTCAGCCTCCCCCTAAGCACATATTTTCTCTCTGGTTTCAGGTTCCTCTTTGCTGCCTCCAGCTACCAGCATCTTTCTCTTATCTCTTTATACATCTGAGAACATCTGCTCTCAGCTTGCTTTTTTCCCTCCACACACCTGACTTCTGCAGAGACTTTTCTGATGGGAAACCTTCAGGAACTGTGTTTTCAAGGTTAATGAACAAGGTGTGACTTCTGACATCCTAGCTGGCTGTCAGATGGGCTGGAGGAGGTCCTTACTGTGCTCACAAATTATTTATGTTGCCACAGCTTGCTTCTTCAAAATATAAAAACCCGAGAGAAAAGCACCATTGTGTTTCCTACTATTTAGTCTCTCTCCAAAAAAGCTGATTGTGTTCTTTTTTGTAACTCTGGAAATATGGAAGCCCACCTATCAACATTGAAAAATGACTAGCTGTCCATTTTTCCATGGACAACTTTCAAGAATTTCAGGATTTCTGACAGCCTCCTTGTGACTGGAGTTCTTTTTTACAGAGAACAGCTCAACAGGAAACTAAATTTTTCCTGATGCATTACTTACTCCGTTTGATGTTTTTTCCCCATCAAAAGTTTTTTATGGCTTAAGAACTTCCTTCCTGCCAAAGCAAGGTGACTGTCTCTTTTAGTAGCCAAAATCTGCCTGCAATTCTCCAACCTAGACGTACTCCTAGAGTAGCTTGTGATGTTTCCATGCTGCTTATATTGTCAGACTGTATTGCCATGTTGCTAACTAGACTTTTCCCACAGCATTTCAGGTTGCAAATGTAATACAAAAGTAGAAGGACCAGAAAACTGCCTTTTCTTTTTTATTGGGAGTGACAAACTTAATGTAGGAGTGAGGGGGTTGCTTGTAAATACTCCTCTCCCCCTCCTCTTCCTTCTTGGCTTGCATTATGCAGAGTGTATTAGAAATGACATAGATCACCGCAAGATGTTGGAGACCTTCTGGCAGAGTTTTATCAGCACTCATACTTCCTGAAAGCTGGAGCAGTTGCTGAAAACATGATTTTTGGAAATTGTTTTGCAGAAGGCTTCATCTTTGCTAAGACAACAGGTTTAGGTCTTGTTAAAGACTTATTTCCCTCTCAAGTACTCCTGTTATACACCAGTTTAAATCTACTGCCTGCAAAGGAACAGCTCATTTCTTCAGGGCTTCTCTCCAGCCTCTTGTCCCCCAGTTTGTGTGTCTTATGAGGATTAACGATTCCAGGTGCAGAATCCTGCACTTGCTCTTGTTGAATTTCATACAGCTGGTGATTGCGCACCTCTCTAGTCTATCCAGATCACTCGTTAAAACCTCTGTGCCTTCAAGGGAGTCCACTAGATTCGGGTCATTGGCAAACTTAAAGTGCATTTAACTCCTGTGTCTAGATCATTTATAAAAACATTAAACAGCACATACAGCCTGATGTGACCCCATTTACTATAACTCTTTGAGCATGACGTGCCAGCCAATTGCTCATCCAATGTATTATGGACTTGGTGTATACCATTTTATCCCTCCTCAAAAGGGCTGATTGTGTTCTTATTTTATAACTCTGGAAATATGGAAGCCCAGCTATCAACAGGGAAAAATGACTGGCTGTCCTTTTAACTTGAGCCCTCTGGGCCCTTCTTATCTTCTTGTGCTAGTTTGGAAAATGATACATTATATGAAAGTGTGCTCTTCAGTGTAGACTGGAGGTTATCTGTATAAATTTAGGTAATCAGACATCTGCTGATCCTAGATTGCTCAACATGTAATTTAATGGATTAATGCAAAGTATAGAAGCCCTTTTAAATGAGTAATTTGTATCTGGACTAGATGTAGCACTGGAAAGCATACATCCAGTAGGGAACATTGGAACTCTGGCAGGAATGATGTATGAGGCATAAAACTGGAGCCCTCCTCCTATCATTGTAATTCCTGTGGGGTGGTTCCTGAAGTCATTAATCAGCAACCTTCGCATTGACTCTAGTGAGTTTGACTCAAACCAGGAAGGTACATAAACTGTAATGTCTCTGGAAAGAAACCTGAGGGTGGAATCCCAAACCTCTCTTTGATAGAATGAGCCTTGCCCACCCTGCTCTGGCCTGGTCCCAGTGTGAGAAGAAGGAAGTCACCAGTGATAGATAATCTGTGGTTCCAGTAAGAAGGGAGCTTCCTCAGAAACTCTGTTTTCACTGTCCTCTTTTTGGTGCATGTTATGGAGGGGTCTTGCAGTATCCATACTACATTGCTTTCAGAAAGAGAAATGGGCAGAGCAGGGCTGCCCAAGCATGAATGAACAGAGACTCCAGACTGTCGCCCTTTAGCTCACAAGTAAGCTCAATATGTGAGCAAAGTAAGATAGTAAATTTATGAGAAATGGGACAAAAGGGACAATAGAGTTTCTACTCCAGCACAATATGTCACAGTTGGCTGTATCTTTAATTAAGTTGTTTTTTATTTCATCCAGGTGAACTTGCTTTTTTTAGGCTGTTTTTGTTGGCTTCCTGGACTTTTTTGACTGCAGGCTGTTGTAGTAGACAGGAACAGTCATTTCTGCAGGTTATGCTTTTGCACTTTAAATGCTTAAGGCTGCAGCACTCATTGCAATGCCCATTCGTCCACTATTTTGTAGTTGCAGTCTGCAGCTGACTTACGCAATAAGGTATTATTAATCAGCTACCTGTGAGTCACTAACTCCTGTGCTGTTTTTTAACCCTTGCAGATGTCACCGTTGTCCACACCTCCCCTCCAGGCCCTATGACAAGACTGAGAAGCCATGCATGCTGTCAGAGTACAAGGAGCAATACCCCCCTCATCCCATCACTGCTCCTGAAGACTCATTTAAGCCAAAGGCAGTGTACAAGGTGGCAGACATACACATGGAAGGCATCTCAACTACAAAGTACGAAAAATAGTGAAAGACAGTGTCTTAGATAATGTGTGTGAGAGGGATGAGTAATAGAGAAAAGAAAAATCACTGGTTTTCATAAGAGGAGGCTGAAAAGACCAATGTTATGGTTGTACAAACCCTCATGAGGGCTCTCTGAAGGAGGGATGAAGATCTATCTGAGGACAGTTTGTATGGAGGCAAGCAGCTGTTTTTCTTGCACTTCTAGAGACTGAGAAGCGATATGATCAGAGGATACATGGGCCATAGAAGCATAGTCATGGTCTTGGATTTTGCTGATTTTCTGTTTTGGTCTGTGAAACCAGCAGAAATATTATCTGGGAAAGTATGGATGATCTCTGAAGACTGTTTTTCTTTCGTTGTGTTTTGTGTGGCACTTTGTACACTGTTAACATGCATGACTGGTTTCTGAGGAGGTGTGAATATGGTAGAGCTTGATGATTGGAAGGGATGTGGGTGTTTTCCTCAAGGCAGTCATTGTGGATTGTTGAGCTGTTTCTGCTTCTCAGCCGTGTTGTTGCTCAGTGTTGGGGTTTAGCAGAAATCCTTACACTTGCACTGTGCCAATTTCGCTTATGGAAGTAACTTCTGAGGCTCTTGCTGCTGGCAGAGTGATGTGCCAAGTACTTGTCGACAGAAGGAGCTCATAAAAATAGGAATCTGATCCATTAATATGACTCTGAGAGCTTCTCTTTCTCAGACAACAGCTGCTGCCTGATCTAGATGTTTACTTCTTTGTCATCACATCCACAGTCATGAGCAATATCACTCTTGCCTTTGCTGAACTGAATTAGAGACCTAGGAAATGCCAATGGCTATTAGTAAAGTCTTAACAGCTAACACCATCCATTTCTCCTCATAGAATTATAGAATCATTTAGGTTGGAAAAAATCCTTTAAGATCATTGAGTCCAACTGTTAACCTGACACTGCCAAGTCCACCACTAAACTACATCCCTCAGTGCCACCTCTACAAGTCTCTTAAATACCTCCAGGCATGTTTACTCAACCACATCCCTGGGCAGCCTATTCTGATGATTGACAACCCTCCTGATGATGAAATTTTTCCTAATGTCCAATCTGAATCTCCCCTGATGCAACGTGAGGCCATTTCCTCTTGTCCTATCACTTGTTACTTGGGAAAAGAGACCAGCATCCACCTTGCTACAGTCTCCTTTCAGGTAGTTGCAGAGTGATAAGTTCTCCCCTCAGCCTCCTTTTCTCCAGATTAAACCCCCTTAGTTCCCTCAGCCATTCCTCATCAGACTTGTGCTTCAGACCCTTTCCCAGCTTTGTCGTTCTTCTCTAGACCTGCTCCAGCACCTCAATGTCTCTCCTGCAGTGAGGGGCCCAGACTGAACACAGGATTCAAGGTGCAGCTTCACCAGTGCTCAGTACAGTGGATGACCACTGCCCTGGCCCTGCTGGCCGCACTATTTCTGATATAGGCCAGGATGCTGTTGGCCTTCTTGGCTGCCGGGCCACAAGCTGGCTCATGTTCAGCTGTCAGTCAGCATCCCCAGGTCCTTTTCCACTGGGCATCTTTCCAGCCACTCTTCCCCAAGCTTGTAGCATTGCATGAGGTTGTTGTGGCCCAAGTGCAGGACCCCGCACTTTGCCTTGTTGAGCCATTGACCACAGCCCGTTGATCCAGCCTGCCCAGATCTCTCTGCAGAGCATTCCTACTCTCCAGCAGATCAACAGTCCCACCCAACTTGGTGTCATTCACAAGTTCACTGAGGGTGCACTCAGTCCCCTCATCTAGATCACTGATATAGATATTAATCAGAACTGGCCCCAGTACTGAGCCCTGCGGAAGACCTCTTGTGACTGGCTGCCAACTGGATATAATTCCATCCATGACCATTCTTTGGGCTCAGCCATGCAGACAGTTTTGTACCCAGCAACAGTACACCCATCCAAGCCATGAGCAGCCAGTTTCCCCAGGAGAATGCCATGGGAAATGGTGTCAAAGGCTTTACTGAAGTCAGTAGATGACATCCGAGATTGAAAGTGGCTTGGTGAGTACTTCTCAAGCTCCCTCATTACCCATTCTGACATGGAAGATCTCCATTCCTGCTACCTCTGCCTTTTTAAGAGTTGTCAATTTAAACATGGCTGATGAATTCTGAAATGCCCAATTTACTCACATTTGGGATGCTTCTGCCTATGTGGGAGCTTTCAGCAATCACCAAAAGGATCAGAGAGTTTCAAAGAGCAGACTTCGCTTCTGTATATGCCTTCCATCTCCAGGATAAGCCAAAGCAGCTAGACATCTTTGTATCTGCTTACAATTAAATCTTGGGGTCACTGGTGTCCTCTTAAAACAGGTGGTGAGGGCAGCGGCCATGTAGGGTCTCTTAAGGAGCCCTTGGAAACTTTCTGTTCAGTCAGCAAAACTCTCCTTGCTCAGACAAACAATAACTGTTACTCCTGGAGTTCAGTAACTTCTAAAAAGCAGACTAGTAAGAATGTGCAGAAAGTACTTACACATGCTTCTTCACAGTATGCACTCTACCAAGTGTAAAACTTGCCTGCCCGTGTTGGAGGAGAAAACCCGAACGGTTAGCCATCATATTACAGGTTTTGGTGTCCTCTGGTTAATGACAGTAAGAAAATGCACCAAGAGTGAAAGTACCAAGGCCTAGAAGAAAAGTATCACCACCCAGGTTCCAGTATAGGCTGAGGAATGACCTGTTAGAGAGCAGTGTAGGGGAGAGGGACCTGGGGGTCCTAGTGGCTGACAGGGTGTCCATGAGCCGACACTGTGCCCTTGTGGCCAAGAAGGCCAATGGCATCCTGGGGTGTATTAGAAGGGGGGTGGTTAGTAGGTCGAGAGAGGTCCTCCTTCCCCTCTACTCGGCCCTGGTGAGACCTCATCTGGAATATTGTGTCCAGTTCTGGGCCCCTCAGTTCAAGAAGGACAGGGACCTGCTGGAGAGAGTCCAGCGCAGGGCAACTAAGATGATTAAAGGAGTGGAGCATCTCCCTTATGAGGAAAGACTGAGGGAGCTGGGTCTCTATAGTTTGGAGAAGAGAGGACTGAGGGGTGACCTTATTAGTGTATATAAATATATAAAGGGGGAGTGTCACAAGGATGGAGCCAGGCTCTTCTCAGTGGCAAACAATGATAGGACAAGGGGCAGTGGGTACAAACTGGAACACAAGAGGTTCCACTTAAACTTGAGAAGAAACTTCTTCTCAGTGAGGGTGACAGAACACTGGAACAGGCTGCCCAGGGAGGTTGTGGAGTCTCCTTCTCTGGAGACATTCAAAACCCGCCTGGACATGTTCCTGTGTAACCTTATCTAGGTGTTCCTGCTCCGGCAGGGGGATTGGACTAGATGATCTTTTGAGGTCCCTTCCAATCTCTAGCATACTGTGATACTGTGATACCTATTACAAGGCTGCTAAACACTCTGGTTCTGTGTGGCTAAACTCAAGGAGGGTGAATTGATGGAGTGTATGAAAATAACTGCACGAACTGTGAGACCAGCAGACACTGAGTTGTTACCAGTCATTTCTAATAACACTTCACTGAGTGTTATGTGTTATACCGTGACAGCAGACACCCTTGGTAAAGCCTAGGAGTTGCAGGCAGTACATTTTTTCATGTCATCTTGGATGCACGTTGCCACTGATTTATCAGCAGATTAATCTCTCTTCTGTTATTTCCACTGCAGGTTCTCCTGCTTCACAATAGTCAGTGTGGGAAAAGGTGCTCCCACTGCCAGAAAGCTCTTGGTCACACAGTGAAGAATTGAACACCTGTGATCTGTTACTTGCCCCTAGTACAGCCTTGGCTGTTTCAAACACGGGATTGTGCAGTGTACTGCGAATGGCTTGGGAAAGAGCCTCTCTGTTACTGGGCACTCCTGCTACTAAGGATGTGATGTGTCTTGTATTCTTGCCTTTTCTTGGCCTCTCTTAAAAAGTACAGTGGCTTTAAATTGCTGACAAAAGTATGCCAAGGGGCTGCAACAAGTGTGACATCTACATAAATACCTCTTGATGCTCATGTATTTTTTTTTACTTCTGCATTTCTATTTTCACACCTATACCTGATACTTTGCAACGTAAATTCTATTCTGCTTGACACAGACTTTTGATGAGAACCTTGTTTATTTACTAAAATACGTAACTAATACAGTATTTTCAAAGGCTCGGTCTTTTGCCCACCCAGCATCACTCCAGATGTGAAGTGCAATATTAATATTAGAATAGCTCCTTTACTGATGATTTCTCCTGGCCAGCTGCCAGTGGTGTAAATGAATCAGTGGAAAAGTACTCTGACATTAGAGATTGAATTCACTAGTGCCAGGCAGCATACTCTCTGCCCTATATCAGAGGATGTGGGCAGTAAAATAGATTCAGGTTAGTGAATGTTGGGGTTATTTTCTTCTCTACAGTGTTTCTGTAATGTTTTGTTGAGCTGTTTAAGTAGCACTGCTCTAGTATCATATAGTGCTACCTGAGAAAAAGCTGACTTTCTGACCGTGCTGTTGTTTCTTTCCTTAACTGATGTTTTGCTGTAAGACTGTTTTGCTGTTACCTATCCATCCTGGGCTGAACTGTTGTACATAGGGTATCTGTAAAGGCTATTGTTGCCTCTCTCATAAGCTTCCTCTACATACTAGATAGCCTTGTATAATTATTGAGCTTTTAAAGAGAGTAATAACTTCAGGTGTCATGGCACTGTAGAACATAGATAGCTTTGTATAAGGCCATCAACCTCACTGGATGGAAAGAAGGGAGAATCTGAGTTGCCTGAGGTTGTCCAGAGCTGCCCCTGTTCGTTTCTCAGAGTCCAGCCTTCCAACTGTGAAAGGATTATGTGTTTCATTAACTGCTTGATTCCTGTCACAGCTTTCTTAGGCTGTGGAGATAAGAGGCAGTATTAATTTCTTTGTGGGTACAGAAATAGATATTTTTTGTTTGGTTTTTTTTTTCTTTAAGACGAAGGACATAATAAAATTATTCTTCACAGGAGAGATTACATAGCTCAGAAAGCGTCGCCATGGAAACATTTATCACCTCAAAAGCATGTCAAGAGTGATGAGACTATGGATTGCACCACCACTATTAAACAAGATTATAACTCCTACCCTATCTCTCAAGTACCTCCACGCTTACCCTGTGAGATGAAACACATCCCCAATGTCAAGATGAATACAAGAACCACTTATGAAGGTATGTGCCCTTGCAGCTTCTTTCAGGACTTCACCATAGCTTCATTTCTGAAAAGGACAGATTAAAACACAATGTCGTTGTTACTTCTTCTGTCTATATATGCAAACAAGCTGGTCAGGAACCTCACAGCCACAAATTGCTGGGAATACAGGACTGTATTAATGGTAGCATTGGGATCTTTCTGAGTTCATAACCTCTGTATGTCTGACGTGTGCAGGCATCCTAAGTAGAAGGAGGGCCATATGAACTCCTGCAAGTGGGTCCAGCAGCATCATCTTTAGGATATAGTGAACATTTTCTTGGTATACTGCAGGTCTGGTCCACAGTGTCAGTGGCAGCCACATCTAAAATATGTAGAATTTGCTAGATCTGAGAAGGTCATGAATTATGGGACCCTTTTTGTATATGCTACAGAGTTAATCTGTGGATGTACAAGACATGTATATGGCAACTATAGACACACAGAAGTTCCACACAATTATCCAAAGCACTCAAGCTCTGCTCCTGTTAAAAGAGGTTAACAGTGCATCCAGCCATGCCATTGTTTCTCAGTATCAGCGACTTGGTGTACTTGGTTTGACTTTGTAAGGGCTTTGTTCCTTCCTCTCCAAAGGCATGCATTCTCTTCTGCATGCACTGGGAGAAGATTTTCAGTTACCCTGTTATACTAGCAACTGTGCTAGTTTTGGTAGTAAGTCCTAAGTAGAAAATCAGAGGACTTTGCATCTCCTCTGCACACCTTCCCACTACCTAATGTTGCTAGGCAGATAGCATTTGTGTATTTCTTAAAATAATTTAAAGTTATCATATTTTATTTTAATTTTATCATGTTGTGCAAATATAAAAGCTTCTGATTGGTGCTCGCATTGAGATTTGTCCCAGTGGTCAGAAACACTGTTTTTTTTCTTAAAACTCAGAATGGCACAGGGATTAAAGAAATAAAAGTTGTGTGAATCCAGTGTTAAAATTGGGCCAGCAATGAAAATGCAACAGCATAAACTAGAATGTTTATATTAAGAACACAGGAAATATCGTGCCTTTAGAATTACTTGAGTCATGAGGACTATGACCCACAGGTGCAAAATACCCATATTTACACAATTTTGAACACTTTGTTTTGTGTAGGCAGTGTTGCCAGATGGTATTCATTGGAATAGCTTCAGGGAAGCCAATAGAAAAAAAAGCTGCTTTGCTCAAGCAGAGGATCTTTCCTTATATGTTTAGATTTCCTTGACTTTTTTGTATCTGAACCAGATGCCTGTCTTTCTCTTTTATCAGTGTTTAGGTCAGCACCTTAGATGTTACTGCAGAACTCTAATAAAATGTATCACAGCCACATTTGGTTATAATTTGCAGTATTTTTCAAAAAAATGCAAATGGAAATCTTTGTCCAAACCCCCTCAAAGATCAAATTGCATACTGAAAGAATTCCGCTTTAAAGGCCCTAGTTCACAAAAAAAGACAACTTTTCATAGTTCTGTTCTCTATTAGGTTATACTGATTACTGCTCAAGCATGAAATTTTAAAACATGCTTTTCAACTAATTCTCATAACTCAAATATTTAAGCAGCATAGAAACCTGTGCTGCATTGGTACTAAAGCACCTTTCCTACTGCGTTGTTATACTTGTCCTGGGTTTAGCAGTAGCAGTCATTTTTTCTCCCTCTTGGTAGCTGGTGCAGTGCTGTGTTTTGACATTCAGGCTGGGAACAAAGTTGATAAAAATGATGTTTTGGTTTGGCCAAGGACTTTGTGAGCCTCTTGCCCTGCCAGGGAGGAGGGAAGCCGGGAGGAAGCAGAGACAGGACACCTGACCCAAACTGACCAAAGAGGTATTCCATACCACAGCACGTCATGCCCAGGGGGGAACTGGGAGTTACCCGGAAGGAGAGGGGGGCTGCCGGGTCAGACTCGTTGTTTGGCGCATGGTATTGTACTCCTTTCCCTTGCTATTTTCTCTTATTGTTGTCGTTGGTGGTAGCGGTGGTGATTTGTATTGTACATTAGTTGCTAGACGGTTCTTATCTCAGCCCGTGGGAGTTGCATTCCTTCGATTCTCCTCCCCACCCCTCTGGGAGCGGGGAAGGGGGGCGGGGGGAGGGACTAACATGGGCCTCGATTGCTTCCAGCCTGGCACCACTCACTGGGAGTAAGTGCACAAGCTGTCTTGGTTGGGGTTAAACCATGACAGTTCTTTTTGGTGCCCAACGTGGGGCACGAAGGGGTTGAGATAACAACAGATCTGACCGGATTAATAGTCACTCGTCACAATGCTGATTTATTGGCTCTCAAAGTTGTTCCTCTTGATCTCACAGTCTCAGGATATCGTACCTTACTTCCATCTGGTATTTGCTGTATTAGTGTTTTTCAAGTGTGGCCCTTGGGCTAAAGTTCTTGTCTCAGTGTACTTTATGATAATGACTTGTAATACAATAGAATCATTGATCATGAAACTTATAACGACAGATCTGACCGTCACAGTGATGATTTATTGGATCTCAGAGCTTCAGAATGTTGTAACTTACTTAGAGCCGGTATTTGCTGTGTTAGTGTTTATCAAGTGTGGGGCTTGGGCTAAGGTTCTTGTCTCACTGTACTTTATGGCAATGACTTGTAATACGGGTGGGCTCCAGCAGCAGGGCGGGACGGACGTGGCCGTGGACTGGTCCCTGGCCGTCCGGCTGCTCCTCACCGTCCTGGCCCTCGCCCTCGCCTCCGTCTGCGTGAGGCTCTGGGGAGCCGAGGGGGGGCGGCCCCGGGAGCCGGCGGCTGCTGAAGCGGCCCGGGAGAGCGGCCCCGGGGACCAAGCGGGAGCGGGGCTGGAGGCCGGCAGGGAGCGGCTGCCGGTGGAGGAGGTCGGGGCGGTCGAGGAGCGGGAGGAGGCGGCGGAGGAGCCGAGCCCCGCAGAGGAGCCGAGCCCCGCGGCCGAGCCCAGCCCCGCGACGGCCGAGAGCATTCCCCGGAAGCCGCCCGCCGAGCCCCAGGAGGACGCAGGAGACCCCGCAGCATTTCCCAGCAAGGCAGAGGAGGAAGAGCTGGACTCAGGAAAACAGAAGCTGGTGGTGGGAGAGCCGGCAAGCACAGCAGCTACACCAGCCCCAGTGACAAGTACAGCAGCATCGTTTGAGAGTTCTGAAGGTTTTGAATGGCCTTTGGGTAACCTTGGGACCTGCCTGCTGACTGTGATGGTGTTCACTATGTTGGCACACATGCAGAGTGTGTTTTACCCACCACCATTGTGTCTGATCCCAAAATTTAAGCAGAGTCGGGTTTGGGTCTTGTCTGGGGTTAGACAACAATATGGGAGGACCAAGAGGTTTTCCCCAAGGCTGGACAGCCATGAGTGGCAGGGCATGTGGGACAGTATGGGCAAGTATCTAGTCCACTGGGCCCCTCCAGTGCTTTGGAAACATTGGAGATGGAAGGACAGTGAATTATTTTGAACCTGGTGGGACCATAGCATGCAACAAAAATATGGCTTGAAGGTCTAGGGAAGAAGCTTTAAGAAGGTCTAGGTATCTAGATACCTTAGGAAGAAGGTCTAGATATCTCTGTTTAGGGTTTGGCATCCTTTAGCAGTGCTTTGAGCCAGAAGGATTAAATCCTCCAATAAGATGAACATGTACTAAACCTAACAGTGTTCTATCAAATAGTCTCCTTCAGGCGAAAGCACTTGGCTCTTACTCTATCTAAATGTCTGAGAAAAAAGGAAAACCAGTGCTACGTAAGTATCTCTTCAAAAGTTTGTATCTGATGAGGTTGAAGGAGAGAAGCCAGAGGGTTGTAGTCTATGGGGCGGAGTCTAGTTGGAGGCCTGTACCTAGTGGAGTGCCTCAAGGGTCGGTACTGGGACCAATATTATTTAATATATTCATCAATGATTTAGATGAGGGAATTGAGTGTACTATCAGCAAGTTTGCTGATGACACTAAGCTGGGAGGGGTGGCCGACACGCCAGAAGGCTGTGCTGCCATTCAGCGAGACCTGGACAGGCTGGAGAGTTGGGCAGGGAATAACTTGATGAAATATAACAAGGGAAAGTGTAGAGTCCTGCATCTGGGCAGGAACAACCCCAGGTTCCAGTATAGATTGGGGAACGACCTGTTAGAGAGCAGTGTAGGGGAGAGGGACCTGGGGGTCCTAGTGGACGACAGGGTGACCATGAGCTGACACTGTGCCCTTGTGGCCAAGAAGGCCAATGGCATCCTGGGGTGTATTAGAAGGGGGGTGGTTAGTAGGTCGAGAGAGGTCCTCCTTCCCCTCTACTCAGCCCTAGTGAGACCTCATCTGGAATATTGTGTCCAGTTCTGGGCCCCTCAGTTTAAGAAGGACAGGGACCTGCTGGAGAGAGTCCAGCGCAGGGCAACTAAGATGATTAAGGGAGTGGAGCATCTCCCTTATGAGGAAAGACTGAGGGAGCTGGGTCTCTATAGTTTGGAGGAGACTGAGGGGTGACCTTATTAGTGTATATAAATATATAAAGGGGGAGTGTCATGAGGATGGAGCCAGGCTCTTCTCAGTAGCAAACAATGATAGGAAAAGGGGCAATGGGTGTAAACTGGAACACAAGAGGTTCCACTTAAATTTGAGAAGAAACTTCTTCTCAGTGAGGGTGACAGAACACTGGACCAGGCTGCCCAGGGAGGTTGTGGAGTCTCCTTCTCTGGAGACATTCAAAACCCGCCTGGACACGTTCCTGTGTAACCTTATCTAGGTGTTCCTGCTCCGGCAGGGGGATTGGACTAGATGATCTTTTGAGGTCCCTTCCAATCTCTAACATACTGTGATATGTTGGCAGATTCAACAGTGTTTTAAACAGATGTGGTGGAGGCTGAAAATATTTTCACTTCTCTACTGATTTAAATTTCTTTTAGTCACAGCATATTCACAGTTAAAGTATTGAAAATTGAAGATTCAGGAGCACCGCAAGTGATTCGAGTCAATGAGTAAGTTCAGAGCTGAGTCTCCCTCTTTTATGATGTTGTCAGTTATCTTACATGTTGATATGCTGGTACTGCACTGTACACCCAGAACTCTCTGGTATAGCCTCATGCACGTACAGTTTTCCCCACTTTCTAAATTCATATGGTACTTGGTCCTCTACCTCAAGCCATCAGGTGGCAATGCTGTTTTGTATCTTGTACCCTCTATTCAACACAGGGTTCAGTTAGCCTGCTGTACTCCCAAACTCATGTAAGCCCTCAGAAGGAATTGGGGGGGGAAGGGGAAACCTGTTGGGAAAGAGTTTGGCAGGCAGTAGTGTGAAACTTGTTCAGGGAAGCAGCAAGAAATTCTTTATCTAAGGAAAGTGTTTTTAAAAGCATGCAATTTCTTCATGCTCAAAGGTGGATAAAGTGGATTTCTTTATCTGCTTTCAGATTGTCACTGTGTGATCTTGCTGGTTCAGAAAGATGTACCAAGACCCGTAATGAAGGGGATAGATTGAAAGAGAGTAGAAATATAAACACCTCCCTCCTGATTCTAGGCAAGTGTATTAACTCACTCAAGAACTGTCAACAGTCTTACGAATTGTGGACTAGTTGTGGATTTTAAATATTGCCTAGAACATTTTAAAGCTATTGTTTAAAATAGACAATGCTCTCACTAAGGTTTTGGTAGAAAAGATATGTAGACTTGTAAAGTCTATATTGTAAAGTTGTGTTGATCTGGGAAAGCTATTGTTAAACTTGCTTTGTTTTGTTCCTTATATCATTCAAATTCTGACATCCTTTAGATATGCTGTTATGGATTTTATCAAATTAAGTTGCTTCTGAGCTTGGCTTATGCAACAAACTTTGCAAAAGAGTTTTTTAAACTTGTGTTAGAGTCAGATTTTCAGCCTTCTATTATTCCTTAGAGCTAACTCTATTTTCTATGTGCTTCTATTGGCAGCTGCTTGCAAGCTGTTAGTCTATTTAGAATGTGGTTTTTTGATCTTAACTTTGAATGTTAATAATATAGAAGAAATACTCTAAAGCATGATCTCTTAAAATGTTAATATGTGCCCCTTGCAAGCTGGATTGGAAGCAGTAACTTTCTTAAAGGAGTTTTGTTTCAGTCCTGCAGCAAAGCTACTTATGAGC